>NC_050485.2:21979947-22279947 GCF_012460135.2 Molothrus ater
GCGGAGTCCCGGAGCCGCAAGCAGCGTGCCCTGAAGAAGGCAGCTGCAGATATGGATGAGGAGGAGGCACCAGCACCACAGCCCAGAGGAGACAGGTGAAGATGGGCTCAGGGTGAAGAAAGAGCAGCCCCCACAGGGGATTTGGCACTGCAGCTGCTCAGCTGGTGCTCCTAGAGATGCTGGAGACGTCTCCAGGGCTGTTCTTCATTGTGGGGCAGGGTGCACCCCTGGGCTTAATCCATTTTCCATCATCCTTTCCACCTTTTGACCAGTATGGAGGAGATCCTGGCTGACTCAGAGATGAGGAGGAGGAAGAGGAGGAACGGCATCGGAGCAAGGAGTGGAGGAAGCAAGCACGGCAGAAGGGCCAGGCATGGCTCAAGGAAGGGGAAGATGATGAGCCCCTCAATTTCCTGGACCCTAATGTGTCCCAGCGGGTGCTGGGTAAGGAGTGGAGCTTCAGATGGGGCTAGGGAGGGATGGATGGGGCAGGGGCTGCTGCAATGCACAGGGGCCTGGGGGTTGCTGCCCCCAGGATTGGATCCTTCTCTAGGCCCTGACCCATTTCATTGTGAGCAGCCACCAAGCCAGGCTCCAAGCGGTCCAGAGGAGTGAGCCATGATTTCCAGATGTCTGAGGACGGACGCCTGATCATCCATGAAGAGGAGGAGGAGCTGGATGATGATGAAGGCAAAGGTACTACCCAGGCTGACAGGGGCGACTCTAGACTTGCTCTGGGTCTCTGAATGGTTTTCATCCTGCCACCTGCACATGGGATCTTGGGGGGATGTGGGTGAAAGTGGCAGGAGTTTGTATGGCTTTGTGTCACACCAAGTGGCTCTCTTCTGGGCCGCTGCCCAGGGGAAGCAGTCACCTACATCATCAGGAAGGTGCTGGTTCAGCAGAGGCACCCTGGTGCTGCCACTCCCTCCAGGGGCTAGCACAGTACCAGGGCTCTGCCATGCCCTCATCACACACTGACCTTCTTATCCTGTACCATAGGAGCAGATGAGGAGATGGCAGATGTGCTGCAAGATGTGGGGCTCCGCAGTGTGAGTATGGGGCTCGTGGTCCTGAGGAGATGCTGGGGGAACTCATCCTTGCCAAATCACTGCCTGTGCCATGGCAGCTGCAGCTCTGCCCAAGAGGCCAGTGGGGACACCAGGCAATTGCCAGCTGCTTGGAGGGGTGCAGGAAGTTATCTGGGATGGGGATGTGCTGTCTGGAAAGTCTCTTGGTGCCCATAGTGAGGAAGCAGGAGGTTGGGGGTCGATGGGAGGACAGAACTGTAAGGCCAAGCCAGCTGCAGGGTTCCTGCTGTCTTTTTCTGCAGAAGAAAAGTCAGAAGCGTCGGTTCAGAGAGGAGCCAGACGATGAGGAAGCTGAGGGTGGAGCCTCTTCTCAGTATAGAGGTAAATCCTCTGCCTTTGCCCAGTCTGGGGATCCCCAGAGGGCCAGAACCGTGTGTTATCCCAGAGCACATGGCACATGATTGCATGCAGATGGTTCCTGAATTTCTCCATTGTGGGAGACTCCAGAATGCCTCTCTAGGCAATCTGTTCCCATGCACAGTTACTCACATAGCAAAGAACTTCCTGTGCATCAGTTTCTGCCATTGCCTCTTGTCCTATTACCCAACAGCAGTGAGCAGAGCCTGGTGCTATCCTCTTGACGCCCTCCATTCAGATACTTACAGACATCGATGAGGTCCCCTTTTAGGTGCCTCTTTTCTGGTCTGAACAGGCCCAGCTCTCAGCTTTTTCCTCATAAGAGAGATGCTCCAGTCCCTTAATGCTTCACTGGACCATGAGCTCCATGTGTCTCTTACACTGATGAGCCCAGAACTGGACACAGCATTCCAAGTGCATCCTCACTTGGGCTGAGTTAGAGGGGCAGGACCTGCTGGCAAAGCTCTTCCTAATGCACCCCAGGACACCATTTGGCCTTCTTGGCCACAAGGACACTGCTGGCTCTTGAACAACTTGTTTTCTACCAAGGATCCCCATGTCCTTCTCTGCAGAGCTGATTTCCAGCAGGTTGGCCCCCAGTCTGAACTGGTGCTTGGGGTTATTTCTCCCCAGGTGCATTTGCCTTCATTAATTTCAGACAGTTCTCTACACGTTTCTCCTGAGATTTTACTTGTGGGAAATTGCCACCCCTCTGCTGTCCTGACACCAAGAGCTGGAGACAAAAACAGGAACAGTTACCACAGGCTAGAACTGGGCAGGGGGAGGCCCAAGACCTCCTTCCAATGTACATTCTCTTTTCCAGCTGGAGGCTCTGGGATCCATCGGCCACTGAACAAGAAGCCAGCCTTCGGTGCAGAGTATAGATCCAAGGTGAGGGAGCCATGGGGTCGCAGGGTTTGTCTGTGGGGATGCTTGGACTTTGCTGGGGCACGAAGCACCATTTTTGTTGGGAGTCTGGTCCTGTAGCACCAAGGTTGGATGGGATCTCTACTCCAAGAGGAGTTACCAAATGCTCAGTATCTCTGAACACTGCCAGCCCATTTCAAAGTTCCTGTCCTATCCTTGCTCAAAGCAGGTGTCTGTAGCATCATGTTGGTGGGAAATCAGCTCCCAGGGCAGTGTGCTGAGCTGGAACCCCACTGCAACACAGTCTTTGGGATAGTTAGGTGGCAGAGTTGCACTGGAATGGGTTGCATGCGTCTTCCCTGGTGCTGCATCTTCTCTCATGTCACTGTCTCCCACAGAAAGGTAAAGGTGACGTGAAGAAGAAGGGCCAACTCGACCCCTATGCCTACATCCCCCTGAACAGAGCTAAACTCAACAGAAGGTGAGGCTAACCAGGAAGGGCACAGGAGTGGGAACGGTTTTGATCCTGCATTTTGTTATGGGTTTTTGGTGAGTTTGGGAGCCCCCTGTCATCTGCTGTGCCACTCCTTGCAGAGTCTGGAGCAGCATCCCCATGGGTTAGGTGTGCCCAGTGCCTGCTCCAAACCAGCTTCCTGCTCCTTGCTCCCTGCAGGAAGCGGGCGAAAATGCAGGGCCAGTTCAAGGGCCTGATGAAGGGAGCCCAGCGCGGGGCCAAGGCCGGCCGCAGGAACCGTCTGAAGTCCCAGCGCTCCTGAGGACACTCCAGTGTTCCCCCTGCCCAAGGACACAGCATCCTGTTAGTGGAACAGCTGGGAGTCCTCTTGAAGGTGACCTCCATTTGTTTGAGACTCCCTGGAAAGCCACTTGGGTGTATTATGGACTAATGGCCCTTCTGTGCCTGGTACAGGCATGGGTGTGTGTGTGTGAGAGCAAGGAATATGTAAAGAATCCTCTACATAGATAAATATCCTCTGTTCTTACCCGGCCCAGATTCCTCCTCTCTCTCCTTCCCTTCAGATCTTGCATAACTGTGCTGTGCCTTTGTCCATGTGCAGCGGGCCCTGCTGCCGCTGCAGGGCTGCATCCTGCAGGGCTCACAGCAGCATCAGCCTGGACACGGGGCCAGAGCTCTCTCTCCCACATTGGGCTTGCCTGGAGGCTGCCGGGAGCAGCACTGTGGCACAGAGCAGTGGGGCACATGTGCAATAGGGCTGAGATGTGGAGCTGGCCATAGAACAAAGCCAGAGAGGCTGAAGTCCTTACAATCAGCTTTCTTTACCAAACTCCTTGGCAGGCTCTTCTGCCCAAAACCGTGGCCAGGGATCTGTGCCATGCAGAAAGTGACTGCCATTTGACCACTGGACACTTTTCCCATATCAGCCATGCCTGACGGTGGGGGAGGAACAGTTTGCTGCAAATTTCTTCAAACTGGCTGGAAGGCTGCTACAGCAAAGCTCTGTGCCTTGCCATTTCTCTTACTTTTGAGAGCCAAGAGAAGCCCTTTGCTCTGGCCACTTCCTGCCAGACCTGAGTAGCATGAGTAATCCTGAACCTTTTTAGCTGCTCGGCCCTGTCACATTGGCCTGAGCATCAGGTTTTGCCCAGCTATTTCTATGCTGAGTGCAAGAGATGGTGTTTGGCCAAAGTGTGCTGCAGAGAGCAGTGCTGAGGGTAGTGGGTACAGATCCCATTGCTCACACTGCTAAGAACAAGTGTTGGTGAGTGTAGCTGGCTTTCCCTTCCTCTTTCCTATTAAAAAGCCTTCAGCCCTTTGTAATTTCCTTTTGTGGCAGCTTAGAAGCGTTGCAATTCCAGCATGTCAGTTCTGTAATAAGCTAAAGGGATTGTGATTGTTCAGCCTCTTACTGCAGGCTTCTTTCTGGAGGCTGCAAATCCAGTTTTGTGGTTTTCTTATGCTTGTTTGGGTTTTTTTCCCCCAAGATCCTTTTAAAAGCCTGGGATAGAGGAGGAGCTCTTGTACTGATACTGGTCCTGCCTTGTCAGGAATGCTGTTCCCTTTGTGCTTTCCCACCCAGGGCTCTCAGTGGGACCCTTGAGCCCCATGACCAAGTTGAAGTGCTGCTGCTTGTCCTGCCAGAAGGAAGCTCACAGCCTGGCCTACAGGACAGGCTTCTCCAGCAGCACCTTGTGACCAGGAGCTACACCATCTCCCTCTGCTGCCTGCAGCGTGGGCCTGATGCCCTCCCCTCCCCTGAGAGCAGGACAGGGGGAGACAGGCAGCAGTCACCTTCTGAGACACCAGCACCTGTAACCTGAGGCTCTAGACCCAGCAGAGCTATCTGTCTTCCTGCTTTCCCCTCTCTCCTTGGAGACAGGGCCTGGAGAAGGCTGTAGCTAATTTATTTGGGAGCTCCAGCTTACTCACTCTATGTCCTTCATTTGCATGTTGTTGCATAGATTAGTACATGACTGCATGGAACAGAAGAGCTTTATTAGCACAGAGGATGGTGTTCACCTGAGCTGGAGTCCAGAGAACGGATTCTACTGCAACACCATCTTGTTAATCAGCTAATTAATCATGTAATGCAATGGAAACCCTGGGTGAGGAGATGTCATCCTGCCTGGGAAGGCTGGCTGTGAGTCAAGCCACTTCCCCACCAGCAGCTGCCCCTGGCAGGGAGCAGAGCTACATCCTGGGGACCCTCAGGAGCCTGAGCACATCTCTGACACGGGGCACGTGAGGGGGCGGTGGGGGTTGTGCCTCCTGCCCCTGCCTACCGCATCTGCTTTGCAGTTACCATGGAGAGGCACAAGCTGGGGACCTGGAGCCGTGCTTGGCTTTTGCTGCTCAAGCTGGGAGGTGGCTTGAAGGCTGTTTCTTCATCCAGCAGGCTCTTAAACTACGAAGTACCAGAAATCAGCTACACTTGCACATGACATTGTCACAAAGGGTTCCCAACCCTTGCAGATCCCAGCTTGAGGAGAGGGTGGCAGGACTAACACGTGTCCCCCAGTGCTGGCTGGGACAGTTGCAAATGCTCACCGTGATTCTTAAAGCTTAAAATTGGGGGCAGATGTGCCCCATGGGCTGTGCCCACCCACCATCCAGATGGACCACCCCATCTTCGAAGCACACTGCAGGGCCTTTTGGGGTTCCTTGTTCAGAGTTGGGATTCCTCGCACACATGCTGCAGGGATGGGAAAACCCTCCTGGGGACAGCAGTATAAGAGGAGCTTTGGTGTTTAGGCTGAAATGATTGGCAGCAAGATAATTAAGTGTGGAGTTTTAAATGCCAAGGGACCGCTCCAGCTGAAATCTAGTCAATTAAAAAAATATTACATTAATTCCTAGTCCCTCAGCACTCCAATCTACAGTTTCAATTGTTTCTAAGTTCTTTCTATAGTTGCTACCTGAGCACTGCAGGTGCAGTAAGTGTAGAGGGCCACAGAGACCCTGGCTCTGAGCACTCAGATGCTTTCACCCGTAAAGGGGAAAAACGGAATAAAACTGCTCTTCCAGTATCTATGTTCTTTATCTGTCCTTGATGGAAAGCAGTGATAAAAAACACTCAAGCCGAGATGGGAATTGCAGTTTATGGTGTAACTCGTGCTTCTTGGAGCAGGCTCGGTGTCCGTCAGGCCGGTGTGGGTTTCCCTGCAGTGGAGGGGTTGCGGCAGCGCTCTGCTGCCGCTGCTCCCGGTGCCTACAACTCCCAGCAGGCAGCGCGGCGCACGGGCGGCCGTTCCCCCGCACCCGCCCCCTCGTGCGCGCGGATCGGCCGTTGCCCGTTCGAACCGGCCAATAGCGGCGGGGCGGTGCCGGCCGCAGCCAATGGCGTGGCGCAGCGCAGGCTGGGCGGGGCCGAGGGGGTGGTGCGGCGGGCCAATGGGCAGGCGGAGCGGCAGGTATGAGATGGCGGCGGGAGCACCGGCGTCCGGCGGCCGCAGGTAGGAGCGGGACCCAGGCACCCCTCGCCCCGTTCCGGCGGCGCGCTCCTCTTGGCCTCTGGCCGTCGTTGTACGGGTCAGGCATCCCGCACCATCCGATGGGCAGGCGCTGGTCCGTGCACCTCAGCCCGCCCATTGCGGCGCTGCCCGTGCGAGCCGCGCCGTCCCAGGTGCCGCGCCGCCCGCCGGTGCCCCGGCGCCTTAACAGAGCTGTGGGGCTCAGCGTTCCGGCGGCTCCGGAGCTCGGCGAGCCGCCGCGGGGTCCCGCGGGGGTGGCGGTAGGGCCCCGTGTGCCCGCGGTGCCCGTGTGCCCGGGGCTGTGTGGCGGGGAGCGCTCCCCGCAGCGTCCCGGTGCTGCATTGCGGGGAAGCGCCGCCCGCTCCTCTGCGGGGACAGATCCCGCCCCGGCACGGCGTGTTCCCGGGGCGGGGACGAGGCACCGTGCCCGCCGTGCGGCTCTGCGGGGCCCGCCGGGCCGGCTCGCCGCTCCCGCAGCCGCAGAGCCCGCGCCGAGCGCTCGGCAGTTGCGGGCTTTGGTAGGGTGATGGCACTATACAGACTGGCTTCGCATTCAGCCCTCCTTCTCCTTCGCTTTGTCCGCTCTGCCCGCGCTATTCTGGCGTTCCAAACACACAGGCGATGTCAGCTTCACGTAATCCACCTTCAGTTCACACTTCTGTATGCATCACCATTCTGTTACTGCTGCAATAAAACAGCAAGGACTGCATGAGCACCTCGCTACAGCAGTGCCGTGTCGGATGACTATTAAAAAGCTGCAGTACCTTTTTTCTTCCCCTTCTGTTTTTTTTCTCCCCCTGTATGTGTGGTGTGTAGCTGCAAACTGAGTATCCTTTGAATGGTAATTCTTGTGAATAAATAAATGCAGTTATTTATAAGAGGGCTGATGCCTCTTACCCAGCCTGATTCACAGTGGTGCCATCCTGCTTGCTTCTGAGTGGGACCCATCCCGATGGCACTTGCTCTGCTTATCTGGGGGCGCTGCTGTGGTACCTGGGCTGGGGCAGAGCATTCCCTGGCAGGAGGGATGAAGAGATGGTGCTCATTTCAGCCTGTTTGGGCAGGAGTGCCTAAAATGCTGGACCTGGTAAAGGGATCTGTATGCTTAGTACAGCTGATACTTAAAATGCCCTTTTGGATAAAGAATTTGTAACATGGCCTGGATCGGCCTAAATGACTAGATTTATCTTTTTCTATGTTGGCAGTTGTCCCTAGGATGTATTCTCTTGCTCTTTATTCCCACCCTCCATAAGCAATTCTGTTAATGCAAAGCCTGAAGTACAAATTTTCCTCCAGCACTGCCTGTCACCCACAGGTAGCGCTAGAAAATCGAGCTCTTGCTTTGCTGGCCTATCACCACACAGGCCACAAAGCTTCCTCTTTTTTTGTGCTTTTGCCCCCATTTCCTCTCATCTGGAGAGAAGTGCAAGTTAGCTAGTAAAGCTTGCATGCTGTGTGTGTGGTATTACAGCATGCTGACTTAAAGACTGGAATTAAAACCTGGTTGTCCTAAACTCCTTACCAAATATTACTGAACATGACAAAAGATGATTTGTGTGGGTCTCTCTCTTCTCTTTGTGGTCTCTCTAACCTCTGCCTGGTTCTTCATAATTGAGAATGAAGATTGCACTGTGCCAGAGTGCCCAATTTCAAAAGAGAAACATCTGTCTGTTTAATGAATGCGTTTAATGTCCGACTCAAGCAGTGCCTAAACGCTTTGCCAGGCACTCATGTCAGCTATTTGATATGGCAGGGGTGGGGTGAGTGGAAGGGAAAAAGCAGTGGGGCTGGAAGAAGCTGGAAAAAGCCATAAAGCATCTTGCTAAAATGGTTTGATAAAGTGGCACTGCACAACTGGACATCAAGAGCTCACATCATAAACAGGTTATGAAAATAGACACAGTTGCCATCTGTGTTTTACTGGAAATAGGAAAATGTTCACTGTAAACATGACTTGATGGCAAAAAATCAAAGTGACTTGCTGAGGGTCAGGCAGAAAAAATGGTTGATTTCAGAGTTAAAGCCAAGTTTGAACACATGGCTACTTTTCTCTGAAGAAAGCCTGGGAGCTGGGGGCAATCTCATTCATGCATTCCCTTTTCCACAGCCCTTATGAGAATCTTTGAGACCTAAACTCGTGTTTGACCCCATACTCCATCCAAGTCCTGTGAGGTTTGCATCTGAACTGAACTCAAGGCCATGTTGTGTTTGCAGTATTTTTATATGTTTGCATGTAACACCCTGTCCTGTTCCCATCCAGGGTGGGATGGGCTTTGACAACAGGATCCTTGTTCTGCTACCCTTCAGTTTATTGTCTGTGTGTGTGAAGGGGGAGCATTGCTTCCCACATAGCCCAACGCAGCGTCTGGGTCTCCTTGCCAGCCTGGCCATTGCCTTGTTGCTGTGTGCACATTTACATGCCTATGAAAATGTCACAGAGCTTCGTTATCACTCCTTTAAAGGTGCCTGGGCATTTAGCTCAGTCTGAAACTGAAGCACTGAGTGCTAGGAGCTGCTGGGAATCAAATGCCTTGTCCTAAAGGTCAAAAGTCCTCAGTGTGTGTTGATTTAATAAATGACATGAACAGATGGGAAGGAGATGGGGACAGCATGGAATTGTTGGCTAATGTCAAATGGTTACACTGAAGTCAAGTCCGTCTTGGAAATACTGTGCCTCTGAGTGTTGAGTTGGGCTCCTCGTCACTGCTGAGCCCTTATATTTGCCAGTTGTTTCGGGCCTGTCTGGTTCTGTGGGATCTCATTTCCACTTGCCCTCCAGCTGGAGGCAGGAGCAGGGAGCTGAGGCTCTTTCCTTGCCCTATGCTCTGCTGGGTTGAGGCACAGCCCCGCTGTTACCGAAGCTGCACTGTGATCCTAGGGACTGCCACCGAGGGTTCCTGTGTCCCCAGGTCACAGGGGGCTTGGAGTCAGCATGGGCAGAGAAGTGAGAGGAAATGTGGCTGCTTGCTGGGATAAATAGGGTGAAGTTTTTCAAAGCTTCACAGGTCTGGTGTGTCCCTGACCTCTCATCCTGGTAATGCATTACACTTACCATGGTGTCTGGGCCCTTTTCTCCCAAGTGCAAAACCCTCATTCCTTGACTCCTGGCCTTTCTCACCTCTACACTAGGTAATTGCAATTAAACCATCTAGAGTTTCCTCATAAATTTTATTTTCAGAAACTATAGATAGCGGAGAATGTGATAAGCTGCTTAATAATTGCCTGCCAGCTGGCTTACAGGAACTTTTAATGTGTTTGCTTTTGGCCTATAAAGCTCTAATAATTTGGATTCCAGCCAAAACATCCTTTCTTCTTGAGCAGTAATGTGGCAGCTCTGATTTTCAGAGGCAGGAATTTCTCAGGGGAAATGGCATTAGTTTTCTTTTTTGTTTTTCTGGAGCTCAAATTCAAGGTTGAAACATAGCTTTATGGTTTGGGACTTCCATATGGGCATTCCTACAGCCCTGCTTGCAAGCTGTCTTATAGCAGCAGACAAGCATGCTGTGGCTCTCTGTGCCTTGGAGAGCAGGAAGCCTTTTAGGGAACATCCTCACAAGCTCTTGGGGGTTCCTGGAGCTCTCCTCACGCACATGCCACTCTGCATTCTCTTGAGTGGCCCCTGGAGCTTGTATAAATATATCACAGTTCCCTGGGCTCTGCAGTGAAGCAGAGTTGAGCCAGACAGAGATGAACTGTCAGGCAGGATGTGAAGAGAAGCTGTATCTCACCAGAGTTGCATAAAGTGACACTGTAGGTTATTGTCAAATGAATCCTGGTATCTGTGTACAGTATTCCAGTTTTTGACATCCTAGCCTGCCCAGATCCCCTTCAAAAGCCCTAGGCCCCCATCCTGCTCAGTTTGGTGAGTTAATTGGGCTGCTTTGTGTATCTGTGTCTCACTGGTGCTGCATGCTGTGCTGCTCTGTGGTGGGCCCAGCCTGTTTATCTGTGTGCTCGGCAGCCCTGACCAGATGTCACCAGCTTATTTAAATGCTGGCACCTATCCAGGTGTTCCTCATCACAATTCCAGCTCGTAGGAGTTTACACATCTGGAGCAAGGGATGTGGCCTCTGACATACTCAGTGGTGTCTGCAGAGGATTGCTGATGAGGAGGGATTTGATGTGCTATCATCCTTTGCAAACACCACTGTGATACAAAACACAGATGCAAGGATGCAGCTTGTTCACTGCACCTCTGGAGCGCTGTGGAATTACAGAAGTGTAGTGAACAAAAGCAAGAGCTGTAATTCCTGGATACCTTCGTCCTCTGTATTTGCCAGGCTGTGACTACAAAACCTCACCAACAGTACTGTGAGGAGCTGGCTGTGAGTCCTGACCTCAGTGTCCTCTCAGAGCACAAAAAGCAGCAGCAGTCCAGCAAACCTGTGAGTGCTGCAGCACACTGTACTCAAATTGTGGTGCTTTGCTCAAGCACCAGTCTACCAATTGATGGTGGCATGGGATTCCCAAATGTGTTCTGGGCACCAGCTGGTGCTGCCACTTTTGGGTATCATCCTGTGGGAGGGTTTAGGAAAACATCTGTCCTGCCTTGCTGGGTTGCTCTGAGTTCCCAGACTGGTTGCTACAATAGCTTGTTAACTTTTCTGTGTTGTTTTTGTGTAATTGCTTGATTTCTTGTCTCAGAAGTAAACCTGATTATTATGGGTTGCTGTTTATAGATGGTAGTTCTGCTCTGACCTGGACACTAGCTTGGAGCTACTGGGCTGAGAAGCATATAGATGGTGTGTCTTTGCTGGTCTCTGAACTCCATTTCATCCTGCCTCTGAAGGATGCCCTAAGACTCACCTTCAAGAGCAAGGGTGACAATCAGAGGTGCATGCAGCAATTTTGGATTGCTAGGGGCCAAGGAGGTATAGGTGGGACTGGGCCATGCCTGGCTTCCATCCAGGGGAAATAAGAGGATAAAGACAGTCTAGAATGAGAAGAGTAAGAGAATGCTATCATTATTGTCAACTGGAAAGTACCCACCAGCGCACTGGGGATACAGCAGACATGTTTGGTGGGAAATGGCTGTGGGGCTTCCTCAGGCTGTGTCCCACCCTGCAGTGAGGGTCTGGATGTGCCACACGGTGCCCTGTGGCACTGCCAAGCTTCTCCAGCTGCCTGGCACTGCTGGCCTGTCTCTGCCTCACCAGCAGCTCCCAGCCAGTGCATGGGGCTCAGCTCTTGCCTCCTCAGCTCCATGTCCCAGCCATCCCTGCCTGATAGCTTTCAAACCAGCTCCTTTATGCTCAGTCCCATGCCACCCCATATGCAAAAGCTGTATTTCTTCTAAATGTCTGCAGTGTGACCTGATTATTTTTCCTGTCCTTCCTTGCCCTCCTTTTTAATAGTGTCTACAGAAAAGCTGGCAGAGTTCAGTTATATCAGTCATGCTGACTGATAGTGCTGTATCTTCTCTTGGGATTCCTTCTCTTTTCTGTCCCTGCAGCATTCATTTCAGATTTAGCTATCAGCCCTCTGAAGACAGGGTATTGCCTTTGTTCTGTTTGTACAGCACAGAGCACAGCGGAGTCCCCAGCTGTGACCGAGGTTCCCAATGCCACAGTGATAAAAGTGAGCACATCAGTAACGAGAGGAGGCAGCTGCTGCCATCTAAAAAGATTCAGTTTTGGTGCTGGTTTCAGTGAAATCAGGATTGGATCTAAGGCTCTTCTTCTATCACTGCTCCCAGGAGGAGTTTATATTAAAATAGAGACACAAATGCATTGACAGTCATGAAAATCAGAGCAGCATTCCTATTTAACACTATTCGACTCTGGTAATATGATCTTAAGGCAGACATGTGAGCTTGCTGATCTTTAATGTAAAATTACTGCATTTCTGGTGGTAGCTGCCTTTCTGCATTTTTTACAGGGTCTTGGGTAGCCAGCTGAGCCATCACAGAGTGTGGGAGCACCCGGACCTGGGGTGGTGGCACTGGGAAGGAGACTTGATGAGGAGCAGCAGTGAACATGCAATTCTCTCTAAGGCACCCCTTGGTTCTCTCCCTCCTAGCACTAGAAGGCATCTGGATGCTCTGATGTTGTGATGGCTGATTGAAGTACTGCTTGATTGACTTTAAAATATTCCAGTGGCTATTATTAAAAATATCACAAAGAATTCACTCGGGTCAAACTTAAGAAATTTCATGCTGAAATGCAAATTTCTTGATGTTTCACATATATCAAGCTGTCTTGCTACTGCTGTTTTCTTTGACGCTGGTAATATATTGCATTTTCATTTTCTTCCAAAGCACAGGCCCCCACCCCTCCCAACCCTTTTATCTTTTCAGATAGGTCCATCTCCTCCAGGTTCATATCACAGATGTGTAGCCAGTGTTGGCAAGATCTACTCTGAGTTGTTTACTGACACAGAATTTGAATTCATAGATGATAGCAGTGACAGGGATAACCAATATACCTGGTTTCCAAAAGGTGGCCAGGAGTTGCATTAGTTCCAGGTTGTTGAGCACAAGCCACCATCAATAACAGCAGCTTTCTTTTCTTAGCCAGCTCCTTGCCATTTAAATTGTATATTATTATCTGGTTCTCATAGTCAGAAGGCTGAATCACTCTGTGTAAGCTATTTAAATGTGAAGAAAGCAAAGCAAAAATTAAAAAGACAGTGATATTTCATAAGGCTTACTTGTGTCAAGGCTAGAGACAGTAGGCAAGAATTGGCACCCACTGTGCTGTGCACTGTGTACTCATCACAAAAGGACTCTGCCCCTGAAGACCTTATGAGTATAACCCTGGGCAAAAATTACTCTGTGTTTTTCTTGACATTTTCCAGAGGCTTATCAGTCATCCTATGAAGAGTTAGGGTGCCAAGTGTGAGGCTTGAATGTGATCTTTGTTACACCATCTTACAAGAATGTCAGTCTGAAGTACAGCCCTCAAAGCAACTTTAACTGTGGAGTCTCTTCTAATGTCTCTGCAGTCCATTCCTATTAGACTACTTTTATTTTTTATTCTTTTTTAATCTAGAAAATAATTTTTCTTCTAGTCCTTTTGTTCTTAAAATGATTCCATATAATTCCACTATGGTTCTTTCATCTCTTTGCAAAATCTGGGATGGCTCCTATCTGGCTCTGGAAATACTGTCTTCAGACATCCTCATTAATTGATTCCTTACTCTGGCACAGCACAGGAGACAAGGCTACTTCTTCCTCCCTGGGGAAATCCAAGCCTGTGTGCATCTGTCCCATGTCCCTTTGTGCTTAGCCAGGCAGAGAATTGTTCATGTTTTGTGTTCTTCAGCACTGCCTGCTTATCACCCTGCTCTTAGTATTTGGTACCAGCCCGGCTCTTTCCTATAATCTAAAGATTTTATTATTATAGAGGGAGATTTTCTCCTATTATCTGCCTTATTTTCAAAAGCCATTTAATCCTTTTACTCCTCCATGGTAAAACTTGTCTGCTGTGGTGTGTCTGAAGCATAGGGCCTTGGTGATGACATACAAAGTGTGCAAAATGGCACTGGATGGATTTTGTCCACTGAGTTAGCCACATAAGGCTCCTCTGAAATCTTTAGCTTTCAATGTATCCCCTTTCCCAGCCAGACAAACACAGCTGATTCCTTGCCCCAAAGGTACCTCTTCCTTCTCTTTCTTGCCTTCTGTTCTCCTTATGCTCTATTTCATGCTTCTTGGACCTTTCTTCTGTCACATGTGTGGATTTAGACCAATATCAGACCTGTGATAGCCACTACAGCAGCTCCATCTCACCTATCCGAATGCAAGCTTGCTGCCACGTGAACTTATCTGCCTGCTTGCAGAGCTCTTGCACCGCAGGTTTGATCACCAGGTTTTGGCACTTAAAGTCTCATTTTTGTCCCAGTTTCCAAGGCATTTCCCTGGCCTGGATCTAGTTACCTTAGGGATTAATTGATCCATCATGATTTTGACCTCCTGCACCATCCACTCCCCATGAAATGATGGGGCTGTCATGCCTGAAGCAAAAACGTTGTGTGTGACAGACAGCTTTCTTTGTGACTTGGCTGGGATCACAGGCTTTGCCTCTGAAGGATACTAGAATGGCAAGAATCTCAGCACAATATAGGACCCAGTTTTTTTAATCTGCTGTCTTAATCACAACCCTATTAGAACAAGGTTTTATTATTCATTGGGATTTGATTATATTCATGAGACTGGAGAGGAAGCTATTTATTCCTTTACTTTATTGTCTTTTGACGTGTCGTAAAGCAATCTGAGATCACAGCATATAGAAAATATAACTCTGTAATTGCAAGCAAGGCAAAAAAAAAAGCAATAAACTCCATGAATACATGTTTGTCTCCCCTTTGCTGCTGTTATATAAACTGTGAATGTAGGTAGAGTACATCCATCTCTCTTTTTTAACATGAAAACAGCAGATGGGGCACATGGCTCTTTCTGAAGGTTATGGTGTGTGCAGCAGTGAGGATTGGCAGGGTTATTGTGTGTAAAGCCAGTGGGGGCTTTATCTTTGCTCAGAAATAGGGGCTTGCTTTACATTTCCATTTTGATTAGCAATAATGATACAAAAGCAAATTTTCTGTGTAAGGAAGAGCTGCTAATAAAGTGACCTTTCAAAATGAAGTAGCTCATTGAAGTGCCATATCACAATAAGCGTACACAAGGCTGGTCCCAGCTGCAGCAGGCAGGGAAACTGCACGGGAATCCAGAGAAACGTGGAACAGGAATCCTGAGGTGGATGAAAAGCACATGGTGGCACAGTAATGGTAGCAAGCAGCAATGGCCAGGTGCTGTTTCCAGGGGCTGATCTATGTGCTTTGTCTTTGAAAGGATCTGAAAGTGTGAAAGGCAGGCGCAGAGAGTGTTTCCAGCAAGGTTTCTGGGCACAGGGTTGTGCAGTTAAGGGACTTGGCGATTGTCCTGCCAGTGCTGTAACATCAGTTGTGCTTGGATGCCATTGGGAATGTGTTTGCCTGGCTTTACTCATGGTAAACACAGGGTAGACTTGGAACTATTTTGCGGATTCCTCTTGGATACAGGTGGAAAGCACTTAATACCACGCTGGTCCTGATTCAAAACCCTGGTTTCTATGTAGGAATTATTTGCAGTTAAACTCCAGCAACGCAGCCTTTGGCAAGAGACATGAATCAATTTGTCCAGCTTTTCTTTTCTGTTTTGTCCCTGTGTGAAGGCTGATGCCCAGTGTGTGCCAAGGAGGCCTTTCAGACCCAATAATGCGCCCTTGTGTCTCGTAGCATGCGTGGAATTTGCATAGGCTGTGCTGGGACAGGCAGGTTTCTTTTGTTGCTGGAAACAAGGAGCAAGTTCTTTTCCCTGTCTCTGCTTCCTAATGCCTCTTCAAAAGCTCTCAGCACTCATGTAAGAAATTTACTTTTTTCTATTTATTTTTGCATTAAATGTTGTTGGACTTTGTGTGACTTCTAACACAGGCGGTGCAGAGAAATCATATCAGTCAGCGCTAGTTGACAAAATTGTTTAATTTTCTTTCTGTGAATCCAGATATCTAATTGTCAGAGGGAAGAGATAATCTGTGATGCTTGATGTAACTGCTTCAAAGTATTTGCATATCTTCTCTGTGGGGAAACAAAACTGCTAGTGAGTGAATAACAGTGCACGGATCATTGCAGGCAGGGTCACTGGGCCTATACACTTGCTATTAACCCTTCTCAGGATCTGTATTGCCACAGAATGAGTTGTCATGGGTTTCAAGCAAAGGGCTTGCTCCACATTATGGGCAGAGCTGGCACTTGTTCGCGCATTGTAGCCCTATGCAATGAAATGCGAATATGATCAGATCCATTGGCAGTTGCTTTTTGGCAGCTGATACCGAATTGTTGCATTTTGGTCTTGATTTATTGCAGGTAACAAACTGCTGAAAAACTGGCTGGGAGGTGCTCAGCAAAATATGGCCCCCATTTGGAGTCAGCAGTGTGCTTGCTAGGCCACTGAGCCAGGCAGCTGGGAGCCTTTAAGAGCTTTCTAAAATTTTAGATGACCTGGCAGATTGCCTTGCAGTCTGCCTTGCAGACCTTCTTCCTCTCCATCCTCTTGAAGGGCGTCTTTGGCACCCATGGAGAGCAGTGTAAAGGGGAGGGGGGGTTTGCTATGGATTCTCACGATACAAGAGTTGCTGAGAGCCTCATTTCCTCTTGTTTCAGCAAGTATCTTTCTTCTTGTGGAGCCTGAGTCCCAGCTTCTGTTCTGTTATGCTGATCAGGGATCCTGGAAATCCTGGACATAGTCTTTCAGGCCAAAAACATAAAGTAGCTTAGATAACTGTTGGGTTCACAGATAATGTGTGGAGGTGGGCTGGAGTTCAGGTGACTTGCCACTATGTGCTTTGATGTCCCCCTGTCGTGAGCTACTGTCAGTTTACGTGAGAACAGGAAGCTGCTGAGGTCTCTGAACCAGCAGTGAAGTGCTCTGTTTCTTGAGCCAGTGGATGTGAGGTTCAGGGGGCTGCAGATGTTTTTGGTGGCAGCTGTGTTGAGCAGTGAGCAAGGATGCCCAGCATGGTCTGAACACAATGGCATGGCCTCCACCCTTCAGCAGGGAGGAGAGGAAGATCAAGGTGCTCCAGGTCTTCTCTAGAAAAGCCTGTTTTGAAGAGAAAGCCTTTATGGGCTTAGGGGTGTTCAGCAGAGCACTCACTGCCCCACATCTGCATCTAAGGGACTGATGTGATTCCTGGTACATAAGCACAGCATCCCTATTAACTGTGCACTTGGCAGCTGCCCTTGGAAAATGGTGTCCAGTGATAGCTCACAGCTGAGGATGGATGTAGAAAGAATGGAAAGTATTATATAAGAGCTAAAGAATGATTAAAAGATTGGGAAATGTCACAGGCTGAACACACACAATATGTGCAAGCTGAGGGGGTAGGCATCCTCCTCCCAGAGCCCTGGAAGAACTGGCACACCCATTCACAGAGCCAGGCTGTCACTTTATAGCTGAGTATGAAATCAGGACAGTAGCTCATGACTGGAGAATAATGACACTAATCCTCACCTTTAAGTAAAAGAGTGGAGGGAGAAGCTGGGCAACTCTAGCCTGTGGGCTTGACTTCAGAAATATGAAAATGTTTGGAACAGTGGTGGAAAGACGGTAATGGAAGACCTAGAGGTAGATGGAAATTGGGATAAAAGTGTGAGCATTAAGAGTGCTGATTAACATGAGATATCTCTTTGATAACTCTTTGATTTGATTTTCTACATGGTAAATGTACCTATCCTCTGGTAGAGTTATGCACCTGTTTGAGATAACTGTTAGAGCAGTGTCTGGGGTGCATCCCTTTTCCCATGCCACATGAGAAGCTATGAAATGAAGAAAGGTGTCAGTAGAGAATAGGGAGGGCAGATAAAGGGCATGAAGGGATGACAAAGAGGTAAGAACTGGATGAGCTGAAAAGGGATGATCTAGGTGAAAAGTTAGTAGGGGTTCCTCAAGGACTGGTCTTGCATGGCTCATGACAATGAGTACTCACTTGCTCCAGACTCAGAGTGAGGAGCTGGCAGAGAACAGTAACCAAAGGGTTGGCAGCGTGTTACCTGGGAGCATTTGACCACACCCACAGCAAAACTGAGGGTTCAGTGTTGTTGTACATTTATGACCTTAAAAACAGAGTCCCAGGACATGGGAACTATCTATTTGTTGATAGAAAGGTAGGTATGATAGAATGGCAATAGGAACTGATGAGTGTAAGCTGGCCATGAAAAATTTAGATTGTTTTTCAGACTTTTGGGCGACTGGGAGTGAATTTCTGGGGAGGAAGGGAAGTAAAGCCAAACTTATTTATGACTTAAAGTAATAAGTTAATGTAAAATATTAGGTGTCATCTCTGCCAGAGCTAGTATGATGTAGATACAGTGAAACAAGTAGTAAAGATGTAGATGTAGTTTTCATTGGGTGTTGCCTATGTCATCATCACGCTGTGGAGTGCTAGTCTTAGACTGTGTTGTACAAACAGTCCAGAAATTATTTTGCTCCATAGGGAAATGTGACTGTGCTGTGCTGAACACTCACCAAAGTCAGACAGTGCTGTTGGTGTAGACTGGTAGCTCCTGTGTCAGCAGATGTCTCCTTCAGGGCAGACCAGCTGGCTGTAAAAACCAAAGTGATGAGGAGTTACTGTATTTTTTTCCTCTTTCCCTTTTTTCAGAGATGCCATCTGCAATTTTGTCATCTGCAATGACTCCTCCCTCCGCAGCCAGCCGATCATCTTCAATCCCGACTTCTTTGTGGAAAAGCTGCGCCATGAAAAGCCAGAGGTGTTCACAGAGCTGGTTGTCAGCAACATCACCAGGCTCATTGATTTGCCTGGGGCAGAGCTGGCCCAGCTCATGGGAGAGGAGGACCCAAAGCTGCCTGGGGCAAACAGCACAGCCTCTGGATTTTTTCGTTCTCTGATGTCTCTGAAGCGCAAGGGTGAGTATGGATGGCACAAAGTCTGGTGCCCACCTTTGAGTGATGCTGTCACCCATTTGTTACACTGAGTTTACAAAAGTTTCAGCTCATAGTTTTGAACTTGTGGAATGCTAAATACTATGGTTTCATAATCTCTGGGGATGCCACTTCCAGAAAGGAGCAAAACAGGCCAGGAAATTGATCCTGGCAATGCCCTGCACTTTGAGAATAGTTCCCCTTGTTCTGGGATTATTGCTGTGGTGTGTGTCAGGCTGGCCTCAGTGGGTCAGCTGCCCACAGTGCAGCTCAGAAATCTGTAAGTATCTTCCATCCAAATGCTAGTGCTGCTCTGGTCCAAATCCCAATTCAGTGAGTCAGTGACAAAGCTCTGCAGACTGACTGATGAAGCCCAGTTTCAACTCAGGGAGGTGACATATTTCTCTTTCTCTCTTAGACAAGCATTCCACTGGAGTTTTCTTCTGCTAAACTGACTATTCTTATCTTCTCTCAAGTTCAACTGTCTTGCTTGTGAAACATTAGCCCCAGGCCCTTCACAGAAGTCTTCTTTTGAGTGTGGTTGTGTTCAGGTCCTTTTCTCTTCAATGGCTGGCATTTATCACTCTATTTTGTTGAAACTAAAAGGGTGTTCTAGGTGTGTATGTGTCTTCTCCCACCTTTGCCCACACTCAAGGGAAGCCTGGTTCTCCTGATAAGTTCATTTAAACCTTCTCACTCATCTAGGCAGAAACAGCCTCCATCTGGCCCCCTCACATTCCTCCTCAGCTCTGGTTTCCCAGCTTAGACTGGCTGGCTGCTGGCAGAGAAGCTGTGAGCTGCCTTTAAATTTTGGCACCCTGAGGTTGAACACTTCTGATTAGTCTTCCCCTTCCTTTGAGCAGTTCTGCTATTGTGAGTATCTCAGAGAAGGGAGCTATTGCTATGGCATAGTTTGACTACAGCTTTTTTCTGTCTTCAACCATTATATAATTTCTCAAAGTGATTCTGATTATACCAAGCCTATTCCTCCACTGTGTTTCATAAGGACAAGCTTTACAGCCCTAGTGTAAGGCAGAATTTTCTGGTGGCAGTTTCAGCCATCCACTTCTGTCTGACCCATCAAGAATCCTGGTGCATATACTCACCTTAGGAAAATAAAAGACTTCAAGTCCTTTAGCATCCTTAGATGAGAATTACTTTATTTTGCCATTACTTACTTTGCTGCTCCACAATAGCAGGTCTCTGTGCTGCCCCTAAACTGCAGTTAGACTGTGCTCATACCTGTTATTGCTTCTCCCTCTTCCCAGAGAGTAGCAGACACCTTAAATTCAAGCACTTGCCACTTGCTCACAAATAAAAGTGAGTGAGTAACCAAATTAAAAGTGTTTTCTTAGTGTGTATGGAAACCCCCATGTTCTTGTCAAAACCTTCCAGCAGGGGCTGGTGAGCCTTCTCCAGCTCAATTTTTTTATTAAATTATCTGTACTCTGTTGGGAGCACTGCTCTTATCAGAGCTGACATCTCCTGCTAACTCTGCTCCCCAAGAGCTCTGCTTTCCCCCATTCACATGTCTCCATGGCTGTGTGTCACTACAGCTAGCAGATGTTTCCAAGTCTGCTGGCTGCACTCCCAGGCTGCAACAGCAGTGTCTCCCAGCATTGACAGGCACTGTCTGTGAACTCCTTGGCCAAAGTCTGAGAAAAGAGGTTTGTGACTACAGAGAAAATCAGTTTCATGTACTGTGTGTTTCATCTTGGAGCCATCATTTGTTTTTCTTCATGTTATAGACCAGCTACAACAAACAAAAAATTTATTTCTTCAAAGCCAGAGGCCAAGGACCATGGAGCTCAGAGCTGATCAAACTGCAAATGCTTACAACTTCTTTGAGCATCAGGAAACTCAGTCTCATGCTGCTGCTTAGTTTCAGAAGCAATTGTACAATAACATCTAAGCCTTTGTAATGCAGCATCCATTCTCCAGACACATCTTTCAAGTTTCTTTGAGAATCAAATTCTCATTCAGATACCAGCTTCTGACTTCAAAACTAAATTGAATTTGTCAGGCCCTGCATGTCTCAAGAAGATGTATTTTCCTCTTCTATTCCTGGCCACTGTTGATTCTATCTGTTGAATGTCTAATGAGTTTAGTTTTCTTCAAGGACAAGAATCTTTTGCCAATCATTCTCTCCCTTTGCACTCAAACCTTTCAGATCTTTGGTGTGGATCAAGAGCTCGCATTGCCCTCCTTTCTCTTGCAAGACTGAAGCATGTGCTTTATCAGAGTGAGGTCAGAAAGTTCTTGATTTAACAGGAGGCTGGAGTTCCTGGTGGCTTACCATGTATTTCAGAAGTCCTGGAAGAAAGCAGAACATTCTTCAGGCGGAATAAATTTAGTTACACAGAATGGCTGCTAGAGAAGTGCCTAGGGTTAACAGGTCTCCCTCACATGCTGTGAGCATCAACACCGCAGAGCAGTAAGATCTGTAGTACAAGAGACCAAAAGCAAGTAAAATCAAAATGAGATATGAGGGGAGAAAAAAGCAAGAGAAAGTTTGTGGGGGAGATAACTTTTATCAGACCAGCCAATGCATTGCTTGGATTACTGGGCCATCAGCTGTAGCAGTAAGGAGGGAAACCTTCAGTGCAAATGGTGCAGATGTCCAGCCTGCCCTCAGAAGTGACCCATGTTGCTGGCAGTCTGGTCATGGAGAAGGGAGGAATATTCTTTTCTCATATCTGTTGTCTCTTTGAAGCCCAAGTACCAGGGCAGGACAAACCAGCTCTGTACCTGGTTCCAGTTCTCAGTCCCAGTCAGCATGTTGTGGTACAGTCTCTCCAGTATCCTGTCTCCAGTCCAAACCTATACTCATCTGAGGGAAGAAGTGTGGTGCCCAGAGTTCTGGTTGCTGAATTCTCTGGGAGTTGTCTCCCCACCTTCTGAGGGACAGATCATACTGGCTGTGTGTGTTGGACAGAAAAATCCATTCAGTAGCAAGGTTGCATTTATTAGAAAACACTGTCCTTCTGGATAATCACTGTCTCACCTGGGAAGTTCCTTTGTGGACAAGAAGAGTATTCTACATTGGTTCAACAAATGCCCTTCAGTTAAATGGATTTCTCATCTAATGTTTCCTTCCCTGCAGTGATCCCCTTTCTTTCACCTCAGTTGTTTCCATCTTCTGGGACTATAACCTGTGTTATTTACTGGAGTTCTGGAGCTGCAGCTCCTGCCCAGTCTCAACTCCATGAGATGGGAACACACTTCAAGAGAGGAGCCCAGTTTATTGCTTTGCTACTCTCCTTCTGCCTTGTTCAGCTTTCATACTTCACTCAGACCAGGGCAGCTGACATAGAAGAGAGATTCACTGGGATGAGGAAATCCCATGTTTTACCCATGCCTGGAAAGGAAGCTAGTGTGAGCCAGTCAGAATATGTCTGCTCTCCCCAGTAGTGCTTATTTGCCTCTCCCATAAACTCATAGCTGCAACTCTTCTTTCTGCTCCATTTCATGTCAAGCCACAGTGAGGATTAATCTGGACATTTCTTTCATGGTGTGGAGTGTGCCAGTGTGGCAGGCACCAGGCTGTCCAGGCTCTTACATCTGCCTTTCCCACTTTGCTCTTTTTGTGAGGTCTGGGCTTGCAGATTCTGTGCCATTTTAAACTGAAGCATCTCTTCTGGTGTTGTTTTTTCTTCAAGGGCTAGAGAATATTTGTTTTAGCTGATAAAAGCTGTAATTAAACTGAGGTAAGAAGCAAGGATGATGAAGCCCATGTGAGTACAGCATGGTGAGATGAAGTCACTTATTCTGGAGTGTTTGTGAAACCTCACATCTGTGAGGGTCCTTGTGACCTTCACCCTTAACATTTTGGGGCACTGCTCTTTGCATGTTGAAATGCTGTTGTTTGGGGAGCTTTAATTTCTGTGGCTGTTGGTTCTTCTGAGCTGCCTGAACACGTTGTTTTCTGTTCCGCAGAGAAGGGGGTGGTGTTTGGCTCGCCGCTGACAGAAGAAGGCATTGCACAGGTTTCCCAGCTAATCGAGTATCTGCACAAGAGTAAGTGCCTCTGATTGCTGTCTTCCTATCCCCATGGCTGGCTGTCTGGCCCACCTCAGGTCTCTGGTGCACACAGAGTGACAAGCTCTGAGCTCTCCAGCAGCAGGAGTTTGGGACTGCCCTGGGCAGCTGTTCCCCAGAATTGCCTAGCAGATATGTCAGTCTATTTCCCTCTGTACAAGGACTTTCTGTACTGGTGGGAGACAGCTTGAAGCCATGTCTCTGAATGCAGTTCACTGTGGTTTGCTGTCCAGCTCTGGAAAGAGGGGGGAGCTGCTTTAGTAAGAAGGTGGGAAATCAACCTCTGATTATTCAGTGCCCTTTTTTCTCCCCTCTGCTGAGCAGATCTAAGAGCAGAAGGCTTGTTTCGAGTGCCAGGCAACAGCATCAGGCAACAGATCCTAAAGGATGCTCTGAACAGTGGGACTGATATTGACCTGGACTCTGGGGAGTTTCATTCCAACGATGTGGCCACTCTACTTAAGATGTTCCTGGGTGAATTACCAGAGCCGCTGCTGACACACAAGCACTTCCATGCCCACCTCAAAATTGCAGGTGAGTGGGCAGCAAGAGGTAGGGATGGGCAGAAGGACTGGAATTGGCCTAGAAAGCACAGTAGGCTGTGAAGTGTATTCTCAAAGGCAGCCTTAGAAGGAATCTTCCTGCCACCTCAGCCTGGTGGTGGAAAGACAGGAGCTGATTAACAAATCAGACCAAGTCTGTCTAGACCATTCTTCTCAGATACCACAGTGGTAAAGCCCACAGTGATAACCTGGGTCTCCATCTGTTTTATGTCCGGGGTTCTGAGCAAGTTGTGGTTTCTATGTATTTAATAACTGTTATTGAACTACCTTATGTGAACTTGCTCCATCTTGCCTTCACAGCTCTTAGCAGCTCTGTTGTTCTGTGGGAGGAGTAGCATAGATTAACACATCAAGTGGGGAGCTGGGGAGCTGAGGGGAAGAGAGATGGAGGGCCAAGAGCTGTGCAGGGGTTTGTAGGAGATCTGCATATGAAGAGGAAAGGATAAGCAGTTGCAACAGACAGCTCTGAGGGAAGGTAATGTGTCCTTCATGTTCTGCCTTGTGATTTGGCAGACTTGACACTGTTTGATGAGAAGGGGAATAAGACCAGCACTCCAGACAAAGAGCGCCAAATCGAAGCCCTCCAGCTGCTGTTTCTGATCCTCCCCGCTCCCAACCGCAGCCTGCTCAAACTGCTGCTGGACTTGCTCTACCAGACTGCCAAGAAGCAGGACAAGAACAAGATGTCTGCCCACAACCTTGCCCTCATGTTTGCACCCCACATCCTATGGCCCAGAAATGTGAGCAATGCCTCAGTGTCTGTGGGTGGGATATTGCAAGGTAAAAAGCAAAGGCTTGGCAGGGGAAAAACAAAGGTTGAGAAGGTTGAGTACTGACACAATGATGTGAGGGTTGGAGGCTGTGATGGAGAGGTGGGAGCTTCCTGGCAGGACTCAGTCCCAATGTTCAGCCCAGACCTGCCATGAGTCTTATTTGCAACTTATGCATCTTCTGTTTCAGTAAAATTGAAAGCACAGCCAGTCATGCTTCTTCTTAGAATGTCAGCTCCAGAAAAACCTTACATATCTCTTCAAGTTTTCTTATGCTGCTGGTGAACTGTTTTGCCTCAGAGTTATCTGATTCTCCTCTAAGAGCAGCTTTGGCTCTGTGAGCTCTGCTATAAGCCCTGCCTGCCTGTCATCTCAGAGTAGATCTCCTGCTGTGGCACTGTGTGTGTCTGTGTCCCAGAAAAGACCCCTCCTCCTCCCCTTCTAATGGATGGCTGTGTCCCCTTGCCAGGTGACAGCAAACGACCTTCAGGAAAATATCACAAAGCTAAACAATGGAGTGACCTTCATGATCAAACATTCTCAGAAACTCTTCAAGGTGAGTGTGCTTTGGCATCCTGCTCTCCTGCCTCCATCACCAGGAGGCTGAATGCCCCTTGTCCAGCCAGATCCCACATGTTGAGTGTGTATTCTGTGGGCTCTCTTCTGCGGTAGGAGAAGAAGACTTTGTACAAGAAACCATTCCAATAGTGACTGGGGAGGAGGTCTTTGCTGGGCAGGCAGTGCTGGAGGTGGCTTTGCCAGGGCAGGTCAGCAGCACGGTGCAGTGTAACACTCCCCTCTGCTGGACAGCAGCACCTGCTGCCCGGCGGGAAACCTGGCCCCGAGGGCAGGTACACACCGGGCTGCACCCGGGTTCTGGCAGGATAAGGGAATGGAAGGGATTTGTCCTGCCTCAGTGCTGCCAGGAGCAGAATACCTGATGCACTGGGTTGTTTTGTTGGGAATTTCTCTGCAAATGGTCATCAGCCCACTGCTGTTACACGCACTGTCCAGCTCTGAGGAGGGTGCTGGGTAGGACAGTCAGGAGTGTGGGGCTTTCAACTGTTCCTCCAAGGAAATGTTTCTACAACAGACAGTCTCGACTTCTCCTGGTCACTGGAAGCATCTGCTCACTGCAGAGTCCTCCCGTGGAGAGTTCCCCTTCTGCCTTTGTCTGGCCCCAGTTTGGCCAGCTCAGAACTGGGGCAATTACTTAGAGCAGGGTTCCACAGGAACTTTTCCCTGCTCTGAGTTCCACTTGTGCTGAATGTCTGCATGTAAAGGATACTGTGGAGGGGAGGATACTGTGAAGGGGATACAGGGAGAGGACATGAAATTCCGTGGCTTTATTTGCCCAGAATGGCTGAGTCTTGATACAAGTGGCTTGTGTTGTATGGTTGAAAAGCAGCTCTTGCTGGAGTTGCCCCAAGAGCAGAGATGTTAAACATACATTTGGCCATTTCTCTGCTCATGGTCACAGGCTCCAGTGTACATCCGGGAGTGTGCCAGGCTGCACTATCTGGGATCCAGAGCCCACACATCAAAGGTAAGGCCAGCCAGTGCAGCCTGCCCTCCATGAAAGGGCAGAGGCTGTGATATTATGAATGGATCTTTGTGAGTGATAGAAGCTGAAAACAAACCAAGTCATGAAAGAGGATCTGTCAGAGGGCAGGAGCAAGAGAAGCATATGGTGTGGTAGTGCAGGCAGCTGCATTAGGGAAATTGGGCAGAGTTGAAGCATCTGTTAATCAAAAGCACAGAGAAAGAAAGCTACGAGCCCCTGTTAAGCAGCAAACCTGCTCCCTGTGCCCAGTACATGCAGCACCTGCTCCTTCACAGGGCTGCTCCTTCCAAACTGACGGACATGCCTGCTGCCATGGCCAGGATGCTTGGCAGAAGTGCTGAGATAAAGGCTACTCGCTGCCACTGGGACAACATTTGTGTCTTGCCAGCAAATGCTTCCCTGCCTCATGTAGCTGCAGAAGAGGGAACATGCATGGCAAGGAGCTGCACTGACCCTTCTCAAGCCTGGAAGGGCTTCTGCAGCTCGCATCTGGGAGGGGAGGGAAGAAGCAATGGGGTCACCTTTGTATTGCTGTCACCTCTTCCTGGCACGGGGCCTGCTGATGCAGTGCTGCTGCAGAGGGGTAGGGAAAACACAGTCCTGTGCTTTCACTGGGGTTGAGGCAGCTCATGAGGCTCTCCTGGGCTGGCTCAGATGGGTGGCTCGTTGGGATTAAAGCATGGGAAGCAGCTTCTGTCTCCGCTCTCCCAGGACGACCTGGATTTGCTGACGTCTTCTGGCTCCAAGGAGCTGCAGCCCCTCAAGTCTCAGAAGCGAAGCCGGCTGGACTCCTGCCATCAGGAGGAGACCCAGCAGCGCACGGAGGAGGCACTGAAGGAGCTCTTCTTGCACGTCCACAATATGCCTGACTCTGCAAAGAAGAAGAAGCTTATCCGGCAGGTAGTGTGGGGAGGAAAGGTATCTTGGGGTGTGCTTGTCAGCACAATCCTGGGCACAGGGCTAAAGACAGGATCTTCTTGAGAGTTGCTCCTAATCCTGGGCAGGCTGGGGAAAGTGGATTCTGGGCTGTGTAAGGGGCAGAGCTGTAAGAACTGTAAGAACAGGAGGAGAAGGTGTCCTGGATGTTGCTGTACCAAGTAGCACTTTTAAGTTTGGTTTTTCAAGCTAAGGACTTGCTAGCCAGCAGTTTCCCAGTCCTGATCATGGCCTTGTTGAGCTTCCTCCCTCAGGAAGGGAAAACTTTCTTTCCCTGTGGCCTGCAGAGAGTGGACAAACTGGTATCCTCTTGGTCTCAGACAATTTGCTGCACCAGACAGACTGGTCAATATGGTCAGCAGCAGTCGTGGCTGCCAGCCTCCAGCTGCTGCCCAGCCTTCTTTCTGCTCCCAGCATCTGCCACTTTTGGTTAATCTGGTAGCCAGCACAAAGCACCTTTGCACCCAAACTCCCTGTAATCCTGGGTGGAAGGTGTGGCCTTCCTCTGCTTTCTTCCTCCTGCAGTTCTGAGCTGCTTCTCCATTTTAGGGGGTGAAGGAGAGAAACTGAGTTCTGGGACATCAGGTAGAGCAGCACATAGCAGCAAGGGACAGGTATAACTATGCTAACATACTGCCCTCGTGTTTCCTCCTAGTTTAATAAGCATCCAGCTGCTCTGACTCCTGGCTCTGATGTGCCCACATCCCCAGCACCACGACGCACCCGCTCGCGCTCCTTCAGCGGCCTCATTAAGGTGAAAGCAGCCTCTGACCCTTGCTCTCTGCTGTGAATTTCTGATGTTGCTTTTTGCTTCTGCCTTGCCCTGCCTTGAATGAGACCCTCAAAGGGTAGAGACTCCTCAAAGTATTGCCTGCCAAACAACACAGATCCACTGGGGCAGAAAAGGCAGCAGAGTGACAAAAAGCCTTGTTAGTGTAAAGTGTAATTATCTTGAAACACATGGCTGTAGGATCTATGCATCTTTCTGGAAAATTGATTGCTTCCTGAGATGAGATGAGGATTGACAGGGAGCTGGTCACGAAGTCTAGCATGTTAGCACGGGTTTTAGCACATTATGGGCTGCCCTACAGCAGCATGTACCTGCTTCTGACAAGCTGGGCTCCTGGCCAGGCCCCAGGTCAGCTCCCAAACTCTTTACAATCAGGCAGGCTCAGCCTAGTGGTGTGGTATTTCATGTGGTTCTGCTTTGCAATCTTTGTCGCAGCTTGGCTTCCTTTTTTTCTTTCCCAGCATTCAACTGCTTACCAGCAAGGCATCCTGCTCCTTCCCTTTCTTTTTTACTTTGCACTTTAAGCACTAGCCAACAGCCCTTTCTTCTTACAACAGCGGAAAGTTTTGGGAACTCCAGTTATCCTGGAGAGGAAGAGCAGGGATTCCACACCAGAGCCTGTGCGGGTCAGCAAAGAGAACGTCCAGCTGGTAAGAGCTGCTCCCAGCACCACTGAAGCTGCTGGTGGGCAAGTGTGTGGGGAGCTTGACTGCAACTTCAGCAATCCCTAGGGAGCTGTTCTCTGCTCAAGAGAAGGGTTCCAAGTTTCTTCTGTATGATAAAATAAGGTCCTGAGAAGCTGCTGTGAGGAGAACAGAGCAGATGGCAAGGGCAGTGTCAGAGCAGGGATGACAGCTGTAGGATGTAGCTGCTCTACTCCAATTTTGTTTCTCTGGCTGGGTCCTGCCCTGGGGCATTGTCTTGTGCTCCCTTCCCTCTCTCTCATCCTCCTCCACAGGTTGTACAAATCCTGCTGCCTGTATGCAGTAGGGTTGTCCCAGACAAACCAAGAGTGGATTTGGGTGATAGATGCTCTTTGGTGGTACAGGCTGCTCCTAGGGAAGGCTGTGGATGCCAGTTCATTCACCAGCTTTCTACTCCTATTGCCCTCTCTTGTCCAGTTACAGAAATGTGGCTCTCCAGCTCATATGTCCCAGGCCAAGCTGAAGTCTTTGGAAGGCCAGAAAGAGGTGAGACACTTCCCCTTACCCCCCATTCCTCTTCCTGCAGGGAGCCTGGTGTGCTGAAACCTGCTGAGGTGACAGCACACACTCAAGGCTCTGGGACAGCTGTGGTGCCCCAGCTCGTAGCAGTCTGCTCTGTGCTCAGCTGCAGGCAGGTGACATGCTGGAAGCCAGACCCTGAAGGGTCTTACAGCCCTTCTGCCTGTGAGTTGGCAGGCTGGATGTTGCAGGAAGCAGAGGGAAGCTGGCAGCACAGGATGGTGCTAACAGCCTGTCAGGGCCGGCAGTGGGACAAGAGGTTGGTGCAGCCCGAGACTGACTGCTGTGTTTGCTCCTCTCTGCTCTCTGCCTCATCTTGAGCTTTGGCAAAGGTGTGGGAGGCTGACACCAGGGAAGAGTCCTTGCAGAGGGAGAATGTCAGCCTTTTTTTGCATGGTATTCTGTATCTCAAGCATTTAACAGCACCTGTTCTCTGCTCCAGGGATCCTGCAGACGCATGCGAGCCCGCCTGCTTTCCAAGGATTCATCCTCCCTCTGAATCGCCTGGCACCAACGCATGGATGGGGATGGCCCCGTCTCACAAGCTGTGAACGTGCTGCACTGAGAGGGGAGTGCTGCAGGCTCACAGCAACCCTCACCAACACAGCAGCGCTCCTGAGACTGGACCTTTGCAAGGATTGCAGGGATTTGTTTCTGTATATAAATTACATTTCATTTTACTATGGGGCAAACCACTATCTAACCAAAACCTGTGCAGCATGTCTGACCTGCTGGCTCTGGGAAGAGCTGGCGTGCTTGCTTACAAGGAGAGCCCTGTTCATTGCAGGGCCCTCTGTGCACTCCCAGCTTTCTTGTAATGTTGCTAGGCTGTATTTTTTTGCTTTTCTGTTCCGAGTTTTTAACATGTTGGCTTGTTTTTGCTTCCTTCCCCTGTTAGCAGTGAGAATGATGGGCTGTAACCCTCACCCACATCCTGACATCCAAGCTTGCCTCCAGTCCTCCTCTGGAGACATTCCCTTCTCTGCTTCTTGGTTCCATTTTGCTCTGCTGTTTCCCAAGGGCTGAAGTGCACGAACGGTACAGAGCATGGGATGGGCCTGGAAGGAGAGGCTCTGGATGCCATCTTTTCAAGTAGGGGACAGGGGAAAGCAGCTTCCCCAATAAACTCATCCCTCTGTTTTAGCTTGAGCTGGATGCAGCCCTTGCTCACTGCCCTCATGTTTAAGTGGCACAGTTCTGAACCAGGAGTCTTAGCTTTGTGTTCACTCAGAGAGGCTTAAGCTGAGGAGAGCAGGAGGCTGGCAGTCTTTGGAAGTTAAGGTGCCTGGGGCAGGCAGAGTCTTGTGTCTGTGTGTGAAAAACACACAGTGTGAGAGGTGAGAGAGGGCTCCATCCATTTGTGCTCTGCTGCAAATGGTGCCAAAGGCTTTGGCTCAAGATACGTGGATGGCTGGTAGGGCAAGTGGCTGATTAGTCATTAAACTGGGGGAAAGGCTGAAGCTGGGTTCAGCTCTTTGGTCTGAGCTGCAGAAATGAGATGAAACCTTCTAGATACAGGATAAACCCCAGTCACAGCTGGCCAATGTCAGCCGTCTCGTTAAGCCTAAGCGCTCCAGTAAGCCAGTCTTGCCAAGAACCTGTCTGCAAGCACTCTGAGGTAGGATACACACAGGGTTGCTACTGTGAAATGAAGATTTAATCAGCTGGGGGACCATCTAAACACTTCTCAGCCCTTCTCAGCAAAGTAAATAATCTCTGGAATCCAATTATATTTGTCTTCTAATCTTTAAGAACCAGCAGCCAGCAGGAGTTAGAGCTCTGCTCTTGACAGCTTTCTGAAACAACTGGTGGCAGGAGGTGTGAATATTGGGATATGAACAGGGAGTTCAGTCTGATTGGCTGGAGCTGTCAGAACAGGGCATTGGAGCCCTGTGTAACATAACTGGAATTTGTCCCTTTTTTTAATTGTGAATTTTTTTTAAGATACAAATCCTCATGCTGCTCGGTACAAAGGGTGGTTTTTGGTGCTTTATCAGGGATGCTTGTCCCCAGTCTGACCCCAGTTGGAGCCTTGAAAATATAGGGGATTGAGGGACTGTAGATGTGGGAGTTGGGAGTTGCTGGTGTTAGGAGCCTCTGTCACAGCAAAGAAAGAGCTGTGGTTCTTCAGGGACCATACTGATGGTGATGCTGTGAGGAAGGGCAGAGGCTGTTTGCTGTGGTAGTAGTATGTGCTTTTGGATGTGCCTGTAATCATTCCCTCCAGAGGCTGAAGCTGTCTGTGTGCTTTTCTCCAAAGGGCACCATGTTTTTCTGACTGCACTTCTGCCCTGTCCCTGCAGCCTGCTGTTAGCAGAGACCTGAGAATCTCAGCTTTGCCTCTGAGCAGAGATGAGGCACAGACTAAAGTCAAGTGGCAGCACAGGGAGAGCTGGGTCTGCTCCTGCTATCTCTGCTCTTACTCGCATTGGGGCAATTTCTGGGTGAAGCATTTGTTCACTCCTCCTCTCCCCATTGTCCATTCTTGGAATATCTCATATCTCTCTGTATGGGTGACTGCTTGGCAAGGCAGTCTTGTACCTGAAATTAAATACACTGCTCCCATATAGATGAGACAAATATAATTCTCCACTGTCCCCCCTTACTGATGGCTCTAGCTCAGGGGCTCTGTCTGGCTTCTGGCACAGCTGAGATTTGTCCAGCTCTAAGAAAAGTTACGTATGAGGCACTGGCCAGGCCTTCTGCATGTGTCACATGCCTTACCTGCCAAGGGGATGGATGCTGTCATCAGTCCTGGGAGGGGTTCAGTGCCCGGGCTTTAGTCTGTGCTGCTGGGCTCACCATGTGTGGCTGGCAGATTCCACCCCTAGGACCTTGGCTGTTGCTGTCCCCATGCATTCCTGCTGTCTCCCAGGCATGGGAGAGTTTTAGTTATGCTTGGATGTGTCTCGTTTGTCTGCCCTGTGCAATGACTCATGAGGATGCTTCTTCCTAGAGCAGCCGCTAACTGTTCCCAGAGTCTATCATTTCCAGAGTATTTTTAATCTTTGTCCTTATTTATATATGCTATGTCAGTATTGCTGCAGACTGTTGCCTTTCTGTGTGTTATGTGAAAACACCACATTAAATGCTTTTATTTTTAGTGGGTTTGCTTGGTGGCTTAAGCAATTTCATTGGGACAACAAGGACTCCCATCCACCTTCAAAAAGAAGGAAATGTCTGCTTAGAAGGCCAGAGCTACTACTCTGAAATGTGGGAGTGCTTGGTCAGGTGCTGCCCACCTGCAGGGTGGCCTCCCATGGCACTAGGGCTCGAAAGCCTCTGGGATACTTGCATGATACAGGGTGCCCAGACAGGCTGTCTTTCCCTTGGAAGTATGAAGTTGGACCTCTTCTTTTCCTGTCTTCCCCCTGCTGTCATCCAGGGTGATGGGAAATCAGGTTTACAAAGAACACTTTATATAAATAATGGATCAAATGAATAAATTTTTCTCTGTAGGGCCATTCTTCTCTTGCCACTCTTGGCTGCTGAGAGAGGATGCTTTCTGCTTGCATTTTCTTTTCCTCCTTCTTAATAATGGCGTCTCAGATTTTATGCAGATTATTTCTCTGTGAAGTTCTTCCACGTTTGAAATGCCCTGGGCTTGCCTGCCATAGCTCAGACACTCATTAACATCCTCGCCATGCAATTGAAAAACAAGCAGGAGAAGGAGCGCGTTTGAAAGCGGCGCTGCCTTCCTGCGGGCTGAGCCCCAAGCCAGCCCCCTGCTCCTCCGTGCCTGCACTTGGGTGTCATGGGAATGGTGAGCCCCATCTCCCTGGAGCCCAGGCAGCGGGGGTGATGGGCCTCTGTGCACTTCAAAGTGGGCATGAGAGTCTGGAGAGACGTTTCTCTTCTTGAACGTGTTGAACAAAGGAATGCAAAAACTCACAACAGCTATCTTCAATACTGAAAATCCAAATATCGCCCCCCTCAAAAGCTGTGATTCAAAGTGACAGCTTTATCTGGCTTACATAATTCAAAAAAATGAGTAGGTTTTGGCTTCTGAAGCCACAATCCAAGCACTTATGCTTGACTGCAAGTGGAAGGGCAGTAGCCACTGGGACCCAACACTGGGTGAAGGTATATATTTAAAGGGGGATCACTCATCTCTCAGTGTGTTTGCTTTGGCCTGTTGGTATGTGTGCACAGCAGTGATGTTACAAAGCAAACAAGCAGTGCTCACCTTCATTTCATTAAACAGTTTTTATCTCAAATTGCACAGCACAGACTTGCAAATAAGTTCTTCAGGGTGTCACTTCTATCTAAATCAATTTTTGCAAGTTGTCTTGATTTTTTTTTAACTGCTCTGCCCTGGTTTGGAGTTGAAATAAGATATTTTCTCTTTCTTAAATTATCATGTGTGGCTGGGAACTGTCATGTTGCTGCTGCATCTCACTGCCTAGGGCAACAGTGTAGACAAAAAACATGACTGTTGCTAGCGATAGATATTGGCATCAGCCAGACCAGTTATCAGGCTTTGCAATCTCATTGGCTTGGATTAACTAATATTTTTTCATTGAGTGAATAAATTACCATGTTTAGTTCTGTTTGCTCATCTCCCAGTGAGGGTTTGTGTTGAAGCTCATAAACTGTTCAGGCATGTAGGTGCCAAGATCTCCGTGCTGGGTCCCACACTGACCTTACACTTGTGGCTCAGAGTGGGATCTCAGCTGGCACCACCTCTCTGGCCCCATCCTGTTGCAGCCCAGCTTTGTTCCTGGGGAGTGCTCATACATGAGGAATGTGATGGGGTTGTTTTGGGGCTCCTGTGTGAGGAGCTGAGCCATGCATCACAGGGTGAGGTTCAGATACTTGCCAGCTCCAGCCTTCAATTTTAGTCTGGGTCAGAGGGAGACAAGCTTTCCTTTCTCTGCTGAGTCACAGCTGGAGTGGTCATTTCTGTGGCCCCCTCCCCATTTCCTCCTCTCCCAGGCTAAACCAGCTCCCCTGCCTTGCTGTTGGGGAAGATTTACAAATCCACCACCCAGCCCTCCCATGCAGTGCCTTACATGACATTAAGCGCATCTCCTTTTCCACTGGAGAGAATTGTGACCCATTTGATGCTCTGCTTTTGGCTGAAGCTCCTGTGCCACTGGGAATTGTGGTGAATAGAGGTGCCAGCCTGCCTGTGTCAATGGCTGCATGTGACTTGATGTGTGCACAGGTCAATGATATGGGGGTGTCTGTCTCGACCTGTGCTTCTTTTAGAGTTTGTTTCTTCCAACCTTTTTGCTTACAAAGCTTGAGCCTTGCTTCCCTGTGGAGCAGGATCTCGGCAGCCTCTTGCACAGCAGGCTCTGGCTGCGTTGTGCCTGTGCCAGGCCGTTCTGCAGCGGCAGCACAAGAGGGGGCTGGCAGCACACACTGCAGGACGGGACCCCCTGCCCGCCCGCAGCCCCAGGGGCTGCGCCAGATGTGCTGGGGGCAGGCCTGGAGACGCCTGCTCCTTCCTCCCCGGCTACATCTGGCAGATGGAGGAGGAGGGAGGCTGGGACTATAAATAAAGTGAACAAAAACATAAAGAGCACTGAGAAGGCTGGGGAAGGGTGTCCTCAAAAATCAGCTCTGCAGCTAGCCCCTAGCATGGTCCTCCAGCTCTAAGGAGAGTCTGTGCCTGCATCCATGGCCAAGCAGAGCTGTCACAAGGCAAGCTAAACCCTTTCTCTCTCTTTTTCAAGTTATTTTTGGCTACTAGCATCCTCTTGCCATTCTTCAGAGCCAGACCCTGGTAGCCAGTCCTTCAGGCTCATGCCTCTGGGGCTGGTGCTCCTTCCTGCAGAAACTGCAGCCTGAAAGTTCATCTTCAATAGTGTGGAAATTTGGGTGATGGAGGCAAAGTCGATATGGAAGGAGTTCCCTTGTCCCAGGTTGAGCAGAATCTGACTTTTCTTTCATTCTCTAGTAGCTTGTGACTCTGTAAGGGCTGGGGAAGGAGGAGCAAGGATGCAGAGACACATGCTCACAACTTTGGGACTGACAAGGCACAGAAAGACCATCTGCAACTGTGGAAGCACAATGAGCCCAAGCGGGCATGGAGCTTATTGATCACAGCCCAGCATGGCACCAGCTGCCAGCTAGCCATAAATATGGAGCAGAAGCATGCTCATCTGCACCCAGGGCATCTTCATCAAGAAAACCAGGACAGAGCCTCTGCCTCCCTCATCCATCAGACTGAGGCACTGAGGCACTCCTTATTTCTCAGGTTAGATGTTTTCCCAGTCCAGGGATGTCAGTGCAATGGGGGGTGAAAGGGCTTGGTGGGAACAAGCCCTGTTCCTCTAACAACAGAACACTGTCTCTGCTTACCCTGTGGCCAAGGTCATCAGCTGAGTCCTGAAAACCCACCTGCTCTTTCTGGGAGGCAGGGTTTTATGGCAGAGGAGCTGCAGTTTATGGCACCGTGGAGAAATATGTTGGATGTGCTTGGCAACAGCAAATGGAAAGTTAGTCTATTAAACAGTAAATTATCCCTCCAATGCATCTTCATTGAGGAGGGTTAATGAGTGGCTGCAGGCAGAGTGAGTGGGAAAGAGTGTGTGTGTATGCACAGCACGGATGTGGAACAATTGCTACATCTGGGGACCCTGGAGCCCCTGATCCAACAATAGCATTTCCATGTGCAAGGCACTTCACAGACACCTCCTGGCGTGTGGTTTATTCAAACCAGCTTGCACTGCTCTGCCGAGCTCCCTGGCGGTCCGTGTGTCCGGCCGTGCTGGGAGCAGCATCTCCTCATTGCATCTGGGCTGCTTGCTGCAAATGTTCTCCTTGTGGGCTAGAGCTGGTTTGGGGAAGCCAGGCTGCAGGGCTCAGCCCCTCTGCTCAGCCACACCAGAAAGCAGGGATGCAGTGCCTTGCAGACTGTCCCTCTCCTGCCATTCCACAATTGTTCAAGGCATTTAGACAGACTGGGTTCCCCCTACCTGGATGGTCCCTCTTGTGTTAGGCTGGGGCCAAATTCATCTGCTTGGGAGTCTTGGCACTACCTGCATCATCTGAGAGCAGTCAGTGGATGCTGTTCCTTTCACTTGGTCCCAGTGGTGAAGATCACCAGGCAGTAGAGCTGCCTGGCTCCTGCAGTCGGTGGGGCCACCTTCACAGAGCAGTGCTGGCCATCTTTGGGGGGTGATGGTGGTGGTATTCACAGGGCAACACTGGCAGTGTCTAGCAGGCAATGCTGGCTATGCTCACAGGGCAGTGCTGGCAGTTTGCAAGGCAATGCTGGCCACAGTCACAGGGTGATGCTGTTTGTGAGGGAGGGCTTGTCCTAGAAAGACACGGGAAAGAGCACATCCCAGCCCTGCCTGCTGCTGCTGCTAACCAGGAGAGATTTACTATGATCCCAGTGCCCCCAGCTGCCTGCACCACTCTATAATAGACCCATCAAGGGCATTGTTGTGCTACAGGAGCCCAAGAGGTATCCTAATGGGGCTGACACACAGGCCTGCTCCCACACAATGCCTTGCTCTCCCAAGCCCAGTGTGTCAGCCAGGACAAAGGCAGCCTGGCCTCCCAGCATGAGCCAAGCTGGCCAGGCATGACAGACAGGCCCTGGACAGCCCGGCAGCCCACCCTGCACAAAATCTCTGGGGGGACACTTAGAAGCTGAAGGTTATGGCCACTCTGCTCCCAACACAGCTCCAGCTGGGTCTTATGGCCACTGCTCCCCAGACAGGTGCTGCTGGTGGAAGGAAGGGCTCAAAGCACAGCCCCAGTGCAAGGGATGACAGATCCTGCAGCTGGCAATGGCTCAGCAGGGAGGCTGGAGCAGGCACCATGCACCTGTGCTTGTGTTGGGTTTGTGTGGCAAGGCTTTGGTAGCAGGGGGACTTCTGTGAGAAGCTACCAGAAGCTTCCTCCATGTCCGATGGAGCCAGTGCCAGTCAGCTTCAAGATGGAGCGACCACTGGCCAAGGCTGAGCCCACCAGTGATGGTGGTAGCAGCTCTGGGATAATGTATATAAGGGAAAAGTTTCTGCAGAACACCAGCAGCAGCTGTAGAGAAGAAAGAAGATGTGAGAGGAACAACTCTGCAGACACAAAGGTCAGTGAAAGAAGAGGGGGAGGGGATGTTGCAGGCACCAGAGCAGATTCCCCTGCAGCCCGTGGTGAAGCCCAGGGTGAGGCAAGATGTAGCCCTGCAGCCTGTGGAGGTCCACAGTGAAGCAGAGATTCACCTGCAGCCTGTGAACGACCCCACAGCAGAGCCAGTGGATGCCCAAGGGAGGAATGTGAGAAGTCCCTGTCCTGAGGAGGAAGAAACAGCAGAGATGAAGTGTGATGAACTGACCACAGCTCCCATTCCCCATCTTCTCATGTCACTGGTATGGAGGAGGTAGAGAAAACTGGGAGTGCAGCTGAGCCTGGGAAGATGAGAGGGATGGGAAAAATGTTTTTAAGATTCGATTTTATTTCTTATTATCCTACTCTGATCTGATGAGTGATAAATTTAACCAATTTCCCCAAGTCAAGTCTGTTTTGCCCCTGTTGGTAACTGGTTATCTCTCCCTGGTCATACCTTGGCCTATGAGCTTCTGATTATATTTTCTCTCCCCTGGCCAGCTGAGGAGGGGAGGGACAGAGTGGATTTGGGGGAAACCTGGTGTCCAGCCACAGCCAACCCACCAGAACCCTACTGCCTGTGTTTTAAACACTTCTGCTCTGCAGCAGCCTGATCCCACCCTGAGAAAGGCTGAGCACTGCTGTGGACAGGTGACAGCCACAGAACTACTTCAAAGTGTGGTACAAATGAACCAGGGTGTGCTGCCTCCCCTCCGCATGCCCAAATCCAGGGTACAGACACTGCCTTGAAGCCCAGGCATGCTGGAAGGTGCTATCATGGGGACCCAGTGCCAGGCCAGCCCACGGGAGAGCTAACAGGGGCGAGCTGTGACCTGTCCTGGGTGGGAGGAAATGCCAGGATGCTCCCCTGGGGGGTTTGGCTTCCCATTGGCAGCAATTTTTTGTTTGAAGCTTTGTAGCTGCTTCGCATCTCTTTGCACGACAGGTCTGGCACGTACCCTGGAACCCTTCCCCAGATCTTCCCATGGAAACTCCTACAAAAAAAAAAGCTTCTGCTTCATTTTAACCAAATCCAAAGCCCATCAGACAATCCAGATGGTCTCTCTCTCTATCAAGCAGTTTGGCCCAAATCCCGGTGGCAGACGGCAGGACCAGGCCTCCCCTGATAAAGAAGTTTGGGGTTTATTTTTCTCCCTGCTCCTCATCCATATTCAGAGGAACCCTGGGACTTTCCCAGGCAGCTGTTGCTCTCTGAGGCCCACCCCATCAGGGTGCCTGGGTGACTTGGGATCACCCAAATGCACCAGGGGCTGAGTCTGGGTACACAGCCTGTCCCCCCCACTGCTGTCCTGGCTCAGCCCTTGCTGTGTTGGCAGCCCTGGAAGGGTGTTGCTCCTGCAGCTGGAGCAGATGCTGAGGGGTCAGCCATGGCTGGCAGCCCAGCTCAGTGGGATGCACCGTGGTGCTGGGGCATGGGGCACTGGCTGCCTGGCAGGCAGAGGCCAAAACTCACAGAGAACAGCAGAGCTGAGGTACCTACAGGAGAAAATGTGGATGTCAGCTTGAAATGGAGTTTTCAGCTTCCTAGTCCTGTACTCCCACTGGAACCAGGACAGGTGTGGTGGGCTCCAGGCAAGCCCTGCCAGCTCCTCCCTTTGCCAAGACCTCAGCCCCATGTCAGTGACTGGGTGTTGCTGCAGCTGGACGCAGAGATGGACAGAACTTGCTTTTTCTGCAGATCACAAGGGTTTGCCTGGGGTGAGTGCTGCAAAAAAACAGAGGAAACAAGATCCCTCACTCCCTCCCACCTTCCTGCCATCACCAGAGGTAAAGGTTAGGGAGACCTGGTTCTGCTCTGCCAGCCAAGAGGTGAAGGGGAGTTTGTGAGGGAGGGCTGTCACAAGCATCACACTGATAGCAGCCTTTTGGGGGGCACCAAGCCATTCTGAAACAACCTTCACCCCCCAAAATTCAGCCAAGGTCTACAGTTCAGACCCTTTCAGGTGCCATTGCCACCAGGCTCTCCCTGTGAGCCCCAGGACAGGCTGCAGGGACACCTCTGCAGAAGCTCTGCCAGCAAGGGGTCGGCTCCCAGAGTCCTGGGAAGCAGCTCATCTTCCTTGCTGTCAGGGCTGCTGGGTAGCAACGAGGAACAAACCCCTTTCATCCATCTCAGGCACAGCTTCCTCCCGGGACTGGGGCCAGAGGAAGGAGATGTCACGAAAATGCAGACAGATGATGGGAGCCGGCATTTGGGATGGAAAAGAGCTGCTGATCTGGGCCAAGCTGGTGCAACCCTGTGTGTGTGTGAGGTGGCCCTTGCTGGAGCAGGACCCCAGGCAGACACATCCCTCTTGCCCTGATTAAGGAGCCTGTGGAGCTCCGTGTGCAGAGGGCATGGATTTAAGAGACACTCCGGCCCTGGGACCTGCCACCATCCCTGCAAATATCCACCATGCCCTGTTGCACTGGGGTGTCCATGCTCACACACCACCCTCTTGCTGTGCTCCTACAGTGCAACAGGCTCCCGTCTCCCCTCCTTCTGTGGATTTCCTCTCTGAGGAGGACATTTGTAGCAGTTGCTGCCAGAAGCCAGGGCTGTGTTGGGCACATCAAAATACCTGTTGTTTTTATAAAGGACCCAGCACTTGGAGCCACAGGGTTACAAGTGTTTCAGGTGTCATTAATAAAACAGGTGACCAGCCCTCCTGGTTACACCCTCCTGCCTTGCATTTGCAGATCACAGGGGGAAAAAAAAATGGAAGGCACTAAAATGAATGCAATGTTTGTGGTTTTGAGATGTCAGCTGTTTAGGGTCAAACTTGTAAGATTTCTTGGCTTCGCTTCCTTTTGCATTGAAATAGGTGTACTTTGCCTTGTTCTTCCCTGTAGGTTAGCCAAAAAGACATTTTGGTTATTTTATTTTTAAAGGTGTTCCTCTGGAATGGAAAAGAGCATAGCTAATGCCATAACCAGGACTTCAAGATTTGCTGTTTGAGTGTGGGACAAATAGCAAAGCAGAGCTGCCACCCAAGTCCCTCCTGCAGGCTGGAGTGCTGAGCCGCGGGACTCCCACTGCCGGGCCAGGCACCGTCCCGGGTGACCAGCGCCAGCCTGTCCTGTGCTCCCCGTGGGCTGCCAGGTCCCCATGCCTCACCCGGACTCTGTGGATGATGGAATGAGGTTTCAGGCTGCCGGGTGGGAGACAGGCCAAGGCTCCCTTAGGTACATCAGGGGATGCGAAAGCTCTTGGCATCCCCGAGGAGAGGTGGGAATGCTCTCTCTGCGGCCGCCTGGCTCCCAGGCTGTTTCTCCCCGGGGTGCCGCTGCCCGCCCCTCTCCCGGAGAACTCGGGTGCTCCGCGATCGCAGCCCCTGTCCCAGGTGGGGGCACCGACCCGAAGCCTCCTTCCCGCACGGTCGGAGCGGTGCAGAGCCCCGACGGCTCCGGCGGCCGGGGTGCCCGTGCCTTGCCCGGCCGGGACCGCCGCTCCCTCGGCCGCCGCGGGTACCGGGGGCGCGGGGAGGGGCGCGGTGGCGGCGGGGGGGCCCGTCGGGGCGGGCAGGGCGGGAGGGAGGAGCCAGCGCGGGGGCTGAGCCTGGGCTGCGGGATGGGGCGGCAGTGAGGGTGGGCGGGTGTGCGCCGACGGGGCTCTCGCCCCGCAGCCGAGCCGAGCCGAGCCGCGCCGAGCCGAGCCGAGCCGAGCCGCGCTCCGCTCCTCTCCCCGGTGATGCGCGGCGGCCGCACCGCCTGACCCTGCTGCCCGCTGCCATGGCGGCCCCGACCCCCGGGCGGCCGGCGGGGGTCCCGGCGGGGCTGCGGGCCGCCGCCTGGCTGCTGGCGTGCGCCGCGCTGTGCCGGGGCCGCGCCGCCGCCTGCCCGCCGCTGTGCGCCTGCAGCGGCACCACGGTGGACTGCCACGGCTCGGCCCTGCGCGCCGTGCCCCGCAGCATCCCCCGCGGCACCGAGCGCCTGTGAGTACCGCCGGGCTTTGTCCGTCGCCGCCGGGCGTGCGCCGACGGGGGTGCGGGAGCCCGGCGGGGCGCCGGGGCCGGGGCTCGTCCGAGGGCGTGTGGCCAAAAGCCCGTGGGGAGCGAGTGCCCCGCGGGGGTGCGGAACGCGCTCCGGAGCCTGAGCTCGGGAGTCCGTGCGGGAGCCCGTCCGGGGATGCGTGTGGAAGGGGCTGTCCGCGGCGGGGGTGGGCAGCAGCCTGTCTGCGGTGTGTGCAAGCGCCCGCCGTGCCGGCTACGGGCAGAACGTGTGCAGATGCCCGTGGGGCCACGATCGGCCGCCCAAAAGCTGCGAGTGCAAGAACCTGGTGGGGTGGGTGATGTGCAGTGTCCCGCTGCGCCCGGGGGTTGTGTGTCTGTAAATTCCCGTCCAGAGGATACCTGTGCAAGGGCCTGTTAAGTGAGTTTACGTGCATCATCCCCTTCCTGAGGGAGGTGCAGTAGCCCGTCGAGGTGGAGAGCAGGGTGTGTGTGAGAGCCTGCTGGGGCAGGGGGTGTGTGTAGCCTTTTCTCTGTGTGAGGGTCGTGCAAGGGGTCCGGCATATGCAAGAGCCCGCGTGTGCCAGTCTTTGTGCAAGTATGTGCAGCGGGGTTGGGGTTGCAGCAGTGCCCGAGGGAGTGGGCTGCTCCGGGGGGGCATTTGCGCTGGGGCAGCCCAGAACGGACTGTGTGTGTGGGTCCGTGAGCCCCATGGCACCCCCGGCAGGTGTGTGGCCACCCCTCCAGTGGCTTGTCACAGGGTAGCTACACGGCCACAGGGGTTCTCTGAGGGCTCCTGTCACCCCAAGCCCCTACCTGTGCTGAGCACCCCTTTGTCCCCAGGAAGCTCTCCTGGGAGTGCTGCACATCGTCTTAGGATCAGGTCCCATTGCCCCAGCCCCTCTTGAGATTCCCCCATGCATGATCAGCCTTCAGCCATGCAGATCACCCATCCTCTCCAGTCCCCTGTGGCTGCACCTCACTGCTCATCAAATCCCTTGCCACGTCCTCAGGGGTGCTGGGAGGTGTCCCTGGCTCTCTTAGCCGGGCCCCCATGAGGAAGGTTTTTCTCTCACAGTCAAGGTCCAGCTGGCTATGTGGGCCCCGTGTTACTTGCTGAGCTCCCCCGAGCAGGAGGGGGCCTCTGCTGGTGCCTGGCTGGGCAGGTCTGCCTGCCTGGGGTTCTGTGGCCAAGCAGGGAGAGCAGCATGAGCTGAACGTGTCCAACCTGCTGCTGGCAGGAGGTTCCTGGCACGCAGGGACAGCAGGAGAGCAGGGCTGCCCCCAGCCTGTCCCCTCTGCTCAGCAGCAGCAGGTGCCCCATCCCAGTAGCTGCAGTGGACCATAGTGGCACAGGAGCTGTCTGGCCCGGGGGCCAGGCTGCTCCCACATCCCCCTTGCAGTGCAGGGAAGTGTTGAGCTGCTGTCTCCTTGGGCAGCAGAGCTGCAGGCTATGTTCCAGGACAGCCACACAGTGCTCCTGTCCCTGTGCCCTGCTGTTTGCAGCTCCTGGAGTTTGACTGTGCCCTTTGCCTGCAGATGGGCCAAGACCCTGCAGGCAAGGACTGCATGCATGGACTGCAGAGAGCCTGGCAGCTGCCAGAGCTGCACCCAGCATGCAGCATCAAGAGCTCTGCAGGGTACCACTTTAGAGGAGTTTTCTTTTCTCCCACCATAATTATCCTCATACAAATGATTATTACCCAGCACGGCAACCAGGCTGCTGTGAGTTGCCATCCCATAGACCAAGTTTATGAGGTCTGAAACTGGATCCCCCTTTCTGCTGTACCCAGGGCAGAGGAAAGGTTTATGAATAGACTGCACTATCCCTTTCTCCCTCTTGGAGAGCTTAATGGGGTCCTTGGCATCAGCTCTCCATCCATGCACCTGGGTGCAGGGTCCTGGGGGAGGGTTGGCATCGGGTCCCCAGCTCTGCCCACATCCAGCCCCTTGCTCAGCACTGCTCAAATGAAGCAAGGCTGCAGTGAGCTAATGGAGGATGCCCTGTTGGGTGTCTCACTCCTGCTCTGGCAGGGCATCTCTCCTGCTCTGGAGGTGGGTCCTGCTTGCTGTCTCCCGTTCTGCCTTGCCTGTTGCCATTCAGCAGCATTGGGTTTTCTGGATTTTAATGCAGCTGGTGATGCCGGATCTCCTGTCTGGACTGAGCTAGACATGCTTACTCTCTCGTGGGTGTTGTCTGCTGGATAACTACTTCCTGCTGTTTTGCACACCCATGCAGGTGCTGGAGGGTGTCTGTGCAGAGCAGGTCTATCTCCTAGCAGTGAAATCTGCTGTAACAGCTCGTAAGTGAGTTTCAATTCCCTGTAAGCAGGCTGCAGCCTTGCAGTCTCCAGCTTCTCAGTGTTCGATGGAGCAAGGTCAGCAGCAGCCACAGGGGAGCCTGCAGCAGGGGCTGTGCCAGGACTTGCTCTCTCCAGGGGTCAGCTCTCTGTGGGCAGTCATCAGCCTCTCACCAGTGCCCCCCACCGCATACCTCTTTTCCCAAATGCTGAGATGCACAGCATGAGCAATGCCAACCTCACCACGCATCCCACAGTGGCAGTGAGCAGGGATGTCCCTGCTGTTGAATTTCTTACCTGTTGCATGCCAGTGCGGTGTTTGGAGCCTCCAGGCTTTCTCCAGCCTCCCACCTGGCTGAGCCCCTTGGGTCAAGCCCCTGGGCAGGGCAGCCAGGCCTGCTGGCACTGCCATTGTGGGGACTCAGGCAGCAGCATGCTGTGATGAGGTTTGTGCTGTGTTGCTTTTGCAATACAGCCTTTTCCTTTGAAGAACAGGGAATTACTTGCCTTACAGAGTCACTGCAACTTTGGAGAATCATGGGCTGGGGGAAAATTGTCTTGTCTTCTGCTTCAGTTTGCCCTGTGATTATCTTCCTGGTGGGTGCTATGCTGTTGGTAGAGAGTAAGGGCTGCAGATATGTCTAGGATGGACCATGAGTGATGATTGCATAGGGGGGACACACAGGACCCCTCTTCCCTTGTACCAGGGCACACCACACTGATCCCTAAGTGCCTTTTAGTCTGCAACCCAACAAAAATGGGGGTTGTGCACTTGCCCTCTGGCTGGATCAGGGCTGAGCAAGGTGGGAAGCAGCAAAGTCTCTGGGCACTTTTTACAGATGTCTGTGCTCCTGCCTACACTTCTGGCAAGCACAACAGAGGCCCGAAGGCTTTGTAGGCAGGATAAGGTGATAATCCTCCAGCACTACAGTGTTATCTGCTTCCAGGAGTCCCCTCAGCCTCAGCCACCAGAGAAGAGTTGTGGGAGAAGGTCACGATTCCCTACCCCATTTGCTTGCTTTTCTTTCTTTTTTCCTTTGAAAGTGTCTCTGAAGAGCAGACTGCCTTGTTGAGGAGGTGGATAGCTCTCCCCACGCCAGCAGGATCAGTGAAAATTTGCCACTGTCAAATGGCAGCTTCCAGCCCAGCTCTTTGCTTGCAGGGGATGAATTGTCTGGGATGGCATGTCACTCTTTTCTGCTATTGAATTTGTTGGCTGACAGCTGAGAATTGCCCCACTTGCCCCTTTTGCCTCCTCTCTGATGAGCTGAATATCCCCCCACTGGGGGCTGTGCTGTGTCCCTCCCCTCATGTGGAAGGCAGCAGAGTTGGGTTTGGGGGTCCCCATCACTGCACCCCTCTTGGCTCTGACTTTTCCTTTGCAGAGTCCCTGGCCTCAGCATTTAGTGGGGCTTCTGTTTGCCTTGTTCCCAAACTTTGGGGGTTTGCCTGTGCTGAAATGGGGCCCATGCAGTCTGTAGCCAGCCTGGCATCCCTCTGTCTGCATTGGTGGAGGGAAGGGGTGCTGAGTTACAGCCTTTGGGTGTGGGAGCCCCATGCCAGGGTGGCTGCACCTGAAGCACTCTTGCATACTGCCCAACCATCCCCTGCCAAAATTCCAGCAGCAAGCTCTTGTTCAGAGCATGTTTAATCCATTCACCTGCATCTACCTCTCACCAGTTAATCAAAATGTCTTGCAGCAGCCAGGCTGGTGTATCACAGCAGCACTCCTGCATTCAACTCCAGTTGTTGGGCTGCTTCTCCTCTCAGGGGCTTCAGGCAATGCTCCTTCTTAGGAAGCACCTTGAGGAAGTCAACCTGTCCCTTCCCTGAAGTGCCCAGGCAAGTTCCCAGTGAGCAGTCTGGTTGCAGAGGTCCGTGCAGGCTCTGCAGAGCTCTGGAGCAGGATGCAGGACCTTGGTCCAGCCAGGGCAGTGCTTGGCTCGCCCTGCAGCCCTCAGCTCTCAGGAGAGATAGTGCTGGGCACTGGGAGGATGCAGGATGGCTTGGGAAGGTAGCCTGCCCAGCCCACTGCAGTGGCTTCCTTGGGAGCCTTCCTGGACAGAGGAAATTTGCAATTCTATTCCAATTTCTCCCTTCAGCTACGTCCAAGGCAGATGCTGTCTATATATTGCCATGGTAACGCTGCGTTCTCACTCTCTATGGAATTGCATGCTGGAAAAATATTAGTTTAAAAAACTATGTCGTGTTTGTATTGACTGAAGTGGAGGCTGATAGTGGAGGATCTATTGTCCCCTGGTTGGGAAAAGTCACCAGTAACAGGCAATAAAGCCAGGCAGATTGGCCTCTGGTGACCACTTCTCACCCCACACAGCAATTGCTTCCCTATAAACCCTTCCCTGGCTCTGTTTTATTGCATCCTTTAAAACAGATATTTTTGCCTTAAATGTGCTGCCACTTTGGTCCTCCAGAGTGATGCATTGTGCTAACAGCAATTCCTTGCTGCTGAGGTGGGAGCAAGGAAGGGGAGCTGGTTCCAGCTTTAATTGTGGGTCTCCCACGTGCACCTTCCAATGCTGTTGCTGCTGTGCCCAGGTCCCAGGGTGGGCTGGGCATGGTGGCCATGGTGCCAGTGCAGGGCAGCACACACAGAAACAGCCCAGTTACAGAAAGGGACTCCAACAGGATGTGCATTTGCTTTGAGTTTCTTTCTCCCCTACTTCATTGCTTCCTATCAAACCTGTGGCAGAAGAGTGAGGCAGCTATAAAAGGCTGAGGATGCAGGAGGGACCCCCACAGGGCAGCAGAACCTGCAGCCTGGGGGAACAGAAGGGATTTGGGCTATCACCAGGGTGGTGTGGACAGGAACGGGTGTCCTGTCCAGGGAAAGGTGTACAAGCCCATGACCTCCCACTGAAGAGGGGCTTCTCCTGTATCCTTGCTCTGATTTGCTCTCTGGCAGATGTGGAGGAGAGTACTGGAGCAGGACGGGCATGAGGGCAACCAAGGGAGTCAGTCTTTGTCTTGTTTCTGAGTCCTTCATGCTTCCCTGCCCACTCCAGAGGTACTTGGTGCTGCAGATGCATCCTCTTGGTCTTCATTGCAACTGAAATAACCTTTTATAAAACCTGAGAGGCAAGGAGACGTTTCTGTGCGTGTTTTACTGAAAAGCAGTAAATCCACAGAGTTGTGTGTTAGCAAATGGCCTCATCCAGGGGATTCAGACCCAGATCACTGCTCCCTGGCAGGCTTCCAGTGCAAGGAGCTCCAAGGCCAGCTCCAGCAGCTGGCCCCTATCCCCACTGGGGGGACAGCCAGGGATGGCAGTGGTAGGAGTGAGGAGAGGAGCAGAGGCTTCCTGCTGTACAGCACCAGGATGCCAATTAGCAATGGGAGCAGTAAGGATAGCAGTAAGGATAACCAGGTCCTTGGGGCTGTGGCACTGCTGGGAGTGAGAAGGAATTGAGGTGGGATGAGGGGACCTCTCCGTGGTGTTGGTGTGGGGTTGGCCCAAGGCTGTCCCCACAAGAATCATCTCAGACCGCCCTGCTACATTCAGGCTCTGAGGCTGTGCTGACTGCCTGCTTCCCCAGCATGCATTTTGGATGCACTTGCTGCTCAAAATAGCAGAGGCAAGTGTCCTATGGGGGAGAGAGGCTGCTAGAGGAGGAAGATCAGAAAAAAGGGAAGATTAATTTTTAAAGTGATGCAGCCAAGGAGCAGCCCTGGGCACCAAGAGTGAGAGAGATGCAAGGCTCCTAGTCCTGGATATTTCTTAGTTGGAGGAAGCCCTACATCCCAAATGGGATGCTCCAGGAGACCCATCTGGTCTGGGATTGAGTAGGCATCTATAACTGAGCAGTTCAGGTGCACTTGTCCTCTCATCCATGGTGTGAACAGCTCCAGGAGGGATAAGCCAAAGAGGTTTTGCTGGGGGAGATGCAAAGTGGAACTCAATCCAATGAGTGGCAGGATGCAGCCTGAGGGCTGGGCAGCCTCCCCTGCCCTGGGAAGCAGAGGAGCTACAGAGCAGCCCCTCACCAGGCTACTCAGCACAGCATAAAAAGCCAAATTTCGTGGGTATCCCAGAAAATCTGTTCTCTTGGCTGAGTCTCAGTTTCCACACTTGTGATACAGAAATGCCCTGCTGCCTTTTCTCTCTCCCGCTGGGGTTCAGGGAGGTTATTTATTAATTTTTAACCTGAAGGTGGTACACCACAATGCTGTGTGTGTAAAGCATTCCCTGACTGCGAGCAGCTAATGGCTGTGGCATGAAAACCCCAGAGAGAAGTTAGGAGAACAGAAAGCCTTTGGATCCTCACTGTTACTTGCATGATCGATGCTGTTTGTAATGCTTAAAGATCTGTCGTGATGCTAACCTGCTGTAGGGCCTTGTAAGAGCCTATAGAGCCTCCTGTGCTGTGGGGCCATGGCTGTGCCTGGGGCTGGGGTCCTCTTTGGCTAAGGGCAGTGATTCCCAGATGAGCCCCAACAGCACACAGCTGCTCTTGGCTCTGTTTGTTGGGCACCAGCAGGCAGCTGGTAGGGCTGGTGCTGGGTGAGTGACACCCTAAAGGGACTTCCATGTGTCCCTTGGGCACCTTTGCTCTTCTTGAGGGCTCTGGTCAGAACAAGGATGGGATGGAAAAGGAGAAGAAGGTGCTGAGCCCCTTGTGCAGCTGTGTCAGCCCAGGGTGTGTGTGACCAGTGTCCCCTCCCTGAGCAGTGGGCAGCAGCACCCTGTAATTCCCTGGTATTGGAGGGGATGGAGTTAGCACCCAGCCATGGCCATATGGGCTCCAGAGAGCTGGTGAACGTGGTGCTGTGCTGCAGGGGACCGGCTCTTGCAGGACTGGGAAGGGCCTCTGCCCCACATTTCTTTGTTTGAGTCTATGCTGGGGCCAAGTTATATTCAAGTAGACGGGTGAAATCTTGAGAAGACTTGAAAAATGCAATAAAAGTGTAGGATGAAAGGTTGCAGCTGCTCTGTCCCCAGTGCTGAGCACGGGGGTCAGTCTGGAGTCTAAGCCTCATCCATGTTTCTATTAGCAGTCTGTGTGATGGGACACGAGCTGCTTCTGACAGTTGCAGATGCCACCAGGCTGGGGGAGATGCAGGAGGGCTGGAGAACGGGCTGAGGTTTCAGAGTGGGCTTGGTGAATGGGAGGAATGAGCTGACAGAAAGGAAGTTGTTGCCTGGGGACTCGAGGAAAGTGTTGGTGGGAGGCAATCACCAAAAGCACAGATGTGGAATGGAGCACAAACAGAGCCCTGCAAGTCAGAGAGGCCCTGAGGGAGAGCTGTGCCCTTGGGCTGGGGGATTGCTGTGGGAAAGAGGCCTGCACAGGCAAGGGAGCAGCCAGATCTCTGCACCATGGTGGCTTGAGCAGGCAGAGATGGGGTTCATGTGCTGTGGGAGGGGTTCAGGTCAGAGTTTTGATAATGGTGCTGGAATAAGGCACAGGGTAGTGTCAGTGCCTGTCCTTGAAGGAGCAGTGTGTGCATCTGCCTGGATTGATGGAGGGTGGCAGAGGTACTGCTGTGGGGTGTGTGACCTTCCAGCCTTCATTTCTCTGCTTCCCTGATTATTATCTGGCACTGCTGGCTCCAGCTGGGGTCAGGGCTCTGGGATGAGGGCTATGGAGCTGCTGGGAGGGGAGCCATGCCCTTTGGGGCCAGAGCTCTGAGGCAAGGGCAGGGAAGGCAGAGCAGTGAAGATCGTCGAGGGAGGGACAGATCTCATGGACAATACACGTACCAACCCCACTGGGCACCAGGGCAGGGGCAGCAGCAGCACCACAGGAGCACAGATCCTTCTCCACCAGCCCCTGCAGTACTGCCCAGAGCTGTGGGCACCTGCTCTGTGCTCGCCCTGATGGGCCAGGGCACATTTTGGTGCTGGTGGGTGCAAATGCAGGAATCCATCTCACAGACTTTGCATTCTTAAAAGCAGGATTCCAGGGAGCAGAGCAGTTAGGATTTCTGCCTCAGCAGGAGAGCAGAGCTGAGCTGAGCCACAAGGACAGGAGGCACATGTGTGCTGAATAGCTGATGCTTTGCAAGAGTAGGGATCCTGGGACTGCGCTGTCTGCTCCTTCCCGCTCCTGATAAATCAGTGCCCAGGGAAATATCATTCATGTTGGCTGTATTTAATAAATTAACTCTCAGCATTTGTGCTCTCTGAGGTTGTTACTGAGTTAGTGTAGCTCCAAACCCTGCAAAGGGAAAAGACACATCGGACCTCCTGGGAATGGATAAGCCATCCAAAGCTAGAAACCAAATATAAACCCAGACTATGCAAATCCAGTCTAACGAACCCTGCTGCAGCACAGACATCCCATCTGGGAGTGGGATGATCCACAAGCAATGTAGCAAAGGGACTGATTGTTTTAATGACTTTCCTCTTCCCAGGGAGGAATGGGAGGGGGGTTTCTGAAACTTGAGGGTTGCAAATGAAAATCTGCTGCCTCTCCATCAGCAGTGTGAGATATGGGGTGCTGGGGGGGCAGAGGAAGGCAGCCTGAATGAACTTGAGGATGCTTTCTGGTGTTAAATCCTTTGAATTAGCGAGGAAAGAGCATGCCTTGTGTTTCTGCTTTCAAGTCATAGTCCAGAAATACAACCAATCTGCTGGGCAGCTCCCCAGACACATCAGTCCTTATTGAAGCTCTGCTGTGTGGAGCAGGGCAGAGTGTTTTGCTTCACTAGGAAAGGGCATGGAGGCAGTGGGTGAGCAGCTGAGCAGCAGGGATCCAGCTTTCTGGGCACTGCAGACTGTAATTTATCTCCATGAGGAACTGAAGGGGGTTCAGAGGGGAAAAAATGTCATGAAGTTAAATGGCAGTGTTGCCTCGGCATCCTTACAAATAAGCTTTACCTGCTGTTCGTTCCCATCTGGGTTGCAAAGGCCATCATTTACCTGAACAAAGGCATGGAAGGATGCTGGGAGCAGTTGTCAGGGAGCACAGAGAGTCAGTTCCTGAGGGAGGAGGACTGTCAGGGGGCCCCTGAGACACAGCCCCACTTGGGGATTGCCACCAGCCCCACTGCTGAAGTTCCCCGAGGATGCTCAGCAGGCATGCAGGGAGCAGAAGCTGGGGTGGGCTGTGTGGGCAGCAGACCCCAGGGTAGCTGGTCCTGGCAGTGCCTTCTGGTGTTCCAGTCTTTGGGCACTGTCCCAGCAGATGCCTTGGAGAGAGGGCAGAGCCTGGTTTTGGCATGTGCAGGGACTGGCCATGTTTAGTGTGGGGCTTCCGTGGCTCTTTGGTGTTTCTTCATGTTTCCATGCTTTGCCTGTGCTCTGCTTCTGGCTAAGGCTCTGGGATGCTGGTGCTCTGAGGACAGCACCACCCTGGGCTTTGCAGGCTGGGGTCTAAGTCCTGGCTTTCAGGTTGGGCAGTTCTAAATCAAGCCTCTCTGCTCTGTCCCTCTGCAGTACTGGAGATGTCTCAATTTCCAGTTACACATTGTACCGTAATTGTACTCTGGCTGCACAGCCAGAGTGACGTTAGGTATGTTTAAAGGAAGGTGACATGGGAGTCCTGCTGGGAACCCTTCCTCACAGGAGCTCGAATGGGTGCCATTACCTCCAGCTTGGTCCCCAGCCTGGCCCTGGGGATCTTCCAGGCAATCTTCTTTGCCAAGGAACCTTTAGGACATTTGGAGAAAACCACTCCTGAAGCCATGATTTCTCCCTGCCCTTAGCTGACGCCGGGGCTGTGGTCCATCGGGAGGTGGGCACACAGCTGTACATGCCAAACGACCCCCTTTGTGGTGACAAATGTCCCTAAAACGTGTGACACACCCCAGAGCTTAGTGCCTGGGATTTACAGCCTGACTGACTACGGCTTTTGCTCCCACTGAGGGGGTCACCTCCTTCTGATTTGGAGACCCGTCCCCGGCAGCCCGCTGTGCTCTCTGCGAGCCGGTCGGACTGGGAGCCGTGGGGCTGCAGAGCCCAATTGTGGGTTTCAGTTTAATCACTGGGGCTGAGGAACCTCTATTCATTCCGGCTCGCATTCATCTGTGTCCTAGTAACGCTGCTCTCCCAGCCTCCTTCCCGACGCGGCGCACACGGCTGGATAATGGCAGGAGCCCGGCAATCGCGGGGCTGAATAGCGCTGTAATTACGGGGCTATAATGGCGAGCTGGAACTCATTAGCCATTATCAGCCGTTCCAGCAGGACAATGGCAGCACCCCGGGGTGCGCGGCTGCGCTGCCTGCACCCGCTGGCCCTACACGCTGCTCGGCGGCCCCGAGGCCAGCCCGCCGCTGACCTTGGCCCCTCGCACGGCTGCAGAGCCCGGTGGAGGGGAGCTTTGGCTCTGGATGGGAATGATGGACTGTGTATTCAGCCAGCCATGTGACATGAGGCATTCCTGCTCCCTGCTCCCGCTGTCAGGGCTCAGGAAGTTACAGACCCCCCCCCCCCCGGTGCTGCCCGAGCACCCCAAGCTGCTCCATGGTGGCACTTTCCTGTCTCTTTCCTTCCCTGGCTGCTGCAGCTCATCCTTCACTTGACCGACTTCTCCTCCTGTAGTTTATTTGTTTTCCCTTTGTTTTTTGTGTCTGTGTTCAGTGCAGGCAGTGGGTCTCCGGCACGGGAGCCCTCCCTGGGCTCTGCCTTGGTGTAGGCACCTTCCATGCCCAGCACATGCCTTGGGCAGGTTGGCTGATGGCGAGAAGCAAATGCTGCCATGCTTTGTGATGTCTCCTGCAATAGGGGGCTGCACAGAGATCCCCAGCTCTGCAGACTGTGGGTCCCAGGGCTGATGGTCCTGCTTTTCCCACAGTAATCACACCCTGTAATGCAGAAAAGCACTGCAAAGCTGACTGCGAGGTGCAAATCTCTGCAGCTTCTGGCTTGATGTATTTTAAAGCAGGATAATCCTAGTAGGAGCGTGCTGGAGAGCATGGCTGAGGAGAGCTGGGGAAGGAGTAACCAGCAGGCTGGGAGCAGAGGTCCTGTGTGTCCAGGAGTGGGACACATTGTCCTGGTGCTCAGCAGAGCCTGGGCAGGACCGAGGCCATGGGTGGGTGTAGGTACCCCTTATTTCCACCAGCAGAATGAGCAAGGAGGGGCGGCATCTTCTTTCTGGCTGCATTGCCTGTCCCTATGCTCACCCAGGGCTTTTGAAGGAGAGAGTGATGCCACAAAGCAGCTTGTCCTGTGCAAGCTTCTCTTGGCAGGTGAAACCTGAGTGTGGCTTATTCTCCAGGTAGAAGGTGTGAAATGGCTGTGCACTGAACCGGTTGTGATGCAACGATAGTGGCAGGAGCCATTATCATGTAAGTGTCACTTACACTTGTAAGTGTCTTGCAGCTGGGTATTTGCAGGGATCCTGCTGTTCTGGGGACTTTTGTTTGTTTCTTGTTACCCTCGCCTTCTCTAAACAACTCTAGATGCATTTGGGATGACCCTAGCAGGTGTTAGCTACATTTGCAGAAGGGGGTGACATGCATCCCGGGGGGGGGGCATCTGGAACGGGAACAGGGAGGAGCCAGAGAGCCCCTTCCTCTCGTTGCCTTATGGTCCATGAAAGATGCCAGCCACAGGCAGCCAGACTTCTGTGTGCCCAGCACTGCTGGTCATTGAGGGTCCTCTCTGGGGCCAGGGGCCATTCCTGGTGAAGGGCCACAGAGTTGCACCAGCCCCTACGGTCCTTTGGGCCCTGCCTGCCGTTTTTGGGGAGCTACTGGGGAGGCCCAGTGCTTGGCCACCTCTTGAGTGCTTCCTTGCTAATTTCTTCCTCTTCTCTCCGCAGGGAGCTCAACGGCAACAACATAACACGAATCAACAAGAATGACTTTGCCGGGCTGAAGCAGCTCCGTGTCCTGTGAGTTCCTGATAAAGGGCCAGATGCCCCCACCTTGGTGGATATTGTGCTTGGTTTGTGGCCCCTCCTAGGGCTGCTGGAGTTGGCCTCTTTCTGTGAGCCTCAGCCAGCAGGGCTGGAGGGTATTGTGTTGGGCTGAGCCTGGTGGATTTCCAGCTGGGAGAGAGTGGGAAGGGTCTGGGTTGTGTTGAGGGGATAATGGGAGTGAGGTACCCTGGGTCAAAAGAAGCAATGGGGGCACTGGGGACCACTTTTGCAGAAAGCTGACCCCTTCTCTCTGCAGGCAGCTGATGGAAAACCAGATCAGCGTGGTGGAGCGTGGGGCATTTGATGACATGAAGGAGCTTGAGCGGCTGTGAGTGTCTGGTCATGGAGGGAGGTTGGTGTGGGGCTGCTGGATTTATTGCAGTGAGCATCCTTTCCTTTTTTCCTTAAACCCTAATGTACCGGTGCTGCCTGACTTCAAACAGCTTCTCTTCTGTGTGGCAGTGGTATTTTACAGTTTGGGAAGCACACCTATTTCTGTTTCTATAGATCTTAAGAGTCCTTTCTGATGCTTTTGAAGTTAGGAGCAGGTTAAACACAAATGACTTTTGCTGTATCAGCTGTGTCCTGTGTGTTGGCAAGGGAGCTGTAAGTTCTGGTCCAGCACTCAGTAAAATAGCTCAGCAGTTTAAAAATCCCAAGCTGCTCGAGCAAATATGAGGAGCTGAGCGAGCAGCAGGTTAAGAGCGCAGTTAAGCAGCAGTCAGCAGTTAACAGCTTGGAGTCCTCTCTGCATGTAATTACAACATTGTGAGTGGGCCTATTAGTGCCCCGTGGTTGTCCCTGCCTGGGATTGTTGTGAGAAGGATGGGGCTGTCCTTGCCAGGTGGGATGCTCTGCTCTGTTGGCCTCTCTGAGTGAGCCAAAGTGCCCAGCTCTGCGTGGTGCATCCAGCTGGGCTGCAGATGGGGTCATTGCTTTGTACTCCCAACCCTGACCCTTTTCTTCTGTCCCTGCAGACGGCTGAACCGCAACCAGCTGCACACCCTGCCCGAGCTTCTCTTCCAGAACAACCAGGCGCTGTCGCGGCTGTAAGTGCCCCCTGTGCCCGCAGGGCTCCCCTGGGGACTGCTGTGGGCTCACCTGGGGGACTGCCATGGGGTTTGGAGGGATACTGATGCCTCGGGAGGGTGCTGCTCCTGGGGGGGGTGTGCTGGTGGTTACAGGTGTGTTGTCCCAGTGAGGGCTCTGGCAGGGGAATGCTCCCTATTTCTATATGAGCTGAGTATGCAGCAAGGTGGGAAATGGGCTGTGACTTGCCAGGGACCTCAGACTGGCAGTGTTAAGGATGCCTTGTAACACATGGGGATATGGGATGAGGTGCTGGCAGTCTGGGCTGGGTCTGGCATTGCAGAGTTGAGCTGTGCCTGCACAGTGTCAGGTGGAGAGGTGCTGAGAGCGCCTCAGCCTCCTCCCTGGGTGTGGGTCACAGGCTTTGGAGCAGGGGCTCCCTTACACACTAGCCCAGGTTCTCATGAAAGGAGGGTCATAGAGGTAACTTTCCAGAGACCTCCATGGGGCACAGAGAGCCCCACAACCCTGCTCAAGAGCTGCTTTTCTGTAGGTGTCTGGAGAAGGAGGGGGGAGCCCTGCCCAGGGCAGATTCAGCCCTTCATGCCTGCTGACCTCTTCTCGCATTGCTCTACGTGTCCCCATCCCTGCCTGTCCCTCTGCACCTGCAGAAACAACTCCAGGGCCTGTCTCTTGCTGTGCAAGCCCCAGCTCCACAGATCTCTCTGCTCCTCCTCCCTCTGTGCGGCAGCAGGCTGCTTGGGGAGGGCTGCTGGGGTTTTGATAAATATTCTCTGTTCCATATTGGGTTTCCCTTGCCTGGGGCTGTTTTGCTCAGGCAATGGTGCTTTCAGCAGTGCCAGCATTGTTCAAACAAAGTGTTTACAGGCTCTCAGCTATGTCAGGCACTACATACATTGGGAAGGGTGCTGTGAGGAGCAGAGGGTGCGTGGCAGACTGGGGCTGGGTGCTCTCCATCACTCAGAGAAGCAGCTTATACCCTGTGGATTGGGGTGATGGTTGCCAGGACACAAGCTTTCTGCTTGCAGCATCTTGTATCTCCATTGATCAGCTGTGACGTGAGGATGCCAGGTCCCTGCTGAGGCAAGGCAGGAATGGATGAAATAACTGTATGTGCTGAGACATTCCCAGGACAGCATGGCCATGTTCGGGCCAGGCAGCCCTGCCTGTGCTGTCAGGCTGTGGCTGAACCACTTTCTTCCAACAGTGCCAGGGAGTCAGTCCCAGAGTCCAGCCTGGGGTGGGTAATGAAGGGTTAAAACGCTGTGTGGGTTGCCAGTATGGGATGTGTGAAGTGGTGGACAGGTGCCAAAGATGGGCCTAGGTAATGGCAGCTGATAGCACAGGCGTTCCATTAATTATCAAATGGCATTTGTTGAGCTCAGCTGTGCCATATCATGGCGCCAGCAAGGGCCCATCCTCCTCCAGCCACCCATTGCATAACAGAAACACAGGCCAGAGAATAATTTTACAAATATTGCTGTTTCCTTTTTAATCTTCTCTAGATTTTAATACCAGGCTCTTTCAACAAGCAAACCCTAACAATTCATTGTGGAGATGCAGAAGAGCAGCATGTGTGTCTCCTACAAATACAGAGTGCCCCTACACAGCTGCCAGACTCATGTGGAGCCAGGACTGTGCCACGGTGTGCAGGGGGCTGTACACAACCTGAGGGTTTAAGAGGTCTATGCAAGGTGTTCCTTGCAGCCACCTCATGTTCAGGTGCATTTCAGCCTCCTCCTGTTGTTTACTGCTTACTGCAATGTGGGGGTTATTTCAAACCTTTTCCCTCCCACCCTGTTTTGAAGTTGTTTTCTGGTCATTTCTGCCGTGGCAAACTGCCTGGATACTGGATACAGGATGCCTGGGAAAAGCACTTGGAGCTTTTCTTGTTCAATCTAGGGCTGTGTGCACAGGCTCAGATTTTGCAGCTCCTTGACTATAGCTGGTGCCACGTTTGGGGAGCTTTGATGTGTGCTTGGAGCAGAGGGTCCCTGTGATGAGCAGTGGGACTGGGGACAGGGGACACACTGAGCCACCCTCCAGCCTCCTCTGCAGCAGGTTCCCCCACACACATTAATGAGAGTAGGGGTGCAGCACTGGGGTCTGCCCAGAGGGAAACCAGGAGCCAGTGTCCTGGCAGATCCTTAAGTTCTGCATTTGTGCAACAGAGCCCATGTGCCAGAGGACCTGCTGCTCCCTCTCCTTGGGACTGCTGGTTACTGAGGTGCTCAGGGGGTGCTCTGGGTGGCTTGTCTAGACACACATGCTGACTCAGCAGGAGGTGGGATCTGGACCAGAGCTAGGCCAGCCAGTGCGGGAGGTCATAAGGACACTCTTAAATTGCTGCAAACCCGGGTCAGGCTACAGGGATACGAGTCAGTGGGGAACAGGTTTAAGCTAAATTGAAATCAGCTCTCCTTGAGCGAAATTGGAGCCTCCCCACTGGGCTTTGCACTTGTTTAACTGCTGAAATGGATCTGGGGTGGCCCCACTGCTCAAGACCCTTTCCCTGCCCAGAAACAGGCCAGGACCTGTGCTGGTCTGGGAAAACAAGGCTCTTACCAGCACCATTTTCTTGCAAACCCTGATCTCCAGATCACTTCCAACAAACAGGCTTCCCCTTGACCTGCTGACTGCAGCCACCCATGGCATGCTTCTCGAGTTCAGGAGTCCTTGCTAGCTCCTCATGTCCTCACACCATTGTACTGGCAGGTCTTGAATTAACAAAAAGTGACTGAATGAGTCAGGCTGAGATCTGTTTGGTTGGGAAATAAGGCTGTCTGGTGGCAGCTGAAGCAGAAAGCCAGGGGTGGATTGTAGGAGCTGCTGGGGGTTACTTAGATGGGCCCTTGGGTGCTGGCCTGGGTGCTCTAGCCTTTTCTAGGCATAGTCTTGATGGATCTTTCTCAGCACATCAGTTACACAGAAGACGAAGACAAGTCTGTTGAATTAGGGGTATGTGATACCCACAGAGCAGTTTCCCACTGTACCTTTCCTGCTGAACCTGATGAAAATTTTTCAGGAGCACAGGAGGACTCCCTGAGGTTCAGGTTGGGATGGAGAGCTCTTTGTGCCCCTCCTGAGTGTCAGAGCCACGTACTCTTGTGGTACTTTGTGGTCTCCCAGCCCGGCTCAAGCTACAATTAGTTACATGGAAGTTGGCTGTAAAGAGCATTTGTGCATCGGGATAATGGAAAGGGTTGGAGTTAAACCTGATCCGTCAGGGCTTAAATAAACTGGGGAATGGCAGCAAAGGGCCAACGGGAAGCAAACCTCAAATGAGGGCATGGGGGAGGTGAGACGCCTGGAGAGGAATGTTTTCCCCTTGGAATTTGGAAATATTGAGCTGACGCCTGCCCAGAGCCCATTTCAGTCTGAGATAGTGGGGGTGGTCCTTGGCAGTGGGGCCAGGAGGCAAGGGGACTCCCTGCATGTCTCCTTTATTTATGTGTGGATAACTCATTAAGCAGTCCTGGTGGCTGGAAGTGGTGCTGAGCTGAGGTTTCGCTGGAGAGCGCCTGACCTCAGTGACCTGTTCTCAAACTGGGTTTAATTAAACTGTCAGCACTGGACGGAAGAACAAAGCTTTGTGGGCTCAAGGGGGAAAGCCAGGGTCCCCCAGCAGCTCACTGGGGAAGAGCACATCTCCTGCGAAGGGGAGGGGTGATAAAAAGATGGATCTTTCCTTCCAGTGAGGATTACCCAGGCAAGAAGGTGACCTCTTCTATTGCAGTGCCTGGTGTTGGTCCCCAGTGTGCCACAGCCGTACACATCAGCAGTGGTGCTCCAGTACAGCCCTGATGCACACCAGGAGCCAAGGGGATGCTGGTAGATCTTCTTTCACCCTCTCTCCCAAGCTGGCAGGAGTTGGGGTTTTTTTCCCAACAGCCCCCAACAGAAAAAGCAAGCAGAGTTTCTCTCTGCTTCCTTGTGGGGGGGAAGGATGAGATAGGAGTTTTGTAACACTCTCTCCCTTCTCTGCTCAGCTCCCCTTAAAACCTCCTCCTGAAGCTGTTTCTAAGTCCCTTGGGGGTTCTGGATTGGGGATGCAAGGAGGAGAGAGGAGTCTGGAATGGCTGTAGCAGCAGGGTGAGGACAGAAATGCTGTGGGCGCATCATCAGGGAGGCAAAGACGTGGGCTGTTGAAATGTGCTAAAGGCAGCCAGGATGGCTATAAATAAATAGTTTTCTCCAAGGGAAGCCGAGCTGATGCGAGGGAGGAGAGGAGCAGTGGGTGCTTGGCTGTGAGGAGCTCTGGGGAGTAGCTCCTGCAGGGGAGTCGCAATCCCAGATGGATGCATCCCCATGGGAGTGGTTGCCCAGTGGTTTCCCTCAAAAGCTGCAGTAGCTGCTCCTTGCTCAGGCAGAATGGGAGCTGAGAGAGAGTGAGCAGGGAGTAGGGGGAAAAAAGTCTTGTCTCCAGAAGGAGGGAGATTTAGGACAGGGGCCACAGACTGTCAGTTTCTGTCAGATCCGTGCCAGCTAAAATGGTGAAGGAGATGGTGCCACATCTTAGCTGGCAGCCAAGCCCAGGGGGAAGGGCTGCCGTGCTGCTCTCAGTCTGCAAGGGCAGGGGCTCCCTAGAAACAGCATTAACATCTCAATCAGGGCTGGTGACTTTCTGAGCCGGGGACATGTGAAATGTTGTAGGAGCTGGGGGGATTGTCATGCTCCCATGAGACTCTTCTATGGCCAGAGCCTGCAGAGGAATAGTGATGCTCTATGGCTGCCTCTGTCTGGGAGCTGACAGAGGGACCAGGGGATGGTCCAGACCCACCGCGGATTCAGGGCTATTTAAAGGGAGTTTTGAGCTGAGTGGCAGAGAGCACCACAGCTGGGTGTGCTGCCTGGTTAGGAGAGGTGATATTATGGCAAGCCCTGGGGCAGGTTCCTCACACCACCCCTGCATTTGGCTAAACCCAGCCCTAATTGCCTTTAGAAAAGCAGCAGAGAAAAATGGAGGCCTGCTAAATAACTTGAGAAAATGCAAATGACATCCTTCAAGAAGGAGAGGATCACAACCATGCCAGAGGAAGCTGTGAGCTGAGTAGTAGCAAAACAGGGTGACAAGTGAAAAAGGAGCTGTCAGAGAAAGGAATAACAAAACAGGCCCCGCTCAGATGGGGCTGGCTGCGCGTGGGAGGTGTTGCTTGCGAGACTGTACTAGTGACCGTTCCTCTTGGGGCTGCACCAGGAAAGCCCCCAGAGAGGGAAGGCAGGGATAGAGGAAAAAATGTGTTCTTGGTGATGGCTGGATAAAGGAGCGGTCCCGTGCCCCCACAGTGGGTAGTGATGCTGGTGCCAGGTGGGAGGTGTGGTACCAGGTGGGGACGCTCTCTGGGGAGTGCATGTGCCACAGCTTTGCTCCCTCCCAGTGGGGGAGACTTGCCTGAGCCCCATTTTCAATTTAGTGAGGGATATTTGGTGCCTGCCTGCTGGTTGGCTCCCTGGAAATGCTGTCACTGTGGTGGGCTGGCTCTGGCTGTGCCCTGGCTCTCCTGTGCCAGACACCCACCCCCATGTCCCACAGTCAGTCTTGTTGGGGATTTGGTTGAGGTTCACTCCCTCCAGCAAGGTTTGTGCTGGTTCTGGAGCTCAGCAAGCACCCAGGAGCCTGCAGCTGCTGTGTGGGAAGGGGCCTGTGGGCACAGCCTTGTGTTTTCACCTTCCCCTGCTGGAGCAGGGTTGCTTTGGCTCCCTGGGCACGTGGCCCTTTGCTCTTTGCACAAATGCGTATGTGCTGATGCTCTGTGCAGAGGTCTGTGGTCCAAGAGCAAAGTGCCAAGGTCAGAGCAGAGAGCAGCTTTCCTGGAGCAAACCTCCCTGCTTCCCCTTCCCCAGCATCCCTCATTTTGTCCCAGCTCCCCCTCTAGCAGCATCCCCCTCCCCTTGCCGGGTGAGGGCCAAGTGTCCCCGCTGTCACCATGCCCACGTTTTGGACTCCGGGTGCCGCACCCCATCGCACTCCCCAACAAAGCTCCTTCTGTTGGGGACAGAGCAGGGCTGGGGGGGCCAGGCTGGGATGTGTCCCCCCGAATACCAATGAGGAGGGGCAGCGTGTTTACCCCTGGAGCTGGGGGGAGGGGGGAGCTGTGGGGCCTGTGTGCTGCAAGACACCCCCCCACACCAGCTGGGGGGAAGGGGAAGGGAGGCCTCTCTGCAGGCCCCGGGAACAAAGAGTCAGTGTGGCTGGTGACAGCTCTAAGGAAACGCAGGGAAACAAATGTGCCACTAATAGGTGGGGAGGTTACCTAGGGAAGGATGCTGCCAGGCGGGCGGGCGGCCAGCCCCCTCCCCGGCGGGCTGCCAGGCGCTGAGGGGCTGCTCCTGGCACCCCAGCCTTGGCAGGGCTCAGGGGGCTGCAGGAGGGCCAAGCTGAGGCAGGCTGATACGTCCTTGTGCTTCTGGCCCATGGGGACAGCATTCTTACAGATTCTTACTTCTGGGGCTTTGTGTGGGGTAACCCTGCTGGAAAGGAGCACCCCTGTGCAGGGAGCTGCTCACTGCCTGCTGCTCTTCTTCGTCCATCATTAATGTGCCACAGATCTCAGCTTTTTTGGGCGGGAGGGCAAGATTCCCTGGAGGATCCTGAGTGCAGACAACCTCAAAGCCTCACAAATTAAACACATTCTTGAGCATTTCCATAAGCATTTTGGGACTTGACCCGCAGTCTCCAGAGGCACAGGAGTGCTGGGGTGAGGGTAGCAGCCATGGCCCAACCTGCAGACGAGCAGCCTCCCTGATTGCTTCCCACCAGCCTGGGCCCTGTCCCACTGGGGTGGTGGTGCAAGCCCTGCTCAGGGACGCCCTGGCTCTGTTCTGTGCCATTATCCTGCCAGCGAGCCGGGGCTGCCAGGAGCGGGCATTGCCAGACGGCTGCCTGGAGATAATCTGCCCCATTCCCTCCATGCACCCCGTTGTGCTCCTGACTCGCGGCCGGCTCCAGTTTTCTGGCTCTTGAGACGCTTCCAGGGTTTCCCTGGCAATGCACAGGGTCAAGCCCCACTCCCGGGGCTCTCTCCTTGGCCACTGGTTCTGCTGGGCTCACCCTCTGTCTTGCTTTGGGTGCAGGCTTGGATTTGGGTTTTGTAATGTTATTAAAGCGAAAGTCTGTGTGTGGTGAGGTGCAGCTTTCAGCCCCTGCCTCTTTCAGCAAAGTCCTCTCCTCCACATGGCATCATGCAGAGCATCCCTGTCCAGCTTCCCAGTGGTGCACTGGCAAATGGGAATTTGCAACTCATGGGAAAAAGCAATGAAAAATCAAGTCTTCCTAAAGCTGAGCAGCAGTGCTAATTACACAGCTATTAAAACACAGGAATTATTTATTCCCTGCCTGCCTCACAGCTCATTGCCTGCATTGTCCCACATTGAGCCTTTGGCCACCTTTGGTCCCCTGAAAGAGTTAAAAGAGCACTTGGAAGAGCTGATGCCTTTGTCCATCCATTTTGAGCACAGCATAAAGGCATTTCCTTCCTCCTGTTTTCACAGTTCAAATAGTAGAAGAGTTCAAAGTGATATTAAAGAATCGTGAGCAGAATTAGCCTCTGGTAATTTGAATTCCAGAATGTGAAAGAAAAAAGTCCTATGCAGTGATTTGAGGCTAAGTTATAACTTGGTACCACTGCATGTGCATCCCACAGACGTGTGAATGTGCAGAGCCAGGTAATTAACCTGCCTTTGCTGGCTGATCTTCCTGCGGCTGGGTGCTGCAACCCCTCCTCTCTCATGCTGGGGCTGCAATGAAAACAAGCTGTCAGCAGTTTCCAGCACTGCTCCTAACAGGGTCCCTGTGCCGTGCTCTTTCTCTTCTGCTCCCAAGGGACCTGTGGTGCTTTTGGCATTGGTGCTGGACCACACAGCCTGCAACCCCAACACCAGCAGTTGGGCTTGGTGGGCTCCAACTTCTTGCCCAAGCGGGCTGCCTGGAGCACTGGGATGCTTTATCCAATGCTGCAGACAGGTAAAGTTCTCTATGCTGAAGTCCTGTAAGGGCCAAACAGATGAGTGTAAGTGGAAAAGATGCCCCTTTGCACACCTAGGGGCTTTCCTGGTGCAGCAGGGCTCCTTGGCATTGCCAAGGGGAAGGTGTGCCCTGCCTGCAGGGATAAGCTGAGGGAGTCCTGGTTTGGTGAGCCCATTGTGCCAACTGTGTGTGCCAACTGACATCCATGTGCAAGGGAACCCTGCTGGCAGTGTGTTGGGGATGGGTTTGGGGAGGTGGGGATTCACTTTCCTGATTCTCATCTGTGTTAAATTAATTATCATCTCAGGCTTATCCTCACTTAACCAGTGAGACGCAGACTTCTGTGGCTGGGACTCCCACTGCCCTGCCAGAGCTAAGCAGGGTATGGATTAGGGGGTCTTACCAGCTGCCTTCCACGGCCCTTCCATGGTTGTTGCACCCCCCTTTGCCCACAGAGGCTTTTGTTCTCATTTGTATCTGTATTTCCCTTCAGGATAGGAAAAGCTGGATTAATTTTTACTGCTCCCAAGGGAGCTGTTGGTAACTGAAGACATCCTGCTGTCTTTTTTTCCTCTAAACTGGGAGGCAGGAAATGGCAGGGATGGTTTAGAATGGTTTCCTCACCGTGACCTCCTTCTCCCTGTCTGGTCCTCGCTGCCCCTCCAGTGAGGGATGGCATTTGAGGCAGAGCTGCTTGAAGAGGAAAATTGGCACAGACTTTCTGCAGGCCCTGGGGCTGGAGGAGAGATGTTTCCCTGGGAGGTGCAGCCAGAAAGAGCTTGACCATCCACTTGAGTGTTTGGGAAATGGTAATTTTGGGATTCTAAGGAGAAAGGAGGGAGAGGTGTTAGCTATGTTGCATGGACAGAGTACTAAATGTGGAAAGCACAGGAATAGCTCTCAAAAAGTGTCTCCCGTCCCGAAGCTGGGAAGTTCTCCACCCCCAGACCCCTCCCATGGCAGAACTGGGAAAGGGACCTGGGAATTCTGAACCTGTGTCTCCCCATACCTTCCCATCCCTGGTATGACACTCAAAGGGACTTTTGTCCACCTAGGAGCCCCATAGATAGGTGGATACTTCATCCCCTCCACTTCACCCCATCTAGGATACTTTTTCCCAGGCTGGTCACTCTATGACAGAGACTTGCAGTGGCAACAGGGGCCTGGAGAGGAGTGTTGAAATTGACCTCACCATGGCACCTTTTTGGGATATTTGCCTGTGGTCTGGTGATTCTTCTTGCCATGGACCAGCACATACCCAGCAAAAAATGCAGCAGTGTGCTGGTCCGAGGCAAGAATAGTGGAAATGCAAAATGGGTGTGGGATGGGGGGTAGGTATTTAACCCCTGGGCTACACCATTAATTACCAATCATAGGGATAAAGTTGGGGCCACATAACAGGAGTGGCGATCTGTGCTTGTGGGGTAAACAGGAGCAAGGAAGTGAGGATCAAGCAAGGGGGCTGGCTGCATTCCCAGGACTCAGCAGTGTTTCCAGCTCTCGCTGTCTGACCGGAGGCATTTCCACCTCCCGGTGTTGTCGTCCTGCTCCAGCTCGCTTGTTCTCCTCCCCACGGGCTCAGCATGTTGCTCATTCCTGCATCCTACGATTTCACAGCATCCCCGCAGCCGGGTGCTAATGAGATTAGACCCAAGCTTTAAGATGTCTCTCTCTATCCTTTGCCATCCAATTACACAGCCTGCATGGTATCTGATTGCCTGTGAGAGGGGAGGACTGGGGCTGGCTGGGACGGGAGGATGCAGCTGGTCTTTCTGGGTATCAGCCCCGCCGTGCTGAGTGGTTTTCTTTTTCTTTTGGTTTTCTTTCTTTCTTTTTTTTTTTTTTTCCCATTCTCCCCTTGGCTTTGAGCAGCTTCGTTTGGCTTTTTCATCGCTTCTCGATGTGGCGGCTGGGCAGAATTTGTTTAAATTAACTGCTTGAATGGCAGCGTTTGTGTGTGTTGGTAGGGGGGAGCTCAGACAGCACCAGAATGGATGAGGAGGATTAAAGGTGCCTAATGGGTTCCAGATGGGCATCCTGGACTGGGAAACACCCCCGCAACCCCAACCCCAGCCTGGGGCCGCTGGTAAGGAGCTTGGGGCTGGGAGCTGGGATGCTACAGCAGAGCAGCTGCCTGGTTCTCCTGCAGCAGGGCGGCTGCTCCGAGCATGTGCCAGTGGCACTGGGGTGCCCTGAGGCTCCCCAGGGGCTGTGACTGCCCAGCCCTGCTGGGGTGAACAGGCAGATGCACCACAGGAAGCTCCTTCCCTGGCTGCCCTGGATCATAGGGTGCAGCAGGCTCTATTCCCTGCTGCAAGGCTCTCGCAACATGGGGCTGGGGACAACCACTCTGTGTGTGATTCCAGCTTTCAGAGGTGCCTCAGCTCAATCATTAGCTGACACTGCAAATACAGCCCACTGGGGCAGCACCACTGGTGCATCAGTTTCTGCTCTGCAGTCTTGGTTGCAATGAGGAATGATAATATTTAGTCTTTGTTGCCCTCCCCCTGGGCTCTAGAGGAGCTTGGGGCGAGCACTCACTCAGTTTGACATCTCCACCACTGCAGATGTCAGCGTTTTTTTCGTATTTACAGATGGAAAACTGAGTCACAGAGACGGAAACTAAAGTGCCTGTGTGGCCCTGCCATCTGCATTTCCCAGATCTGTAGGGGTTAGAGACATGGTGACAGCCCTGCCTGTCTTTCCAAGGGCTGTGCCTTCCACCAATGGCCAGATTTCTCCTCCAGAGCTGCTACGTGGTGCCAGGGCTGTGTGTTTGCAGCCTGTCTGGTGGCAGAGCCTTGACTGGAAGCATGTCAGCCCCAAATGAGATGAAGAGTGTGGAAGTGAAGGGCTGCTGGGGTTTGGTGTCACTGGCAGGGACCTCAAGGTCATTTCTTTTGAGTTTTATTAATGGCTGAGAGCAGGAGTAGGATATAAGCTGTGAGACAGTTATCTGCTGGGAATATCACCTGTGCTGTAGGTCAGCACATCATTTTGTGGGAGATTTTAACTTCTTAGGGGGGAGCAGGGCTACAGAAGTGGGCAGGTTTAATGGAAGTGAGCATCACACAGAACCTTTTGCTATTGAAAGCTGGCAAGGCCCTGGTCCTGGTGAGAATGAGCCCACTCACCCTAAAATAGATTTTTGTGAAGGCAGTGGTTTGCTCTGGTGTGTCCAGCTGCATCCAAGCAGATGGCTGAGCCAGGGAATGAGGCAAGGCTCAGGAGGGAGACCCACAGCCCCACTCCCCATCCAGGAGGGAGGTGGCAGAGGAGGGCCCTGGCTGGGTGTCACAGGGACACACAGGGTAGTTGGGAAGTGCTGACTGACCTCCATCACCTGCTGACCCTCAACCAACGCTCTGCTGGCCAGCCCTCCCAGTTCATCCTTGGCCCCACATTCCCCCACCCGGCTCTTGTTTCCTTCCACAAATATTGAGAAAATAAACAGCACAGCCAAAAGGGGACATCCCTGCATCCCTCCACACACAGCTGCCTCCCCAGGGAGCCACACAGGTGGTGACCCTGCATTCCTCAGTCTGAGGGTTAACTGAGAGAAAGCAAATATTGGCTTCTCCTGGGACTGCTCCAGCCTGTGCCTGCTCCAGCCTGTGCCTGTGGCTAGGGCTGCCTCTTGCCTGAGGAAAGGGACTCATGGTGCAGGCAGGTCCCCATCCCTGGCAGGGGTGGTTGCACTAACATGGCTCTTCACCCAGGTAGCTCAAATTCCCCATAGTGGCCTTGAGCCTGCTCCTTAGGACAGGATCTTCCTATCCCCCATCCTCCTTGACTCTCTTCATCCTGGTCTTGTCTCTTAGCAACACCCCTGCCCAGGACCTGGGCTGTGTGGAGAGGGATGTGACACTTTCTATGCATCAGTCACTTTGTCACCTCCAGAGTGAGTGTGAGGTCATTAACCCCGGAGCACAGTGAGTGAGGATGGAGCATCCCTGCCATGCCTCCCCCCGGTGGCAGCCGCTGCTCTGCCTCCAGCTTGACACCGATCCCCGCTACAGTAACAGTACGGGTGGCAATCAGGGAGGAATTAAAGGATAATTAATGCCAATCCACATGGAAAATTGCTCTCGTCAAACAAACCTGATATCATTTTTTTTGATGAGCTGACAAATTGGGTTGATAAGTAGCGACTGTGCTGACATGATATACCGAGACTTCTGCAAGTCATTTTGCTCTTGCCTGGAGGATATTGCCATGAAAACATTAATATTCTGCAAAAGTCTGTGTAGCATTTCTGACAGCATTCTTCACTGGTAGAAATCCCTGGGGGAATTGCAGTGGTCACCTCTCTGGCAGGGTGCAGTGGGGGTCTGATGGTGGTGAACTAATGTGGTGAACTAATTCTCACCATCTCTGCCAAGCTGCGGTGGTCTTGGAGTCTTTGGTGGCACTACTGACTTTTGCCAATCAGCTCCCAATATCCTGGTCTCTCATTGCCTCCTCTTTCTGCCTTGCACCAGCTGAGGGTGAGCTGAGTGGCCTGGGTGATGCAGCTTGGGAAGAAATCACCTGCACAGTGAGAGAACTCAGTCTGGAGGACACGTGAGCCAGTGGTGAAAGGAGCAGGGCTGGTGCTGTGGGCGGGATGCCGGTCTAGTGGGGATGCTCTGCCTGAAACACCTGCACTGGGAAACAGCCTCATGCAAGGTCACACAGCTGGGGGAAAAAAAATGTAGGTCACAGCTACAAGACAGGGAGCAGTGTCTGGGGATGTGGTTACACTGAAAAGGACTTAGCAGCCATCGTGTAAGGCTGCTCTGGGATGTGGGCTTCCAGCTTGGGCAGTGATGGATGTGCGGAGTAGCTCTGGGCACAGGGGAGTTGCCAGTTTGGGGGGCAGGAGGCCTCTGCTGAGCACAGTTTATGCTTCAGGGCCCACAGTTTAGAGAGATGTTGGGAAATTAGAAAGTGCTCAGAGAGGAAGTGCAGGATAATTGGACGTCTGGAAAATCTGCATTCCAGTGAAAAGAATTAAAAAGCTCAGTCTATTTAGTGTATGCAAGAGGAGGCTAGGAGAGAAATTTATCTCCATCTCTGCATACCTGCATGGAGAAAAGCCTGATTATAGGGATGCCATTAATTAAAAAAAAAAAAAAAAAAAAAAAAAAAAGAAAAAGAAAAGAGAAAAAGCATAAAATCATTCAATAGCTGAGGGCTGAAACTAGACAAATTCAGACTAAAATTAAATTTGTCTTTTTCACAACAGAGAGCAATTAACCATTGAACACTTAGCTGGGAAGAGGTGAATTTAATGTCGTTTGAAGTTGCAAAAGAGACTGTACTTCTTTTCCCGGTGGTGAAAACTGGAAGTGTCGGTTGGAGCAGAAATCCCTGGGAGGGCTCTGGGTCTGGGCTGAGTACTCAGAGGTGTCCCAGTGATAAAGTGGCTCCTTCTGGGTGATGGATGACACCCCATCCGCTCTCCCTCTCTGGGTACTGGGGACATAAGTCCAGTGCCTCCAACACAGGCCAGGTCCTTAATTGCTCTCAAAGCCCCCAAGCATCCCTGCTCTGTGAGGCTGGCAGAGCAAAGGCTGGCTGCAGAGGCTTTTCTCTATCTGGGATGATGTGAGTTGGTGTCTGAACAGGCACGTCTGTGGGTAGGGATGGGGCTGCCACAGCTGGGGGCTGCTGGAGGGGGTTCCAGGCTGACCCTGCTGCTCTCAGCCAGGCTGGGGAGATCCACTGGCGCCATTCTTCCCACGCTCTCCCCAGGGGATGCTCAGCCGTGGCCTTTCTGACCTCTGTGCTGCAGTCCTATCTGAGCATCTTAGGCAGAAATATATTTTATTAGCTCTGTAAAAGGGAAAGACAGCCTTGCTTTAATTTTATGAGCTCTAGAATACCTTGCCTGGTGAGGGGCTGGCTGACCCTTCCAGGGGCTTCGGCTTGGAGCTCACAGGGCAAATGGCAGTGGTGGCTGAAGTTGTTCTCTCTTCCCTACACTCCTCCCTTGTCCATCACAACTGTTCTTCCTGTGCCCCCACCTCCACAGAGCCAGACAGGTCCTGTTCCTCTCCCGTTCCCATCCATCTGCAGAGAGATGCCAGCAGTGACTGTCACAGCAAGGCCAAAACAGAGTGCTCCTGGATTATCCCAGCATGGGGTTTTCCTGTCTGTCAGTGCCCAAAATTGTGCCTTGAAAAATAAGAATGTGAAACTGGGCTGTAGATGAGGACATGGCTCTGGGGAAGTTACACTGTACATTTGGGGACACTTACAGAGTGGGAGAATGCTGTGGGATGCTTTTGGTGCCTCCGTGAGCAGGGCACTTGCAGCCTGCCAACCCCTGATCCCCCCACCCCGTTTGTAGGACTGTCTTTACATCCTCTGGGAATCTTTGTGCTCCTGTCCTTGCCGCCTGCCACAGCAGGGCCTGGGTTTTGTGCTTTTGCTTCTTTTTCTTCCCTTTATTTTCCAGCCTCTTTCACAAAGACACCTATTCTCCCCTCACCGTGCCCTGGGGATTTACACAGAAAGCTCACCCTCAACATGGCAAAAGAAAGGCCCGGGCGGCCCGGGAGAGGAAGCTCACACAAAATGTGGTGTGTGGCTCTTTGTGTCCCCTTTGTAATTCCTCTGCACAATGAACTGCCCTGGCCACCCACCAGCCCCGGGCTACCCCAGGTGCCTCATTCCTGTCTATCGGGCAGAGGTGGGGATGCTCCTCGTGCGGCCGACAGCCTTTGTGCTCAGAAAAGGGGAGATTTGGGCAGGATGGAGATGGCCACGTTCCTGCAGCAGAAAAAAGCACCTTGCATCCCCGCTAGCCCCCAGGCAGAGCGCTGGGGGTCCCTCCGGCAGAGCCCTTCCATCAGCCCTGCTCTGACGGCTTTTAACATGCTAATGACCCTCTCAAGGGCAGGAGCAGCTCTGTGTAAAACCCATGTTCAGCCCTCGGTCATGGACATTTGCTCGGAGACACAGTGTTAAATATTTATCCTCCCCGCCTCCCCCCAGCTCCGCAGGCATTAACAATAGCGATTGCAACCGGCCCCTTCCCCCTCGCCGGGAACATGTGGCTCCCGGACCATGACAGCGAACGTTATCGTTTGTACCTGTGAATTATTGATAAGGTGTAAGATAGTTCTTGCGGTGAAAAAATAATGAGAGGGAGAGGCTGCAGCCTGGCAGGGCAGGCGCTGCATCAAACCCTCTTCTCGAGGGGCAGAGCAGGAGGTGGGACCCTGTTCCTGCTGGGCCCATCCACCAGCTGACCAGGCCGGCCCTCAGCAGCGTGTGGCCCGCGCCCGGCTGCCGTCCTGCCTGGTGACTGCCCTCGGCATGGTCTGGCTGGCGCCTGTCCCCTCCTGGCCGCCCGCCACCTTCCCCGGGGGAGGTGGGCAGCTGCCCGGCCTGCCCGGCCCTCGCTGCCTGCGCCCCCCGTGAGGCAGGGCCGGCCGCTCCGGCAGCTGCCTGCGGCTCCTGGGGCTGAGCGGGGCCGGCCCCGCTGCTCGCCCCGCCGCGGGAAGGGGCAGGCGCTGCCCGGCCCTGCAGACGCTGTGGCTCCAAGGAGCAGGTGGGAGAGCCTTTCAGCTGGCCAGGCTGAGGGGCTCCGGAGGTCTCCAGGGGCTGCGAGACAGAGAGTGGTCCTTGGCCTGTGGCTCTATGGCCACCGATATGCTGTCCCTGTGCCTTAATCTGTCCCTGCAAAATCAGGGATGATGCTGCTGAGTCCCTGGAAAGCAGGTGGCAGTCATGAAAAGGGGTCAGGTTTAGGGCTGTCGTTTGTTGGAAGGTGAATGCAGAGCGTCCATCCCCTTAGCTGTGTCCCAGAGAGCCCCTGTGTCTGCCAGCTGGGGCAACTCTGCGCTCCAGCTCTGCCTTGCAAGCCTCTGGGATGCCATGTGGGAAGGTGCAGATGGCTCAGGGGGATCTTGTCATGGTGGCGTGGGCAGTCTGATTAAAATGGTTCAAAGCCCAGCTTTGATATACTTAGACCCTCCATGCTGCTGCTGTGTTTTGCAGGGAGAGCACAAGCAGGAGAGTCCAGGCATTAGCGTGCAGATCTGGGCCAATCTGGGGCTGCACATCTGTGTCCCTGAGCCTGGTGGTGGAGAACCAGGGTCTTCCTCTGTGCCTTACCTCCCCAGACTGCTCTTTAGGTTGTGTACAGAAGGAAGCATTGCTGGGAGAGGAGCACTGAATGGTCTTTCCACCAGCCTCAGAAGATGGGCTGGACTCTGCAGGGGCCATGTGCCCCCTCTGCTGCTCCCCACAGTGCTGCCTTTCCAGGTGTGCTGACACAGGAGCGGGCAGAAAACAGCAAAGGCTCTAAAGTGAGAATCAAGGAGTGATTAAGAGAGCAAGTGTGTGTGCAGTGTGTCTGCATGCTGGAGGGAGTGTGGACGTGGTGCAGTGGGCCATGGATTGCAGTGCATGCTGCAGGGTAGGACAGAGCGGGCAGTGCAGCAGAGCGTGTGGAGAGCCCCCAGCCCGAGGGTGCTCCAGCATCAGGCAGCGTTACCCTGGTACAAGCTGCAGCATGGGAGCTGTAGCAAGGAAGGGGCTGAGTACAGCTCTCATCTCACTGCAGCAGAGCATCCCTGAGCAGGTGATTGATCCCAGCATTAAAGGGTCTGGGAATGTGAGCCCTTGTCTCCCCGCTCACCCTTCCCCTCCCTGACTTGTCTCCAGCTGTGCAGCAAATACAAGCCAGTGCACTTGGATAGCAACTTTGAAGTGTGAATTTCAAACACACCCTGTCCTCATCCCCTCTCCCATGTCTGATGGGATGCACAGGGAGCAGCAGGAGCACCAGGCACATGAAACAGCCCTGTTCAAAGCCTGGCACTGCAGCTTCTACTTGCAAGTTCAGTTTGCAGGCAATTACCAGCTGGTGTTCCCTGCCATAGCTCCCGGCCTTTTCCCTTGCAAACCGCCTGCTCTCTGCTCCGCTTTTAGGGGAAGAGCCTGGCACAGAGCACACACACCAGAGCACACACTGTGCTGGGCTGGGCTCTTGCCTGCAGGTTAAGGTGGGGGATGCTGAAGCCCTCCTGTGGCCCCTCCTGTGGTCCTCATGGCCCCAGCTCAGCACTGAATTGGGCTCACACCAAGCCAGAGTTGAAGACTGAGAAATAGAAGTTTTCTGTGCAGAGGGCAAAGCAAGTCAGCAGCACTTTGGCCCTTACTCATGAGGAGGAGACCAAACCCAGCCCTTTTTTCTCCAGCTGCATTTTGGCTAGAAGGGTGCAGTGGGGATGGCTCATCCATGCTGGATCCCAGGGTGCTGCGGGATGCTCACGTGCTCAGCCAGAGCTGCGGCTGTGTGTGCAGGGGGAGGATCCAGCCCCTTCCTTGTGCGAGGCAGACACGAGACAGCTCATGTAAACTCGACTTCACAAGACATCAAATGTGCTGTGGTCGGATGGAAACTGGCTCCTGGAGCTCCTTTCTTGTGACACAGAGCAGCTCCTGGCTCCTGCTTCCCCCTCAAAGAGTGGATGGGCTGATAATGTGAGGAAGTGCCTGCTCCCCTTCAAGCCACTGTGCCTGGGATCTCCTCTCCTGGCTCACTGACAATTTGCATTAATGTTTGCCTAACTAACCAGGAGCCCTCTTACATCCTAATCGCCTTTGCTGGGGGGCTCACATAGCTCATGGGGCAGCAAGACTGGCAGAGGTGATTCTAGGCTCCTTTGTCCTTCAGGAATCTCCAACCCTCAGAAAAAAAAAAAATCCTTTGCCAGAAGAGTGGGCCCTTTTCTCAATTTACTTGAAATTATGTCCCGGATTTCTGTCCAACCAGGTCCCTGCATTGTTCCTGAGCAGGATTTCAGTGTGGGAGACAGCTAATTTGCAGTATTTTATGTATGTAATATGTTGTCAGAAATTCTTTTAAATGCCTATAATATTTAATTAGGAGGCAGATTTCAGCATATTAGGCAGGAATGGGGCTGTGTAATTAGTTATTGATGATTTAATATCCATTAAGTCAATTAAGTAAAAGCTGGAGACAAGCTCCCATGTATGAATGCGCCCCATTTTGGGGCTGTTCTGGGATGCAGCAGGGTTGTGCTGGTTGTTTGGCCTTGGAGCAGCTTGTACCCATCCAGGGCTGCTGCAGGGCTTTCCCCCTCCATGAGAGCCATTCTACATGTCAGGAACACACAGCCCATAGTCCCTGCTGCAGAAGGACATCTCCCACCTGGGTCACATCTCCAGCCTCCTCTTACAGGGCCTATGACATGCTTGTCTCTCAAACCTGGTATTTCTGGTCTCAAAACTGATCTGGAATCTGACAAAATATGAATCATCCAAGAGATGTAAGAACGGGCAGAGTTCTGGGCAGACTAGAGTGTATTTTTAGGCAGCACGTGTTGGAATTTGACTGTTGCATAGGGAGAAAAAGGAGCTTTTCAGATCTGAGTGCTCTGGCCATGCTGTAGCCCCACTACTGGCTCTGCATTGCATTGCTGGCCTTCCCACAGCAGCATAGGAAGGAGGATAAGGTCAGGCTGTGCTGCACAGCCCCTGCTTGACTCTCCCATCACAGAGGACCACACTGGGGCTCCAAGCCCTGCGTGTCTTCATTAGTCCCTTTATCCACTGCTGGGAGCTCACAGCATGGGCATGCAAACAGGATTGGCACCTCACCCTTCTGCTGGCCCCAGACAGCAGCCATGGCTCCTGCTGCACCTGGAGCCAGTCACTGGGGCACTTCCAGGAGTGTGCCTGTTTCTGGGGACACCAGCACCCAAAGCTGCATCTGCAGCCCAGCCATGCTGCCATGTCACACTCATGCCAGTGATGATGACTCACATTCCTGCACAGGCTGCCCTGAGATGGCTCCTGCTGCATCTGGTGGCGGGATCCCAGTCTGTAATGCCCCCACTGAGAGATAGGCACCCATCTCCCTCCAAGGGGGCTGCTATCTGCCCAGCTGCCCTGGTCTGGGTCTTTCCCCCTGTGTGGGGTTTGCAGCCAGGACACCACTGTTCGGGAGATTTCATTCTCCTTTTTATCCTGGCAGTTGGAAGCCAGGGAGCCGATAATGATGAAGGAGTGTAAATGTCAGCAGGAAACCAGCTTCAATCAGAAGTGTTAAAAATAAACCTGCCAGGCCTGCTCTGGCAGGGGTAATCAGCCTCAGCAGCTCCTCTCCCCAGGTCCTACAGCACAAGCTGCAGCTGTGCCAGCAGTGCCAGGCCACCTGAGCAGCCATGCTGGAGGCTGGCTGCAACCCTGGCAGCTCCAGTCCTGGCCAGCACCTCCCCTGGAGCTGTGAGGAGCAACCCCCCAAGCCAGCCAGGGTGAAGGGTCCCATCCCCTCTTCCCTGGCAACATCCTCACTCTCCCCTCTGTGGAGCTCCTCTCAGCAATCCTGGCTGCTCTTGAGCTCAATCAGGCTGTGGCAGGAGGTGTGGACATGCAGGTAACACAGTCCCCAGCTATTAAGGCACACCCACAGGGCAGAGTCAGCCATGGGCTCTTGGGGTCACAGAGCTGCTATCCCCACGGTGAGTCAGATGCACTTGGAACAAAGACAGGAGGTTAGCCCCAAAGATAATTAACCTCAGGGCAGTTTTGAAAAGGGCTGTGGGGCTGCTCCATCACTTGAACATTAATACAGAAATTGAAGATCTGTGTGAGACCCCCAAGTGCCCACAGACTCAGGACCAGCACTTTTCAGTCTGTGCCTTGTGATTGGGTGCTGCTGTTGGGCTTGATACTTCTCCAAGCTCCACACATGCATGGGTCAGAGAAAGGGAGGAGCACCCAGTGGCTCCAGCAACTCATTTCTGCCTCTCCAAAACAAGGAGGGGCTGTTGATCCACAGCACAGGCAGGTCCATGGGTGGGAGCTGCAGCTGTACTCACTACCTGCAGGCAGAGGTTTCCCCAGACCTGTGGTGTGGTTTTCTGCTAGGGGCTCTTCAAAGAGCAGCTCTGTGGAGGGAAGCCTTGTGGGCTGGGATGCAGCTCCCCTGTGGCATGGCCCTGACTGGGTGCTGCTCTCCCAAACCCCTCTCGAGAGCAATTGTTACTGGGGCAAGGGCAGCCCCAGCTTGGGCCAGCCCTGTGGCAGGGCTTTGCTGCCTGCCTTCCAGCAGTCCTTATCTTGGCTTTGATGTGTGTCACACGAGATGGAGTCTCTTTATCTTCCTGTTGGGTTTTCTCTGTGTGTCCCTGTGCTTGATTCCCATGCTCGGGTGATCTTGCAGCTCCACATTCCCTCTGCTGTTTTCCATCTGCCTTTCCTTCTCCTATCCTGGCTGTTTCCTCCTAGCACTGTGTAAAATCACATCTCTTTTACCAGCTGTTGGGCACGATTTGAGATGTCCCACTGGCTCCTTTCTGGCTGCCTTTCATCCTGCAATGCATCTCCCACTTCTCCTCCCACTGCCAGCCTCTCCCAAGAGCTTTCAGGAAGCCCCAGGCTATGAGACATAAGAGTTTTACCTGTCTGAGTGCTAAGGCCAAACATGAGGAGTGTGAAGGACGCTTAGTCATGTCAGGGCATCTTGCCAAGTTCTCCAACTGTCTTGCAAGGTTCAGCCTCAGTTTCAGAACATCCTCCAGGCCATAGGGAGTTTGCTTTAGCTCTTCTTAAAGCTGAGGCCAGTTGCTGTCCCAGGACCTGTAAAGCTGAGGAGCAGCATCACAGATCCAGAGCATCACTTCTTGGCTCACCAAGATCTGGGACAGATCTGGGACAGCCGGGATGCAATTCTCAGCTTGGCTCAGCCTCATTCACACCTCGGAGGAATCCAGGAGGGCTGGCAGGGCTGGCTTCACACTTATTAGCAATTAAAAGCCTCAGAGCCTGGGAGTCAATTAGCTCTGGGCTTTGCAGAGCTGCAAACCCAGGGGATGAGCCTGCTAACCAGAGCTGCAGCCAACTCCCCACAGGGCTCAGGGCTGGCTTGCCAGAAGAGCTATTTGCTTTTTCATTTACACCTTGGATGAGTGCTGCAGCATGGAGTTTGGGGTATCTTCTCGGGTGTGAGCTGCCAGGCAGGGAGCACAGGCTGCATGGCAGGCAGGGCTGGAGCCTGGCACTTCTCAGGGCATGGCACAGCTATGCATGGGGTTGTGATGGGGTGAGGGGGGATTGACCTTGTCCAAACTGTCACAGAGCTACAGGGAGGGTCTTGCTGTGGCACACTGCTGTCTGCTGGAGGTAGAACCACACATGGTCTAGCAAATCCCTGCACCACCCTCAGCTCTCTGTCCCAGGCTCTGGAGCTGCTGAGACATCCTGGAACATGTGGGTCTGTGAGTGCTGAGTTGCTACGCTCTGGGCAGCAGTTTCCCTCTGCGGGGTTGGGAGGCCTGATGTGCAGCCCTGGGGAAAGGGACGTCTCTCTGCCTTTTATTTGCAGCATTTGGGAAACATCTTTGAAATGAGCTGAGGTATGCAGATGTGAAGCAGGCAGGTGCACAGACTGGAGGGTAGTGTGGTAGCTGGAAAAACATGCTTTGGTGGAAGGTTCATGCAGGGATTTCCCACTACTAGAGGGTAAGAGAGAAGCAAAAACATGAAAAGAGGGAGGAGAAAAGATTTGCTGAACATCAGGGCTAAGGGGACTTGGAAGTGATGAGAAGCAGGGATGCAGAAAAGCGGGAGGCTGTGCAGCAATGGGGCCAGTGGCTGGGTGCCTTGGGTCCCAGTGGCAGTGGGACACAGGGGCTGTGAGCCAGGCAGGTGCAGTTTTAACGCTCAGTGTCCAGCCAGACGCTGGAGAGAAAGAACCCTCCCCCAGCAGACAGTGAGAACGGGGTCGGGGGTAGATGTGTCAGCCACAGAGGAGGTCCTTTTGCAGGAAATGACAGGCTGGCTGCTCCCACATGTGGGTTGCAGGACACTCCCCTGGGCTCTGCCAGACCACAGGGCACTGGACACAGAAGGAGCTGTGGCTCCCTCAAGGCACTTTGGGACGCGGGGGAGCTGATGGCGATGCCTTAGCCTCGTGTTAGCTCCCCTTCCTGCCGATAACGAGGTTGCAGGAACAAAGGGACACTGTGGGGAGGGGGCGGTGACAGGCACGCAGGGTTTGCAGCTTGTTATTTCACTTGTGTTTCCATTAAAGCTGCTGCTTTTAACTTGTTTCAATCTCTGAAGAGGCTCCAGGGTGCGTAGCAGATGCTTTATTCCCCCTCCCTCCCACCCTCCCTCTTTTCCTTGGCCAGCTCCCCTTGTTCCCATAGCATCCCCCTTCCCACAGAGGCCGAGTCCGCAGCTCTGGCACTGCAGCTCAGCCCACGCAGGAGCTGATCCTTGCTGGGGCTGGACCGGAGCCACTGCCCATGCGCTGCCCTGGCAGAGCTGCTCAGCAAAGCCTGGCCCCTGCTAGTGCCCTCCTGGCACAGATCACCCACTCACTGGGGACATTGCACTGTCCCCAAATTCCCCAATGCCCAAACAAGGGGCTGCTGGTGTTACCCGTAGTGCATGGACCCACATGCCTCAGCATCCCCAGGGTGTCCCCTCAGCACACACTGACACCGTGGTGGCACCCTTGGGTGATACCAGCCAGAGTCAATTGCTGCTATCAGCGGGTCGTGGCATGGTCAGCAGTGTCCCTTTGAAGCCACTGAGATTTATGCACACCCTGAAATGTTTTGCTAAATCAACACCACGACACTGGGGCTGGGACTCCTCTCACTAACTGTTGCCATGAGCATATGTTGGCTTTTACATATGCTCTGCTCGTCTGTCCAAGCAACAAACCTCCCCAGCTTTAATGTTTTTGGAAGCATCTGCATCTCCTGGGAGGGAAAGAAGCAGGGCCAGAGCCTGGGGTCAGCACGGCACTTTGGGAAGCCTGGGGAAGGCAGGGTAGTATGCTTGAAGCATTGCTCCCTGCTCTGTTCACTTTTGCACTCTACTGTGTGGACACAGTGGACAGGCAGAAGTTTTTGATAGGGCTTGTATCACTGAGGTCTGAGACACTCAGCACATCGTGGTGTCAAGTTGTGTTTTGCCTTGCTGCAGCAAAGGATTGTTTTGTCCTTATGTATAAGGCTTGGCAAGGAGGAGCTCTGATGCATTGCTTTCACTGGTGCTGAGAAAATAAGAAGAAAAGAAATATTACAAGAAGCCTTAGGTGGGATTGGGTCAGCTCTCCTAAGAGAAGTGATTATTTACTTTCACTTGAACCACAGTGGATATGACCTGGTGCCAAGAGATGCTGAGGATGCTGGTGCCTTTGAGAGGACTGCCCCATGGCCTGGAATCGTATCAGCCACCATGGGTGGTGTGTGAGCAGGTGATGATGTGGGTACACAGCCCTTGCACGGGGAAAATGACACTCAGGGCTGGGCAGCCTGGGTGATTCAGAGCATAAGGACGCTGTATCTTGCAGGTGGGGACATGAGCCCTGCTTTCCAGTAGGAATGGGGTAGAGATATGCATGTAAGGGCATATAGAGGCCAAACTGCCCATCTCACTGTGGAGCAATGAGAACACAGGGCAGGAGAGGTCAGTGGTGGCTTTCAGGCTGGTAGAAGGATGGCTGGTTGTCTTAATCTCTAGGACCCCTGTAGGGATACCACCCTGCCTTTGCACAGTGCCACAGAGATGTCTCCTGCACTAGATTTGGTTGCTGCCAGCGTTCTTGTCCCCTCTGTCTGTCCTGTCCCTGCTCCATGCACCCTTTCCCAGTGCCCATCAAGGCTGTGTGTGTCAGGAGGCAGTTTCTGTGGCTGCAGGTTGCAGTCTCCCCCAGCTCACTGCGGGCTGTGGCAACCAGAGCTTGGAGGATAATGAGATCTTAATAGTCCAATTATATCCCATCGATTTACTCAGCACGTAATTGTTGGCGGCTGGGGCTGCTTGATGAGCCGCTCCACTCCGGCTGCCAGCAGGGAGGGCTGTGCCACCCCGCCCAGCCTGGGATGCTGCTCACAGCAAACAGCTGTTCCCCCTTGAACCCCTGTAGGAGCAGCGCCTCCCTCCCCCACTTCCAGCTCACTGTCCCCCTCTTCCAGGAGGGGGCAGTGACAGGAGTGACAGGCAGAGATCGTAGCCGGGATCCTGATACCCCACCCTGGCTGGGCATTCCAGCATTGCCCTGGCCCCAGGCTGATGTCCCCCATACTGCCCTGGGAAGCAGAGGGCTGTGCATCTCTGCCTGCCGCTAAAACAGGGTGACAGAAGTGACTCCTGGTGGGTGACAGTCCCCACCAGCAGAGCAGTGGTGGAGCCATTGTCCATGCAGCCTGCACTGGGCAGGGTGGTGCTAACAGAGATGTGCCCAGCTGGTCTCCCAGCAGCAGGACTCAGCTCCCGAGCATCCACCTGCAGGTGTTCTTGCCACAGCAAGGCTTGGCAGGTGCATCTCAGCACTTGGCTTCTATTAATTTTCCTTTTGAGCTGGCTGTGGCTGAGAGATGCATGGACTTCTAATTTGGAGGATTCACTCTTAGCTGTGATTGTATGCCTGCCTTTGTGATTGTGTTGGTCGTTCCTTGTTCTAGCATTGTGAAAAGCAGTAAATAATGTTCCTTGTCCCCACACCATGCTGCTTTGTGCCCTGTCCCATTCCTTCCCATTCCCCCTTCTGCCCCCTGCCAAAGGGCCTTTTCCAGAAACCCCACCATGTTTCTCCAGAGTGGCAGGGGTTCGCACTGAGCCCACCCCTCTACACCTTGGCTTGTTTGTAACCATGCGTCAGCATCTGCCATCCCACCTTGTCCTGTGCAAACACCCTCAGCCCCAAGGGCTGGGGTTGCAGTGGGTGGCAGGCAGCAACAGGCAGTGGTGGGTAGCACACAGGCTGTGACCTTGGGGACAGTGGGGTGAGATGGGCTGGGGGCAGTGGGCGGTCTGTCCATCTCCCTTGGCCAGGATGGAGCGGTGCCAGCAGCTGGACCAGTGGAGCCCACTAAAAATCAAACAGTGTGACATAATGCTGGGGGCATGCCACGGCAACCTGAACCTGAGACAGGCTGTGGGCTCCTGCTCAAACTCGCACTGGGGACTGGGACAGGTGACACAGCCGACAAAATTCTGCCTTGTTGCCCGGGCATCCTGCTAATGCAGAGGAGGGGTGGCTGCTCCCCATCTCCAGCAAGCAGCTCCCTGAGGGACACTCCTCCTTGGGCACTGGGTCTTTGAAGGACTGGGGACTTGTGTGCATCACCTCAAGTGGATTGTGTAGCCACATGTGGGATTGTGGACATGTGGGTGACACTTCCCCCAGCACAGGGCTGCAGGTGCTGATGCTGACACAAGCAGTGGGTGCAGCAGCTCCTGCCCTGAAGTGGCAACAGGGAGCGCAGAACCCTTGGGAGACTCTGGGCTGTTCTACTAATGCAAGTGCTGATTAGTCTATTGATTTTTTGTAATGCAGGAGTCTTACTGTCCCTTCAGCTCACCCCTTGTCACCTGTCAGGCAGTGAAGGTGATGGTGTGAACAGCTGTCAGCCCTGTCTCTGCTCATCCCTCTCCCCTGGACAGGCTGTGCTGGGACAGACAGCATGTGCAGGGTGATGTGAGAGACATGAGGTTGCTTAATAGCTGCAGGTGCCACAGTCCTTGCTGGGGAAATGCTGTTTGTGCTCTGGCACAGCTGCCTCTGGCATGGCACCAATGAGGTGAGGCTGGGATCCAGGGCGCACTTGTTCCAGCATGAAACACGATGCTCTGCAGGGCTGGTGGCTTTGGTTGCCTTGTCTGCTCAAGGCTTGGTGGATGGTTGCTGTGGCTGAGCTGGTGCCCGCAGTGATTGGTGTCAGCACTGGTGGAGCAGAGCTGCTGCAGCAGTGCTTGGTATGTGAGCCAGGGGCATGCAGTGTCGTGCATTTTCATTGTGGGAGCTGTGGGTTGGCAGAGGCTGAAGCCCTCATAATGGGTTTCCAGCTTGGATGCTGGGGAGGAAACAAGGTAAAGAGAGGAGCAGCCCCCTGCACTTCACCTGCCTGGAGTTGGCATGCTGGCACTGCCAGGGTGGAAAGTCAGTCACCTGGCACAGCGTGGCCCGCAGCCCTCGCCGCTGTGCCTGGGACATGACACGGGCTGCAGCCTTGGCCCGGACAAGGTGCCCGTGTGGCTGCTACCGCCGGGCAGGCTGGACCTGTTCACCAGCAGTGGAGCCAGCCCAGCGGCGCTGCCAAGCCGGGCCGCCTGGCGAGGGCCGCGCCTCGCCGGAGGCTGCCAGGCCGCCCCGGCGCTCTTGGCAGCGGGGGGCTCGGCGGACGCGGGGCCAGCGCCGCTGGAAGCAATTATCGCCCCGCTGCGTCCGGCCCTAATCCCCTCACACGGCGCGCAAGGAGCCGGCTCGCCAAACAAGGCTCAATCAGGTTAAAGTGTGAAGTCAGGATTAGCCAAAAGAATGAGAGCGTGCTAATAGCTCCGGCCTCCTTGCCCGGCCGCCGCAGCCCCGCCGCGGCCCCCTCCCTCTCGCCCGCCCTGCGGCCCGGCGGGCTCTTGCCGGGGAGATTAAGGCTGCCGGGGTTTGTTTGCCTGAGTGGGCTCCCCACTGGGAAGCCATGTCGAACAGTTTTGCTCGGGCGCCCCGCTAAGCGCCGGGCAGGGCGTCGCGCTGGGGGGTTGGCTCCCGCCGCCGAGGCCCTGCCAGCCCCGCGGGGCCGCGCCCGCGCCTGGCTCCTCGCCGAGGCTCCCCGGGAACCGGGGCGGTGCGATGGGGCTCTGGCTGCCAGGAGAGGCAGCGCCGGGACACCTCCTGCCTCGCTAGGGGTACCGCGAGTATCTGACAGCCGTCACACACACAATGGGGCAGAGCAGCCGGCTGTAAGATGTGAGCAGGGAAGCTCCTGAAATCGCGGTCCCTGACTGCCACCATCCCCCTCACTGCCCGGCAGGGAGCACTTGTGTGGATATAGGCTGGCCATGAGGCTTTTGGGGGACTTGGAAGAAAAGTGGGTGCCTGCCTTCTTGCCATCACACAGCTGTGGGTTGGAGCTGGCTGCTGCTGTTGTACAGGCATCTGCTGGGTCAGAAATCCATGTGGGAGGTGAGTGTACTGACAGAGGTGTCCTCCATCACGTCCTCACCCCCTGTTATACTTTCCCTTTGCGCCCCTGGGACTACCATAGCCCTCTGTACCTTGTGCTGTGCAAGGACAAGCACTGTGAATGGGCTGGCTGTTTGGTAAACACCTGGATTCAACAGCCGGGAACTCTTTAACTTGGAGTTTGAGGACAATACCTGGAAGTGAAACCAGAAGAGGCAGTGAGGGTGACTGTGACAACTGCCCCTTCTCTGTGCCTATCCATCAGCTGGTCCCCGGCAGGCCTGTCAGACCTGCCAGTGCCTGTGGTCAGCACTGCAAGCTGGTGCTCCACGTGCCATGGCAGTGACACTCTTGTATTCAAGTGGGGCATGAGGTGGCACCAGTGCAGCCGCCGTGGGTGCTGCGAGCGGCACAGCGGGGCGAGGAGAAGCCGTGCCATCTGCTGTTTCTTCTGCGCCAAAGTGTAAAGCAAACATAGCTGGGAGCTATGAAACACCAGGAGGGAAGGGGCCGTGCCTTGTTCCAACGCCGGGGCCTGAGGATTCCACAGGCAAAGCATGTGTTTGTCCTGGTGTCGTCAGCTGTGTAATTGTGCAATGTAATCTAAGCCCGGTGCCGGGGCCTTGCTGAAACCCTCCCATCCAGCGTCTGTCCCTCTTGGCTTCGGTACCCCCCACGGCAGCACTTCATCAGGGACTGTCACAAAAAGCTGTGAAGGGGAGAAGCCTTGCAAAGTCAGTTGCAACCTTCGAGCAGCATTTCCGTCGCAAGCTGCAAATGAGCAGCTTGGAGACAGACGCTTGGGTTTGCTCCCTGGGCACACTGGGACTCCCATGTGCTCCAAGCAGAGAAATGGGAGTGAGCTTTCCATGGGGGAGCCAGACAAGTCACAGACAGGACCTGCACCCCTGGGAGAGGGGTGCAGAGCACTGAAGTGTGGTGCTCACCTCTGTGATGGTTTAATGCTGGAGGACAGGCAGCTGCCAAGAAGGAACGCGGTGCACTGCGTGCTTTGCTAGAAAGATTGATGAAATGCACCTGGAGGGTTCATGGAATCAGAGTATGGTTTGGGTTGGAAGAGAACTTGAAGATCATCTAGTTCAAACCCTTGGCCATGGGCAGGGATGGCACCCACTGGATTAGGTTGCTCAGTGCCCCATCCAGCCTAGCCTTGAACACTTCCAGGGATGGGGTATCCACAAGTTCTTTGGACAACCTGTTCCAGTGGCTTGCTATCCTCGCAGTAAAGAATTTCTTCCTTACATCTAATTTAAAACTGTGCTCTTTTAGTTTAAAACTGTTCCCCCTATCACTGTCTGCCCATGTAAAAAAGTTGCTATCTTTTCCTAGGAGTTTTCTAAGCGATTCCTTGTGGGAGCTAAAAGAGAAAAGAGGAATTGGTGCAATGCTGTCTTATTCTGAAAAGTCAGTGCAATTCCTCGGGGTCCCCAGACTCATCACATCCCCAGCATAGTATGAGGAGAAGATGTTTGTATTTGAAGGAGTGCTGGACAATTGGACGCTGCTGCAGGTGTCCGGTTCTTTCCCTTTGGAGAGGGTGAGGGACCCTGATCCCCCGTGGGCGGGTCGGGCGGAGTACTGGGAATAGCCGGCACAGTCAGGGCAGGCGGCGCAGGCAGCACGAACAGCAGGGCAGCCTGGCAGTGCCGCCACGTGGGTTGCTGCGAAACTGCGCCTGCTGCTCGCAGAGGAGCTGGGCTTGTCCTTCTCCAGAAGCCTGGGCAGTTCCTGGGGCGACATCTCCCTTGCACTGCTCCGGCAATGATGCTTTGCCAGCCGGGTTTGTTTCCCAGGAGTGAGCCAGAGTGATGTACGAACTGTGCGGGGGCAGGGGCTGGTGCATCACACTGGACTGTATAGCATCTCCTTGGTGGTCAGGCATCCTACTGGAGGGCTAGGCAAGCCCACTGTCCTTTCATTTTCCTTTTCCTCATGCAGCTGTGCAAGTAATGCTGGTGCTTCCCTCTGAGGACATTTTCTCATTGTGTTAGTGAAGCTTTCAGCTGCGGTGAAGTCCCAATTTGGAGACCTCCTGGTGTTTTGCAAGCAGCTTGTGCCCATTTGTTGAGCCCACTTTTTGGAGGAAATGAGGGCATGGGGAGGAAGTTGGATGCTGTGCCTCCATCCTGACCCAGTCCAGCTGTGGGGTATCAATAGCAAACAGGCTTTGTTATGTTGAAGGAGAGCTGGTGAGCACTATGTGTGAAGTGCTGATATCTATGGACACCCTAAACCACCTCTTGGGGCTGGGGATGAGGTGTCTGTGTGGCCTGTGTAATTCTGGGGACATTTAATCTGTGTAGGATACCCTGGTCCTCCTCCTCACTCATCCATGGACTTGTATAGGAAAAATGCTATATTGTGCCTCAGTTTACCTCTGCCAGGAAGGAGATGGGAACTTGACCTCCTGCCCCAGGGGTGGCTGGAGCAGGACTATGCTGGCATCCCAGGATGGGAGCAGTCAATGCAGTTGCCATCCAATTTCAGAGGAGCTGCTCACTATTAGGGTGGGAGAGGGAATGGCTGTTTGGGAGCCATGGAGAATAAATAAAACAATCAGGTCTTCCCACAGCTGAGTCAGTCTACCCAGACCCTGCTTGCAGTGAGATTTGTGGTCTTCATAGTCTTTAAAAGCCAGCCCAGGCATGATAGGGGATCTGACCTGCTGCCAGCCCTGCAACACAGAGCCCTTGCTGGCTTGGCATGCCCTGGCATTACAGAGCAGGTGATTACACAGACAGTATCCTACAGTGATGAAGTAAATAATGACCCGATTATTTGTACCCTCTGAAGTGCAGGTCAGGCTCCATGGGAATGCCTCCTGGAGCCACTAAGTGTAATTACCAGTTAATCAGCAGGGACCTGTAATTATAGCAGTCAAAGAGCATTTAAGTATGGAGGGTTTTCCCAGAGCTGTGCCAGTCAGCTCTGCTTGTCAGAGCCAGGGACTGCAGTGCCCAGGGAGCCCCAGTTACTTTGAGCCACCATGGATGGAGTCAGACTTGCTCAGGACAGCCAGCAGAACACTGGTCAGCCAAGGACCTGAGCCAAATTAGTTTGTCAGAGTCCCCGAGGGATCACTGAGTGCCAGGGCGTGCCCCTGCCTGTGGATGCCCTGCTCCCACGGGACATCACACTTTGCAGGCACTGCCCATTTGCCTTCCTGCCTCTTTCTTCTGCAGGGACCTGAGTGAGAACCTCATCCAGGCCATCCCCAGGAAAGCATTCCGTGGGGCCACTGACCTCAAGAACCTGTGAGTCCTGGCAGTGTTGGTCATGCGGGAGTTTGGGGTCATGTCCAGTGGCAGCAGGCAGCAGAAGATCAGGAGCACTGATTGCTCCCTGCCTGGGCTGTCCCAACAATTCTCCCTTTTTTTCCCTTTCTCCTGCAGGCAACTGGACAAGAACCAGATCAGCTGCATTGAGGATGGGGCTTTCCGTGCCCTGCGGGGGCTGGAGGTCCTGTAAGTGACTGGGGACAAGGCTGGAGCCTCCAGTCTGCAACCCCATGCAGGATGAGGGTGTCCTTGAGTGTCCCCCCTCACTGAGGAGCTGCAGGGACATCCCCAGCATGCCATCTCTCCCTGGGCATGAGCAGGGGCTGACCAGGGTTCTGGTACAACTGCTGCAGAGCTGTGCTCCAGGGCTTGATCCTGCCCCTGAGGGCCACCTGGGTGCCATTGGCTGTGGAGAGGAGATGCCTGGGAAGGACAGCAAGTCCTGCTGGGGGTTTGGGCTGTCCCCAGCCTGTAGTCCTCCATCCATTCACCCTGTGCTAGGTTGCTCCCAGGGATTAGTGCCACCTAGACCATCTCACGTGCCTATTTACAGCCTGTCTGCCCTGACTTTCTTTGCCTGTTTGCCCTTCTTTGTCTTCCTGCAGGACCCTGAATAACAACAATATCACTTCAATTCCTGTGTCCAGCTTCAACCACATGCCCAAGTTGCGGACGTTGTGAGTGCCAGGGCCGTGGTGGTGGTGGGAGTGGCCTCCTAGGCTAGAGTGGGATGTCCCCAGCTCTGCTGCTGGTGCTGGTGTCTCAATAGTGCTGGGACAGCACCATGGTGAGGGAACGGAGGGGACACCCCTGCAGAGCATCCCCAAGTACTGCCAAGCAAGGCGGCCTTGGCAACTGTCACAGATGCACTTTGGCCCCTCTGTATCTCCCTCTGAATCCCCCCAGCCTTTGGGACGAGCCAGGCTGGGGTATCCAGAGGGCAATGGGGTGGGCAGGAGCTGTCCTGTGTCTGCTGACAGCTCCATCCATCTGCCTGCAGCCGCCTGCATTCCAACCATCTCTTCTGCGACTGCCACCTGGCCTGGCTGTCACAGTGGCTGCGCCAGCGCCCCACCATCGGGCTCTTCACCCAGTGTGCTGCTCCCGCCCAGCTTCGCGGCCTCAATGTGGCTGAGATCCAAAAGAACGAGTTCAGCTGCTCCGGTGAGGGGGCAGAGGAGGTGGTGGGTGCCAGGGCAGGGACATGGGCCAGGGGGACAAGGCTTCTGCCACCAATGCAGCCCATCTCCACTCCCTGCCATGTGCCTCAGCTCAGAGCCTCAGAACACATGTTGTGAGTTCATCTCAGGTCAGCACAGTCCTTGGTGAGGGGACAATATGGGGACAATGCCACCCTATCCATGTGACAGTACATCAGTCTGTGCCTTTGGAGCTTTTGCAGGGGGTTGGGGTGCACCAAGATCTTATGCACCCACTCAGGGGTGCCATGAACTGTCCCTGTATACTGAGCTGTCACAGGATCCCTTCTTCAGGCTGCTGCCACATACTGGCCTGGCTCAGCTTTTTGCAATTCCAATGCTGGCTGCTTCCCTGGCAGGACAAACGGACTCAGCACATGCCCAGCTCTGCAGCTTGTCCTCCGGCTCCTGCCCAGCCATGTGCACTTGCAGCAATGGCATTGTGGACTGCCGGGGCAAGGGGCTGACGGCCATCCCCGCCAACCTGCCCGAGACCATGACAGAGATGTGAGTATGGCCCCACACCATCACCACCGGGCTCTGGGTGGCTCAAGGCACTGGGAACACAGGAGCAAGCCCTGCAGCTCAGCCACTCCGTAGGCTAGCAGGCCTTCCTTGCCCTTCTCTCCCTCTGCCCAGATTTAGCCCTGGATTTAGCTGCATTAAAAATGTAAATAGAGAAATAATCTCCTTAGAGGAATCCAATTACGGTGCAGAGCCCCTGCTGGGACAGTGCAGAAAGCATGTGGGAGGCAGCAGGCCACCCCCAAACCCAAGGTCCTGAGGAAGAGAGGTGCTTCCTCCACCCCAGCCACCATGGTTTCCCCACACATGGCACCTCTCCCTGATGGAGAAAGCCCCAGCCACAGGATGCAAGTTATCTCTGGGCAGAATATTTCCACTCCTGTGGGGTAACTTACTGCAACCTTAGGAGTCCTGCAGGCCCAGCTCTGTCAGTGGGGTTCTGGGGTTTGCCAAGTCCTAGAGCTCTCATGTCTCCCTATTCTCTTTGCAGACGCCTGGAACTCAACGGCATCAAGTCCATCCCCCCAGGAGCCTTCTCACCCTACAAGAAGCTGCGGAGGATGTAAGTGTGCAGCCTCTGCCAGCTCACCCTGAACCCCAGCACCCTTCACCCTGCTGGCCACTGCTGAGAGCTGACAGACGTGGGGCACCTGCTGTGACACGGGTGCCCCATATGGCAGCACTGGGAGGGGGTCTTGGATAACCCCAGCTCTGTATATTGGGTCTTGGGGGTGGTCCACTGGAACGAGCAGAAGGATGAGGACATGGGACAAGAGAAGAGGGGACCAGGCCACCTTCTCCCTTTGGGTTTCAGAGACCTGAGCAACAACCAGATCTCGGAGATCGCCCCTGACGCCTTCCAGGGGCTGCGCTCACTGAACTCCCTGTAAGTGTCTACACTGGTGTGGGTGGGATGGGGTGGATGCTGTACCCCTTAACCATGGCCCACACCAGTCCCTCCAGCTCTCTCACACCAGCCTTTCTTTCCCAGGGTGCTGTATGGCAACAAGATCACAGACCTCCCTAAGGGTGTCTTTGGAGGACTTTTTGCCCTGCAGCTGCTGTAAGGCACCAATGGCTGTGTGGGATGCTTTTCAGGGACACAGGGAAGCAGGACTGAGGTCCCTAGCACCCATGGTGCAGTGAAGGGGTGTCCCCAGACTCACATCCCTCCCTCCCTGCCAGGCTTCTCAATGCAAACAAGATCAACTGTGTACGGGCTGATGCCTTCCAGGATCTGCAGAACCTCTCACTGCTCTCACTGTATGACAACAAGATCCAGAGCCTGGCCAAAGGCACGTTCACCTCCCTGCGGGCCATCCAGACTCTGTGAGTGTTCACTCCAGCTCCCGTGGCTGGGCAGGAGAGCCTCTGGGGGAAAAGCATCTCCAGGGCTGGAGCTGCTGATCACCCCCTGCTCCTGGCAGTGTGTCACCTGCTGTCCCTGGCAGTGTGTCACCCACTGCTCCTGGTGGTGTGTCACCCGCTGTCCCTGGCACAGGCACCTGGCCCAGAACCCTTTCATCTGTGACTGCAACCTGAAGTGGCTGGCAGATTTCCTGCGTGCCAACCCCGTGGAGACCAGTGGAGCCCGCTGTGCCAGCCCCCGGCGCTTGGCCAACAAGCGCATTGGCCAGATCAAGAGCAAGAAGTTCCGCTGCTCGGGTGAGAGCTGTCCCCAGCCCTGTCACAGGCATCCTGCAGCACAGCTGTCCCCAGCCCTGTCCCAGCCTGGTGTCTGTGCACTCAGAGGGCTGATGTGTTGTTTTTTTTCCTGCAGCCAAAGAGCAGTATTTCATCCCAGGTGAGCAGAGGAGCTGCACACATGTGCATGGGTGTGTGCATGGTGCCCTTTTAGCCAGGCTGACTGTGGGGGTGTTGTGCCACAGACCCATGGCCTGGCTCAGCAGAACCACACTTCATTTCCCACTGAGTACCAGGATGTGTTGTGGCATCTCCCATCCTGCCATTACCTGGATGGGTGCAGAAGTGTCCCCAGGGTCCAGTTTTGTTTGGAGGAGGGTGGTGGGCAGGGCAGTGCCCCGTGTACCCAGGAAAAATATCCTTGTAGATAAGCTTCTTTGGGTATGGACAAAACTAATATGTGCACAAGGGCTGGAATGAAGGGAGCTAGGGAGGAAAATGAGACCAGATGGGCAAGTGGGAGGATCAGAGGGAGAGGAGGGAGGCACACTCCCCTGTACCTCTGCCTGTGGGAGCCCACGCTGCCTTCACCATCACACAGGGACAGAGGATTACCAGCTGAACAGTGAATGCAACAGTGACGTGATCTGCCCCCCAAAATGCCGCTGTGAATCTGGTGTGGTCGAGTGCTCCAACCTGAAACTCACCAAGATCCCAGATCGCATCCCACAGTCCACAGCGGAGCTGTAAGAGTCTCCTCTCTCACTCTGCTTTCCTTCCTGCAGCAGGCACCTTTCTGGCACTGGGGTTTGGCTCAGGGTTTGGGCTGTACCAGGTACTTTGCAGGCATGTCCTGAGCTCTTTTCCCTGCTGCCCACTCCAGGCGCCTGAACAACAATGAGATCTCCATCCTGGAGGCCACTGGCATTTTCAAGAAACTCCCACATCTGAAGAAAATGTGAGTATTGGGAAGGCACAGCCATGTCAGGAGTGCCGAGGGCTGGGAAGGCACATGGGGTCCTGATGCCAGGGCAGACTGGGACATGAGATGGAGGGCATGTCCCAGCCTGAGAATCCTCTGAACAACTGGCATGAGGGGGTGCTTAGTGGGATCTGGGGAAGGCAGATTTCAGGATGAGGTCAAGGCAGAGCCCTCATCCCAGCCTGCTTTTCCCTCTTCACAGCAACCTCAGCAACAACAAGGTGTCAGAGATCGAGGATGGGGCATTTGAGGGGGCGTCGTCTGTCAATGAGCTGCACCTCACTGTCAACCAGCTGGAGTCTGTGCGCAGTGGCATGTTCAGGGGCCTGGACGGGCTGAGGACACTGTGAGTCCCTTCTCCTCCATGAGCACCCAGATGGGGATGTCCTTACTCCTTGCCTCCTTGCAGGGCCAGCCCAGGATGCCTTGCCCACCAGCTGGCTGCATCCAGTGCTGGGTGGGGCAGGTTTTTTCTGCTCAGGGACTTGCTCAGGCTCATTCTGCTGCCCAGCACTGAGGTGGGCACAGCCTGAGCACTGCTAAGGTGGGTTTCCCCCGTGGTGCCTGCCTGTGTTGTAGGTGCCCTTGTTCTCTTCCCTCTGCAGGATGCTGAGGAACAACCGCATCAGCTGCATCCACAATGACAGCTTCACAGGGCTGCGCAACGTCCGCCTGCTCTCCCTGTACGACAACCAGATCAGCACAATTGCACCAGGCGCCTTTGACACACTGCAGTCCCTCTCCACATTGTATGTCCCGGGCCCCAGGGGATGCCCCTAGCCGGTGCACGTTGCTGCAGGTGCCCTTGCCTGGTGGCTGTTCAGGTGCTGCCCTTGTGCTCTCTCCCGTGTGCAGGAACCTGCTCGCCAACCCCTTCAACTGCAACTGCCAGCTGGCCTGGCTGGGGGACTGGCTGCGCAAGAGGAAGATCGTGACAGGGAACCCTCGGTGCCAAAACCCTGACTTCCTCCGGCAGATCCCGCTCCAGGATGTGGCTTTCCCTGACTTCAGGTGTGAGGAAGGTAACTCATGGGCCCTGCAGCACCAGGGATGAGGGGAGGCGAGGTTGCTCCTCCCAGGATGACACCATGCTCCTTGTCCCAGCACCATCCTTGCTGCCAGGATGTGCATGTGGCAAGGCAGTCGCTCAGGGGGCCGAATGCCCTCCCCTAATGATACAAGAGTTTCCCTTCCTGGTACTCAGCCCTTGGGCATTCAAATATCCACTCTGAAGCCAGAAGAGGAGTTTGCACCCACTGCACCTTGAGGCTTTTATATGTAGGTGGGTCATATATATGCTGGCAAACACTGTGCCCTGGGTGCTGACAGAAGCAGAGGTGTAGGCAAAGCCCGCTGGGATTCATCCTGCTCCTTCCCTTCTCAGCCTTGCACATGCACCGGAGCTGGCGGTGGGCAGATGGAGCAGACAGGGAGTGTGCGTGGGGAGAAAAACTTCTTTTTATATATATATATTTCTTAAATTTAGAACAGCTTTTGAGCCCTCTGGAAAATATTTACAAACAAACCATCCTTTCTTCTGCTTTCCCTCCTCCACCCCGTCAAAGACTGAAGGGTTGCATCCTGCGCCTTTCCTAGCAGTGCGAGATAGCATACGGTTGTCCCAGGAGTGCCTTTCCTGCAGGATTCCAGCATCACGGCAGGGAAGGGGAGCAATGCCAGCTGCTCTGGCTGCTCAGCATAGGCTCCATCTAACCTGTGTCTGGGACATGGGTGAAGGAGGATGTTTCAGGAGGATTTGCAGGGCTGAGCCCCTGCTTCTGTGCCCTTATCTGTGTTGTCCCTGTGACTGCATTTTGCATGAAAATGGTGAAAATTTGATCAGCCTTGAGCTGGCTGGTTGTATCCACACCAGTGGGGCAGGTGATTTCTGGGTGCAGGAGTAATTCCTGCACTGCTAATTCCTGACTGATATTGCCTGCAACACCCTGCTTTGGGGGTAGAGTAGGATGGTTGGCATGGGAGGGGAGCCATCCTAGGCTGGCTTTGAATCTGGCCTTACACAATACCCAAGGGCTGGACCCCAGTGACTTTGTGGCTTTCCATGCCTGGTGCAGGTAAGGAGGAGACCACCTGCATCCCCCGGCCACAGTGCCCACAGGAATGCACCTGTCTCGACACAGTTGTCCGCTGCAGCAACAAGCACCTCAAGGCCCTGCCCAAGGGGATCCCCAAGAATGTCACAGAGCTGTGAGTAGTGGGCAAGTACCCAAGCTCTCCCTCTAACCCTCCATCAACTTTACAGCTCTGGGCAAGGGGCCTCTGCTGTGGGGTTGCAGGGCAGAGACTCCTGGGCTCCTCCTCACACTCCCATCCTGGCCTGGTAGTGGGGGTAGGACCTGACCCATCCAAGGTATCCTGTCCAGCCCCAACACCAGCAAGTGGCTCAGCAAGAGTCTCTCTGACGATTTGGGGCAGTCAAGGGTATTGTGCAAGAGGTGTTGTCACACAGCAGCTGAGACTCTTGTCTTTGGCCCTCGGGAGGGGACAGTGAGGGACAACCGCCTGTAGCTGTGGTCCCCATGCAGCCCAGAAGCTCAGATGTGCATGCCAGAGCTGGATGTGCAGGCTCCGTGATGCCCACTGCTGTGAAAGGGGCTCTGTGCCCATGTGGGATGAGGGATGGCAGCAAGTCCTGTGTGCAGGGGGTGCAGGCACTGGTTGGACACACATATATATGCACAGCACCCCCGCAGCCCCCTCCACTGTCTTGCACACTCCTCCTCTCTCTGCATCCTGCTCCATCTCTCACGTTCTCACACATGCCTTGGGAGCGTTACAGCTTCCCACGCTCCCATCAGATGTGTAAACGCAGCACTGGCTGTGCTTGCACACGTGGGCTGCTGGGAGAGTGTCCCCAGGGATATGCCTGCAAACCCAGGTGTGCTCTTACACTGACACACCAGCTCCCCTGCCAGCCCAGGAGTCCCCTCAGAGCCCCTTGGGCCCTGGGTGCAGGAGGGAGGTGATGCTGGAGATGCTTCTTGCAGCCTGAAGTTTGTGTTGTCAGAGGAGAAAGAGGGGGAAGAGGGAGGGATCTTCTGCTTCTCAGTCACCCCGAGGTGTTTTTGTTCTTCCCTGCAGCTACCTGGATGGAAACCAGTTCACTCAGGTCCCGGGGCAGCTCTCCACCTTCAAGTATCTGCAGCTTGTGTAAGTAGCCAGGAGCAGGAGCCCAGGCAGCTGGAGGCACTGCTGGAACTTGTGGGTGAGGGCAGGGGCTGTCTCCATGGTGTGTGATCCTGAGAAGGGGTCTGGCAGTGTGCAGGGACCCCTGACATCCCTCTGTGTCCCCCTTCTGCTCTGGAACACAACTGACTGGCAGCAATGCTCAGCCTCTGGCTGGTCACCACCTGGTGCCAGGCATGGAACAGAGGGGGGACAAACGGCATTGCTGCCATCACCCTGTGTGACAGCCCTGCTGCTGTTTGCACCCCATTGCAGCTGAGCAGGCTGGGGAGCAGTAGGAGGGGGCAGGGCCCTGCTGGCTCCAAGCCCTGGGGTTTCTTTTTTCCAGCGATCTGAGCAACAACAAGATCAGCTCCTTGAGCAACTCCTCCTTCACCAACATGAGCCAGCTCACCACCCTGTAAGTGAGGTCCTGCAGTGCCACACAGGGCCGCAGCCCAGCTGAGTTGTGTGGGCTGTTTTAGGGGACCCTGAAGACTGGGGGGTGCTGGGGACACCAGGGTCTCCTTCACCCTCTGCTGGGTGAAGCTGTGCTTTGAGATGGAGCTCAGCAGGGGCAGTGTGTAGCCCAGGGAGTGTTTCTTACGCCACACATGGCTGTGCTGCCTGCTTCCCTCCCACAGGATCCTCAGCTACAACTCCCTGCAGTGCATCCCTCCGCTGGCCTTCGAGGGCCTCCGCTCCCTGCGGCTGCTGTGAGTACCTGCCCTCAGCCCACAGCTCTGCTGGGCCCTTCCCTGCTGCTGCCCATGTCCCTCTGTCCCCTGTGCCCACCTGGAGCTGGGTGCATGCGATTGGGCAGGGGGAGCACAGGAAGGTTCATCTGCCCTCAGAGCAGACGGTGCATTTGCAACAGTGACAATGTGGTGGGGCCACGGTCCTTGCTGCCCACCTTGGAGCCCTGGGCATTGCAGGACCTTCTGTTCTCTGCAGGTCTCTCCATGGCAACGACATTTCCAGCCTCCCTGAGGGCATCTTTGCAGATGTCACCTCCCTGTCCCACCTGTGAGTATCTCCTCCCACTCCTCAGGGCTCAGGGCTGGATGCAGGCTCCATAGATCTTTAAAAACTACAGGGCTGAGCTTGGCTTCCCTGGGGGGTGAGCTGCCTTCTCCCCTCTTCTCTGGGCTGGTACCTGCAACATGATTTGTTGGATAGTGCTGTGCTGTGACCTGCTGCCCATGCTCAGATCCAGGTGTGCAGCTGCGTCTCCCAGTGCTGCTGGGATGTCCCTGTGGTCTTAGGTGGATGTGGTGTGGGGTCCTTCCCCAGCCCACGAGATCTCTGGGGTCCCCCAAAATGTAGGTAAAGCCATGCAAAGTAGTGTCACAGCTGTGGGTTGGCAGGGGCTGCTCTGACACACACCAGTGTGTTGTTAGTATCAGGTATTCTCCTGCCAGTGGTGGTGTTTCAGCCTCTCTTTGAGTGGGTCTGCACCCCAGGAGCTCTGCCCTGTACCCACCACCCAGGGCCAGGGTTTAACTTTGCTCACAGTGTCTTTTTAGTTCCCTCCCTGTCTCTTAACTAAGCTGTTCCCAGCTGCCTGCTCCTGGCATCCTGGGCATCTCAGGCTGTTCCTTCACTCTGCAAAGAGCAGTTTGATACCCAGTCATAGCCTCCTTGTTTTTTTGGGGACAAACACTGCTTGCTCTGCTCCAATTTCCCTTGGCTGTGCTGCCTTCACTGCAGACAGCTGGCACTGCCAGTTCCCACAGGCTGAGCTGTGTCACAGCTGGTGCTGTGGGTGCTGTAGGACCAGGTTAGTCAGCCCCAGCAGATCTGCTGTCCCTGCTGCCTCACCTCTGGGCTGCCATCTCCTTTTGTCACATGTGTTTGTCACACCAGCCCTCCATCACTGCTGACCCTTGCAGTCAAGGAGGGTTCAAAGAGACATCCAGGCCCTCCACCTGCCACATCATCCACTGCTTCTGTACCCTTCTCTGCTGTGGTGCAGAGCAATCCTCCATCCTCCTTCTCCTTTCCCAGAGCAGTTCCTTGCTTTCCCTCAGTGTTGTCTGCACAAACTCTGGCCATGACCCATTGCTCATTCCCACCAGCCCACTCCTGTGTCTCTGTCCTGCAGGCTTGTGCAGCAGAGCCCAGGCTGGCCCTGCAGCTCCCATGCAGGCTCTGTTGTTTCTGCATGGCCTCAGGATACTTAGCCCAGTTTGCTGGCCCCAGGCAGCTTTGCCTGTGTACTGGAGAGGGACTGCCAAGAATTTTTGTGTGGGCAATAGAGAGCCCCAGGGCAGAGCACGGAGCACTGCATGGGCTGTGGGTCTGGCAGCAGGGTGGTCTAACTGGACAGCATTGTGGGGCTGTGTGTGTCCCAGACCTCCCATTGTGGGCAGCACTTCTGGTGCATCCAGAGATGGAGGAGCGCTGGTTTGCCAATCATGTGGCAGCCCAGTCAAGTGAGAATTGTGCCCAGTTCCCTCTGTGTGGCACCAGGTGCAATTTTGCCCCTCTCCTCATGCAGAGCCATCGGGGCCAACCCCCTGTACTGCAGCTGCAACCTGCGCTGGCTCTCCAGCTGGGTCAAGACGGGCTACAAGGAGCCTGGCATTGCCCGCTGTGCTGGGCCCCCCGACATGGAAGGGAAGCTGCTGCTCACCACCCCTGCCAAGAAATTTGAGTGCCAAGGTGAGAGGTGCCCATGCTGTCTCTCCATACCCTCCCATGGGCACCCAGCAGAGCAATGCTTTGTGAGTCTGGGTGGCTCCAAGATTTCAGCTGTTGAGTTGCCTTGTGGAGGAGGGGGACCAGGTTGCTTCCGTCCTCTTACCTGACTGGTGGCACTTCCCTGGTGACTGAGCAAACCTGTGGCTGTCCCATTGCCTGGTGCAAAGCCCCTTGTACAGGCTCTGCTCCCAGCAACACCAGAGGCTCTGCCCCCCCACTGGTGCCCACAAAAGGACATGTTCTGATCACTCCTCACACTGATGCACTGATGATCATCTCCGTGCCTCCCCTCCTACAGGCCCACCTGCCCTGAGCGTCCAGGCCAAGTGCAACCCCTGTCTCTCCAGCCCCTGTCAGAACCAGGGCACCTGCCACAATGACCCCCTTGGCTCCTACCGCTGCGCCTGTCCCAGTGGCTACAAGGTACCCTGCTCCCAGGGGTCCCCAGTGCATGGGGACATGTCCCTGCCGAGGAAAGGGGAGCAGAGCCTCTGCCATGCCCCTGGGGCTTGCTGCCTGTGGGACCACCTACCCTCCCTGTGTGCCACAGCACCCTGCTGAGCAGGATGGGCAGAGCTGGGCAGCTGCTGTGGCACCTCCTCGCTCCCACCTTTCCCTCCTTCCCCAGGGCCGTGACTGCGAGGTGCCACTCGGTGGCTGCTCCTCCAACCCCTGTGCCAACGGGGGGACCTGCCAGCCTCAGGAGGGGGAAGGAGCTGGGTTCAGGTGAGTGCTGGACAGGAACCCAAGAAAGGTGGGTGTTTGGGCAGTAGCATGGGACCCTGGCCTCCCATGGAGAGAAGTTCTGACACTTCCTTCACCTCCTGCATGCTCCCTTGGGCATCTAGCTGGGATATTGCATTTGCATGGGAGCTCCAGCTAGTGTTGTCTGACTCCACTTTCCCTTGCCTCCCAGCCCAGAAGGCTCCTAGGTGGAGGTCACTGGGGGGGTACCATCACCACACAAGGCAGGGGGAGCTAGAGGGGTTTGGGACTGGTACTGGTTGCTGTGGTCCTGGAGTCACTGCTGCTCCCTGTGGGGTTGCCTTACCCTCACACAACCCTCACTGCTCTGAATGCTTTAGGCCATTCTGGGAATCAGGCTGCAATTAGGAGCTGAAAATAGTTGGCAGGCTGGGGGTGAGGAGCTGGGCTGTGCAGCCCCTCCCTGTGCTGAGAGGCCTCTCAGCCTGTTGTCGTGGCAACACCGCATCCTCGGGCAGGCTGTGCTGCCACCCACCCCTGTGCCCAGTGTTTGACAGGAGGACACCAAACCCAGCTCTTTGCCAAGGTCCCGTGCTGGTTGTTTTTGGGGCAACCACCCCAAAAAGTTCTGTTTCATTTTCCTCCTTGACACTGCCCTGGCCCTGTGGCAGGTGCCTGTGCCCAGTGGGCTTCGAGGGCCCGAGCTGCCACACCACCAGCGACCCCTGCAAGGAGCACAGCTGCGAGAATGGGGGCTCTTGTGTGCCCAGTGCCACCAACTACACCTGCCTTTGTCCTGCCCACTACACAGGTACCTGGAATGCGGGCCAGCCATCCCCAAATGGCACAGACCTGGCATGGGAATGTGCCCAGTGATTCTACCCACCCATGAGGGCTGAATAGCTCCTCTGCCTGCTGCCTCAATGCCCATTGCCATGGGCTCTGGCTGGGCTCAGCTGTCTTGAGTTTGGGTACACCCAGCTGACCCCCCACACCCCGGGATGCCCTCAGTGCCTGGTCAGGCAGGAGCTGCCACCGGGGGAGGAGGACCCTATGCCCATGGGGTGAAAGCTGTGGGCTTGGCAGCTCCCTGTCTTGAGCTGAGTCTCCCAGGGGTCCCCTCTGCTCCATGGGGACTGGGGCTACTCCTCTGGTCCTGGAGCTGTGGGTACCCCCTCTTCTGCCTTGCAGGGGAATTCTGTGAGCAGCCACCCAATTTCTGCTCAGATGAGCTCAACCCCTGCCAGCATGACTCCACCTGCATCTCCACCAGCCAGGGGCCCAGGTGAGCCCCCTCCTCTCCAAACCACTATTCCTGGCTTGTCTGGGGGTGGGTAGATTTGCTTTTTGGGGACTGCAGTGAGGGGGCATGGAGAAGGGGGGTTACAAGGGGAGGAGCAGGCACCCACTGGTGCAAGGGGGAAGGAAGGGGCAGCCTTGAGCCCCCTGCCTGCCCCAGGTGTGAGTGTGCACCTGGCTATGTGGGGAGCAACTGCAGCGAGGACTTCGACGACTGCCAGGACCACCGGTGCCAGAACAACGCCCGCTGCCTGGATGAGGTGAATGGCTACTCCTGCCTCTGCACCGAGGGCTACAGGTACCACCAGGAACACCTGGGACACCTGGGGTACTGGGCATGGTTATGTGTCACTGTGCAGAAGGGACAAGTCCTGGATACCAAGTCCGTCCATCCATCCATCCATCCATCCATCCATCCATCCATCCATCCATCCATCCATCCATCCATCCATCCATCCATCCATCCATCCATCCATCCTCAGTGTGAGAGGAAGGAGTGAAGCTGGGAGTGTGTGTCTCTAGGGGTGGAGGCTGGGGGGAGCCAGCATCCTTGAGGAGGGACCCCAGGGCACAGCTCAGCATTCAGGCATCCCTCTGCCAGTGTCTGGGAGAGCCTCCCAGGAACCCAAATCAGGGGTGTGCTGTCAGAGCCCTGTGGGGCATTGGGCAGGGTGTAGGGCTCTTTCCCAGCCCCCAGCCCAGCAGCATCCTTGGCCCCACAGTGGCCAGCTCTGCGAGATGCCGCCCCACACCGCTGGCCAGCCTGGCCTCTGTGAGCGAGCTGAATGCCAGAACGGGGCCCCGTGTGTGGAGCGGGGTGCCCGTGCCCTGTGCCAGTGCCTGCCTGGCTTTGGTGGCCCCAAATGTGAGAAGCTGCTGAGCGTCAACTTTGTGGACCGTGACACGTACCTGCAGTTCACTGACCTGCAAGACTGGCCCCGGGCCAATATCACCCTTCAGGTGAGGGCTGGGGGGGCGTGGGGGCATTGAGGGATGGCACTGGGGGTCTGCCCCAGGGATGTGGGCTCCCACCTCTCTCTCTGGCAGGTCTCCACAGCTGAAGGCAATGGCATCCTGCTGTACAATGGTGACAGCGACCACATGGCTGTGGAGCTGTACCAGGGCCATGTGAGGGTCAGCTATGACCCTGGCACCCACCCCAGCTCGGCCATCTACAGGTACCTGGCACCCCTTCTCCACTCACTGGGGACGTCCACCCCCATTGCTTTGGCCTGGGGGCATCCTCGGTGACGCAGCCATCCCTGCCAGTGCTGAGACCATCAATGACGGGCAGTTCCACACCGTGGAGCTGGTGACCTTCGACCAGATGGTGAACCTGTCCATCGACGGTGGCAGCCCCATGACCATGGACAACTCGGGCAAGCACTACACACTGAACAGTGAGGCTCCCCTCTACGTAGGAGGTAGGACAGGGACCAGGTGATGGAGGGCATGGGGGGCATCCGGGTGCGCTGATGGTCCTGCTCTCCTCAGGAATGCCTGTGGATGTCAACTCGGCTGCCTTCCGCCTCTGGCAGCTCCTCAATGGCACCAGCTTCCATGGATGCATCCGCAACCTCTACATCAACAACGAGCTGCAGGACTTCACCAAGACGCGGATGACGCCGGGGGTGGTGCCAGGCTGCGAGCCCTGCCGCAAGCTCTACTGCCTGCACGGCATCTGCCAGCCCTCGGGTGCCCAGGGCCCCGTGTGCCACTGCGAGCCTGGCTGGGACGGGCCCCACTGCGACCAGCCCCGCGGCGGGCCCTGCCAGGGGCACAAGTGAGTGCCCTTACCCCACTGGCTGCCCACCCTGCCCTGTGACTGCTTCCTGGTGCTGTCGTGCCAGTCCCGTGCCATCACAGCGGTGCCGTGTCATGACTGTGCCCTGCCGTGCCACTAGCACTGAGTTGTGTCAGGCTGTTCTGTGCTGGTGCCATGCCAGAGCCACACCTGTGCTGTGCCAGGATGGCTGTCCTGTACCAGGTGGTGCCGTACCAGTCGCAGTACAGCGCTGGTGCAGAGCCACGCCATGCTGGTGGGGTCTGCATGCTGGTGCCACGCCAGCAGGTCCTGACAGCAGTGTATGCCCACAGGTGTGTGCACGGGGTGTGCCTGCCCCTTGATGCCCTCTCCTACAGCTGCCAGTGCCATGAGGGCTACCAGGGCGCGCTCTGCAACCAGCCTGCCGAGCCACCTGACCCCTGCCGTCACCAGCCCTGTGTCCATGGCCACTGCCACCTCACGCCAGGTGGCCAGCCCACCTGCGAGTGCCACGATGGCTACACCGGAGCCCTCTGTGACCAAGGTAGGTGCTGAGGAGGGGGGTGTTCAGAGAAGGCAGCCCCACGCCACTGCAGCAGGCTGACCATTGCTGTCCCACTGTCCCGCAGAGCCGGAGTGCCGCGGGGAGCCGGTGCGGGACTACCACCAGGTGCAGCGGGGCTATGCCATCTGCCAGACGACGCGGCCGGTGGCCTGGGTGGAATGCCGGGGCACCTGCGGTGGCCCTGACGCCGGCTGCTGCACCGGGCTGCGGCTGCGGCGCAGGAAGTACGCCTTTGAATGCAGCAACGGCGCGACCTTTGTGGAGGAGGTGGAGAAGCCCAGCAAGTGTGGCTGCAGCCAGTGCCTGTGAGCAGCCACCGGCCCTGCAGAGCCGGGGGGCTGGCGGGGAGACCCCCCCGAGCCAAGGACCTCACTTTACACTGCGGGCATGGTGCTGCTCTCTGGGTGTTCCGAACTGCAGCTGCATCTGAGGAGCCCAGCAGAGGGTAGAGCTGGTGCATCTAGAAGATTGGGAAGGAAACAGAAAAAAAAATAGAAAGAAAAAAAAAGAAAAAAAACCCCACAAACAAAGCAAATGTGTAGATAGGGAATTTTTTTAAGAACTGCAGCTACACAGATACGTGGATATGGAGTGGGCACCCTGCCCAGCTGCCCTGACCTCTCCCTGTGGCACTCTGCCTCCCTGCCAGTGAAGCCCCACGGCCATGGAGGGCAGTGCCTGCATCCCGGGTGAGTCCCCTCCCTGGCAGCCCTGTCCCTTGCATCAGCCCAGCGATCTGAGGGCTTTTCCAACATGTGTCACAGGAGGAGGGAGGCCTGCCATGGCAGAGCCTTGTGATCTATGGCAAGCCATGGCTTACAGTGGGCTGCGTGGTGTAGCCAGTGTCTTGCAGTCCTGGTGAGCCCAGACCTGGTTTCCTGTCCTCTCCAGCAGCCCTGGTCTCTCTCCCTGCAGGGTGCTGTAGCCCAAAGTACCCAGATAATGTCCCCAGCTCTGTGGCCCCAGCTTGACCCTCTGGTGACACCCCCAGTCTGTGCATACTGGATGGCTCTGCAATGCATGGGCACACTCGGTCATTGTGGTCACATCACTGTGGTCATCAGGGCCACACTGGTGGAACAGGACCAGGGCAGTGCCAGGCACAATGAATGGGGGACAGGCAGCAGTGCACAGATGTCCCTGAGGGTTCCCAGGCCAACTTGCCCTGTGCCATGTGGTCAGCACTGACTGTGCCATTCCTGTGGAGAGGGCCCCACATACCCCTGGCTCAGCCAGGTGGCTCTGCTCAGAGGTGGGAGCTGTGTGAGGGCAGCACAGGAATCCCCTTTTTCCAGGCTCTCTCCTAGGGGTGCAAGCCTGCAGCTGGGCGAAGGTGTCCCCCGTGTCCCACTGCCCCAGGCAGCAGGAGCAGGAGGCTGCTGGGACAGCTGGGATGCAGGTTTGCCATGCCCATCACCAGGCCTCTGTCTTGTGTATGCCAAGTTGAAGAGGCTGGAGATGTCCAAACCTGCAAGCCTGGAACCAACACCACTGCCAGGGCAGGACCCATCAGCTCTTGGACTCAAGTGCCCATACCCAGGATCTCTCCAAAGCCCACAGTGCCAGGGCATGTACTGGGCTGGTGTGGGAGCTGGGGCACACTGGGACCTCCTGCCAGGGTACTGCAGGCACCCAACATCCACAGCAGCATCACCTCTACAACTGTGGGGGCCAAGGATAGTGGGGGCCCAACCTGGGACACTGCACATGGCTGGACAGTGAAACACCACATCACCCTGGTGGACAGACTCATCCCAGAGCTGCAGTCCTAGGTCTCTCCATCTCACTGCTCCAGCACTTTGGTTTCAGGTCTGCACTGCCAGCTGTGCCCGGGCTCCAGGCACCTCCACTGGATACACCCAGCTCTGCAGGTGCTGTCCCCATCCCTGCTCACCACTGGCATCCAGGGCATCTCCACCACCACGGGGATGTGTTTCTGCCACAAATGCTCTCTCCATGGGAACTCCTCTGCCACACAGAGGAGCTGGGATGCGTCTCATTTTGCCTGTGGCCCACCCGGGGCTTGGTTGTGTTGTGTTTCTGTTCTTGCTGTACGCTAACCGCTAAAGTATCTCTTTATACAGAATACTTACAGATTCTAATATATATTTGTATTTCATTTTGTTATAGTATTTTTATATGTTTGGGGTCAACAAATGATGTTTTCTTTTTGTTTACAGATGCTACTGGGCAGGAAAATGACAGTGGCTTTGTTTGGCCCGTGGGGTTTGTGTGTGTCACTATTGAAGACGCTGGTTTGTACTAGGCTGGCGAGGGAGGCGCTGGGCATCCTTCCGCTGGCAGAGGCTGTATTGTTTTAGGAGGTGTTTGGTATTGTCTATGTTGTCTTCCATGTGAACATGACATTTATTCATTCAGAGGCTTGGCCTCTTCTTTCCTGCTGGGGAGAAGGGAGAAGCTGATGCTTGGGAGCTGCTGAGAGTGTGGTGCAGGGACAGCCGGGGTTATCCATGCAATGCCTTGCAAAAGCAGCCATCACTGCCAGGGTCTTGCACGTGGGAAGCTGAAGGGCCAGTGCCTGCTGTGGGGATGGAATGGCTCCAGGCGGAAACGGGCACTTGTGGCTCTCTGGGGAAGGGTAGAGGGGGCCTGGGAAGTAGTCCCCAGGACCACCAAGAGGTTGCACTGTTGGTGCCACAAACACAAATCCGCCACAGCTCAGGCACTGGTTTGGGAGCACTGAAACCCCACACAGGCATTTATATGCCCCCTCCGTAGGAAGGGGGTGGCAGTTGGAGGGTGCAAGGCAGCTGTGCCCTACCTCATGCACTCACTCACCTTCAGTCTTCCCCACTTATCACACCAAACAAACATTGATATCAAAGAAACGTTTAATAAGCGGCAATAAAATACGGACCTTTAGAAAGCTCATAGGGTGAATACTGACAGTGAAGAAGAAAAGAAAACAAGGTGGTGGGAATCCTTGAGGAGTTCAGATCTGAGTCAGGGACCTTTTACCTGGAACAAGAACACAACTTTTTCCATAGGCTAGGATGAAATAAAAGACAGGAGCACAGAGTTCACAAAATGTCAACATTTAGAGAATCGATACATTTTCAAAGTTCAAATGACCCAGCTCTTATAGCTATACATATTGATTTAAAGCAACTTAATATAATTTTATTTTCTTTTTTTTTATATATACACTTTCAAAGGTTTGTCAGGTGAGGTATGTAAACATTATCTAATGGAAACTCCTCTCCACATTTCCAACCGAGAATTCACAGCAGACAGTTCATTTTCCCAACTTGTGGCGCAGTACTTCCCACTCCTACACCAACTGGGAATGCCGTCCCAAGCCACGGCTCTCCCAGGTGCAGTCACCAGCTCCCCCTTCCCACTGCTGGTCTGTACAGTTCACATTGCTTGGGCTCAAACATACAGTACCGGACAGGAGGAATTTCAGCTCAGTGTCTAAAATTCATATAGAAACAAACAGAGAAACAAAACTCTCCCAGGGAAGCAGACACAGATGAAGGAAAAACATTTGCCATCAGGGTGGAGATAATATTCAAATGTTTTACATCCTAAGAAAAAAATTACTGTGTTGTTTCCTTTTTTCCTTTTTTTTTGTTTTTCTTTTTTTACACACCTGTTCCAAGGGTAAAGGAAGTGTGGGACTGGTGAAGGGTCCTGCAGGGCTGGAACCCAGCAGCACCCCTCACTCCATCCTCCAAAGTCAGAGACCCATCATAAAAGCAGATGCTGCTGACACTGCCCCACACAGACAGCTGGACTGGAAGGTCAGAGCCAGCCACACTTCCAGGCAAAAAGGGGTTAACAAAGAAAAAAAACAAATCTAAACCCACTTAAGCAAAAATTACCAAATGACCTCGAACCTCCTAGAAGGAGAATTAAAATTACAGAATGATCAGCAAATGAGCAAATGACCTTCTGGAGCTGGCCCTAGGACTAGCAGCGACAGCGGTGAGCTCCCTTGGGTCACCCGTACCCACAAAGGCAGTGATTCTCTAGTGGGAGTTTGCTACCAGCAACTACCTACCCTACCCTGCTGGTTTTGGGAGTTCCTTGGGGGTGACAGCATCCCCCACTTTCTGCATCCCTGGGGACACTTCCTTGAGTAGCCCCAGGTCCAGAGACCCCCCCAAGCCATGCTGGACTGAGCCCCTGCCGGGAGCAGGGTTATTCCCACCTGGCCCTGAGCCCCGAGAGCCCCTGCCATCACAGCAGACATTATTACTACAAATCTTATTGCTTGCAGTGCCCCCTGTCCTGGGGAACAGCCATCCTGGCCGGCCATGGGAGCTCACAGCCTCCCTGCGGACCGTGGCCATCGACCAGGTCTGACATCATCAAAACGAGATGAAGAGTTAATGCTTCAGCTCTGACAAAAACCCAAACTGAACAGCACCACCACCACCCCACCCCGCCCCATCCCATCCCCCACGCAATCGCCAGCCCTTTGGTTGCGGCACGCTGGGCAATGCAGCCCCACCCACCACACACCAGTCAGAACGAGAACCTGTGGAAAGCCCATGAAATAAATATTTAAAAAACCTATTTACAATATTAGATCTGTGAGCACGAAGTGAGAGAAAAATGCTTTTTCCTGCCTCCAAAAAGCTTAAAAAGTAGGTTAGCATCCTGCTGCCTAGCACAACACTATCTTACATGGCACCTACACATAATATATATTCACATTTCATTTTAAAATTAGGTACTCTTACAAACAGACTTAGAAAACATTGGCTAGCAATACAGCCCGTGGGACCGCCTGGCCTCCAGACCCATGTCACAAATGCTGGCCGGCTGCATCCCAGCTCCTTCGGCTGCCCCAAAGCTGCCAACGTGCCCTGAATCAAAACCGCCAGCTGCCCTCTGCTGCCCTTCGGGAGAAGGTGGAAGTGCTCGTGAGAGAGAGGGCTTGTCTGCGGGGAGGGGAGCAGGGAGGATGGGGACTGTGATTTCTGCTAAGCCTAGGGGTGAGCTTAATACAAACAAGAACTCCTGAGAACATCTTAGAACAGATGGATTCATTTCACAACCACCAAGCTGAAGGATGGGCCAAATGGATGCTACGACACACGGGGGGGAACACACGTGACATGGGGACATCATAGCCTTGTGGTTCGCTCAAAAAACCTACTGCTACAAGAAAATCTCCAGTGGCATTCCCTGTCAAGGAGGAGCCTATCCCCGTCTTGCTCCTGGGCTGTCCAGGCAAACGGCCCAAGGATGCAGACCCAAGTACACCTTGGCTGGGGCTCAGCCCTCTTCCCCCAGCATGACTGCTGATGGTGGAAAGGTGAGAGCCCAACCTGCATGGCCACCCACACCTCCATGATGCCCAAGGCACTACCTTTACCCATGGAAGGCTGGGAATCACAGCTTTCTCAGTCACCTTCAACTGGGAACGCAGCTGTCAGGCTGAAAGTTTATGAGCTGGAGAGAAAAAGTGCCCATCAGCAAATCTTAAAAACAGGGCACCAGTATATCTGATTGCATGTCCATTTCCTGGGAGCTGGCAGAGCTTTTGGAAACATCAGCATTTCCAGAGGTGCCACAAGACCAGCTGGGACACGGGCTGGCCTGCAGCTTTGCTCATCTGCACACCAGCAGAAAGTGGCGTGGGCAGGCAGCCAGCCCGCTCAGTCCAGCCCTGCATGACACCCCCAGCACTGAAGGGTGCAGAGAGCAGGAGGAACAGTTTCATGCTGCTCTCACAGCTCGTGGACCTTGATCAGCAATGCAGCAGAAAGTCTGTCAGAAGCATCAGTGCCGACTGGTCAGATCTTCAGAGAAGTTTGCTGCAGATCTGTCTCCCTGACTTGCTGGCAGGTGACTACAGAAACCCCACTGCACAGAGAGAACACTGGCAAATAGGACCTTGCCAGGGATGAGTAGGTGATGAATATAAATATGTGCACGCCTTGGGTACATATCACACACCCTGTCAGCAGGGAAACCCATTCCAGGGCTGGCCTTGCTTAACACGATCCTAACAGCTACAGGTAGGAGGAGCCATCCTGGGCTCTAACTGCTCTTGCTACAGCACCAACATAAGTTGTTACTCTGAGCTTGGAAAACGCAGCTACTCTCAGTGGTTAATTAAGATGGACGGATTCTGAACATGTGAAGTGTGAAGACCCAGAGCTGCTGATGACAAGAGAGAGAATAAGGTAACCATGCAAATGAGAGGGAGGGGGGTGGCAGCAGAGGGACAGTGAGGACATCTGTGGAGGTGCAGAGCTAAGAGGATGCTGCTCCTCGTTCATGGACCAGGGTGCATGATGGAGACTAGTTTCAATAGGATGAGAAAGTAGCCAGCAAGAAAAGCCAAAGTAACAGAAAGAGATCTGCTTTGTGGATTGTAGCTCTTGAAATCCAGAGCTGAAGAAGCAGAGCAGGGAGCTGGGGGGTAGCCCGGGGAAGAGGAGCGCAATGAGGCTGTGGATCTGAGGATGGCACTGTGGTAGTGCCAGTGGGCAACTCTGCCTGTAGCACATGGAAACACACTCCATGTCCATGTGGAATAAGGTACTAAATCATGTTGCTTATTTTCTTCCATTCATTAAGCTCATCTGCAGCTCCCTGTGCATCCCTTGCTTGATGTAAGAGCCACATTTATTGGTAACAGACTGCTCTGAAGCAGGGGCTGTGCCTCAGCAGCACACGTCACCACTGCCTGTCAGGGACAGTGCCAGGAAGCTCAGTGCTCTGATCCCACCACTGCCTGAGCCAAGCAGTGCACACTGAGCTGGGACAGATGCCCAGAAGCTGCTCCACTCCAGCACCAATGACACCTACTGTCCCCCCAACCTTGCCATGCTTGAGCCAGTCAGTGCTGGTGAAGCCCCAGGGTGCAGGAAGGCATCCAGGACAGTGGAGCAGCAGCATCCCATCTAGAAAGACTCTTTCTACTTGCTTTGTATAGGGTTTTATCCTAATGGGATTCCTGCTCCCAGAAGCACAGAAGACAGGGAGCAGGACAGCTTGCATTTACCATTTACCAGCAGCTAAAAAATGAGAGAAGAGAGACAGAAAGCCTCAAGGAGGTGCATGGTGACTAGTGCAGGTGCTTCAGGAGTGATGGTGAAGGACAGGGAGAGGGGATTTGCTGCAGGGGAATGGCGTGAGCAACAAAGGTAAGAGGTGTGCTCACACATACACCTGGCCCAGAGCAAGGAGAGGAAATCTGGGCCCATGTGGCTGGGCCCCAGCCAGAGGCTGGAGAAGGACCATAAGTAAGGGTGGAGAAGCAAGAGGGAAAGACACCCTGCAAAAGAGGTACAGATCAGTCACTTAACTGCCATCAGTGCCCTCCTGCCTTAGACCTCTCTTGAAATGCTTTAAAATCTCTTCTGATGGAATGTTTGACATATTTAATGCATGCAGTAAAAATTAAAGTAATAGATAACTTCATATTAATCTGTACAGGGACTGACAGGCTAGATTTAATCACTTCCTACCTGTTCAGAGAGTTAACTTACTCTAGCACAATTCAAAGGAAAGGGAAAGGATTTTTTTTTTTAAATCAGCCATTTCACAGTAAAGAGAAAAATGTGCTGCAGCATTGTGAGTGTCAATGCTTGGGAAAGGGAGTACCTCCAAGAGAGCCAGAGGTGCTCTGTGAAGGGAGTGCAAATCAAACACCTGGTTTCATCCTCTGTACTAAAGGCTTACAATGAAAGATTTTAACACAATTATCTGCCTTTCACCTCCCACCCCCAGGCTTTGAGATCTGGGGTTCAATGCCAACCATGAAAAGCAATTCCCTTTGCAGCCAATCCCTTTCCAGCCTCTGCTGCAAGGGCCAGCATCTCTTGAATTCATGGGCTGCACTAGAGCCTTGCTCTCATCAGGGACAAGCAGCTGAGCAAGGTCCAGCAAGGCAGCTGTTAAAGGTCTGGCAGCCTCAGGGTCCACACAGTGCCCTGACAGGCACTGCTGCTTTATGTCTGGAAGGAGACTGGCACTGGCATTCCTGCAAGCGGACTCTGCAGCAATGTGAAAGTGAAGCCGTGGGGATGCAATGGTTGAGCAGGGACCTTTCCCTAGCACAGACCACAGCCCTCCCCAGCTGCTGGTCATCTCTGCCCAGCAGAACCAGCACAGCCACACACTCTATGCACTTCTAACAGGTTTTTCTAAGAAAAGACAGGCACTATGACCCTGTTCTGTGACACAAGCAAGGACAAACCTCCCGCACCTTGCTGGTAAAAGGGTGAAATGCAAATTATGGTAAAAAATTAACACAAGCCAGTCCCTTATCCCAACCTTATTTCAACTGCAAATCCTGGCTTCGGAGAGCACTAGGCAAGGCATGCACAAAAGCACAAGGTGAGGGCCAGAGTTCCCTTCCTGCAGAGCACCAACATCAGGAACTCAAGCCCTTAAGAAGGGAGAGATTCAACCTCCAGTGAAGCACTACAGAAAAGCTTTGCCAACAGAGACCACAGAAATCACCACAAGGACAGGGAATTGGGAGAAGGAAGTCTGTCCAAGAGCAGAGCATGGCAAGACCGGTTCATCCCTGAAGCCAGCAAGAAAAAAAGAGAGATTACAGCCCAGCCCGCCCGGCCGGCAGCAGTGGGTGTGGCAGCCTGGTACCTGGCACCCCCAGGGCATCTCCTCAGCCTGAGCGGGCCCTCCCCACCCACGGGCTGTGCAGCGAGGAGCAGGCAGCCGTCAGCAGTACAACATCAGCAGCTACTTCACATTCTCATGCAGGTAACAGTCTGGGACACCAGCAGCTGCTACCAGCGAACCGACAATGGACAGACTCGCCTTTCTCTCCCTTAGTGATGCGAAATGGTTTTTGTTTTGCTTTAAATGCCACTAAGAAGACAGACAGAAGGAGGACTCTGAAAGAAAGGGAAATGTTTGTGTGCACCCAAAGGCTGACAAAAGCTACTTCATGTGCACGAAGGTGGTTTTCTTTCTGCTACAGTACAAGTGCTTGTGCCTCAAGTATAAAACGCAAGCCTCCAAATCACACAGACGAGCTTCTTATTTTATTTTTAAAGTGATAAATAAGGCACTGTACTTTTAACAAAAACTGCCTGGTTCTAAGTTTAAAAGAACCCAAGGAACGTTCAAACTACAGAAACTTCCTTCTGAACAGCAGAGCCAGACAGACCAACCTCTTCTCTGTCCAAGACACATCTGCTGATGCCTAAAATCATGGGCGTTTATCCTTTAACTGCGGATTTTTAAAGGCTTGCTACAGCTTATAAAAGCAGCTTTAGTTAATGCATGGTAAAGGGTTACTATTATACATCAGTTTTGTACATGGCTACCGTTTCTTTGCTATTTCGGGTCCAGTCGCGAGCGTTTGCTGTGCGAACAGTCCACTTTTGCCCTTAGCTTCCTCTTGCCCTGAGACACACTGCTCTCCTGCATTTTCTTCATGGACCTTGTCAAGGTTTTCCCACTGCTGTGCTTCTTGTTGGCCATCTTCTGTGACCGTGTGGAGGACTCCCCCAGCGGCTTCTGTTTTGGGGCCTTGGACAGCTCCTCGTGACTGGGAGGGAGCACGGCCCGTCTGCTCGTGTTCTCCTTGCCCTTCCGCATGGGGAGCCGCATCTTCTCCAGCTGCTTTTTCGGGACTCTCTTCTCTTTCAAAGACATTTTTCTGGCCAGTTTATTGCTCCTCTCCATGGCAGTCTGCTTTCGGGTGGCGGGAGATTTCACACTGCCCTCTGAATGCTTTATTTTACTAGCCTTCTTGGCAGGCAGCTTGTCCTTGGTGGAAGAGCTGGATCGCTCCTGGGTGCTCCCGCTCTCCTTCAGCATCTTCTTCTTCTTGCTGAGCTGGAGGTCAGCTTTGGGCAAGGGATCCTCTTGGGACCTGCTCTTCCCCTTCCGTCCCTTCCCCGTTCCATCCACTGAGGGAGATTTAGCAGGAAAGGCAGCTGCTTTGATCTGCAAGGCCAGCTTTGGAGACATCAGGGGGTTGATGCACACACTTTTCCCGCTCTGCTTGCTCTCCAGGGACAGCTGGTCCCCTGGGCCATCACTCCGCTTCTCTGCCTTCACCACGCGCTGCTGGGCTCGCAGCTTGCCCCGAAGATTGGAGTACTTGCGCAGGATCCTGGTGCTGGCCTGCGTGGGCAAGCTGAGGGCAGGCGGGATGGTTTTGTCCTCACTCAGCTCCTTGGTGCTGGCATCAGTGGGAGACGTCTGGCTGGGAGTGGTGGCTTCTTCAACCTCTGCTTTATCCGCATTCTCACGAATTTTGGCCCAAAGCTTTTGGTTCTTCAGGTTATTCCGAGCCGGGGTAGTGGCGGCAAACTTCTTGAGATGTTTCTTCAAACGTTCAGCTTGTAGTGAGCTGGGGTAGAGACTAGAGGAAGAATATTTCTGCATGGGGACTTTCATGGGGGGAATCTCCCCCGGGAGACGGGTGTTGAGTTTCTTCACAATCACTAGAGACCTGGTTTCAGTTGTCTCCAGAAACCACTGGCATATGTCAGACAGCTTAAAGGCCTTCATAAACAGCATCTGCACAGGAGAAAGCTTTTGCACTTCCAGTGAGCCTCTGCTTTTCCGTGTTCTTTTCTTGCTTTTCCAAATCTCTTTCAGTTTGTCGGCTTTGTTCTTTACCTTGGGGGTTGGCTGGACCTCCTTCTCCAGCTGAATCCAGCCCTTCTGGATTTTCATATACTGAGTGTTGAACTCAGCAATGAGCTCCTGGTTTTCCTCTTCAGCACACCACTCCATGAACTTTGGTTTGCTGTCAGCCATGTCTATGTCCTCCAGTGTTGGGCAGTCATCATTCCCTGAACTGTGTTCATCCCTCAGTTTGGGGATTGCTTGCATAGACTCCTTCCCTGGTGTGTTCTTTTTTGCACTGTCTACAGGTGCGGGTGCATGTCGTAAGTTATAAAACTGCAGAGCAACATTTTTGTGCTTTGCAGTTTTTGCTGGAAGATGCTTGCTTCCACCTCTGCTGCTGGGACACGGAGGCAAATTGGTCACCAGCTCATAGTTCACTGGCTTGCCCAGATCCCTGACACTGTCAGAGCTCTCCTTGTCCTTTGCACTGGCATTGACTGGTTTCACATCCACTTGCTCAGCATCATTTGCAGGAACAGTATTCCCTGGAGGGAGGGTAATGTTTTTCTTCTCAGAATCAGCCTGGATGCTGATTTCCAGCATCTCACCCTGTTGACTTTGGCTGCTGTTAGCAGAGGAGTCATCTTTAGAGGAATTTTCTCCCTCTGCAGCAGTCTCTTTTGCTAAGATGCTTTTATAGGTTTGTCTGGTAGTGACACCATTCTCCTTGCCTGGCTGCTGCTCAGTGATGCTTTCTGGAGCCTGGCCAGTGCCTGGCTCTTCACTGGTTTTGTGCAGCACATTGGGGAAGCAGTCATTGGGGAAGTGCATGGATGCTGCCTCATCTAGCTGCACTTCTCTCTTGAACCGCTTAGCACCAGGGCTCTTGGAGAGTTTGATCTGAAGGCAAGTAAGCTGCCCAGAGCTGGAAGAACCAGAGTCCTCAGCACTGCCCTCAGCAGGTGATGGGGATCGTTGGCTTCGGAGACATCGGTCCGATGCCACCAGTGCTCTCCTGCTTTTCTTTCGCTTCTTGTCTAGACTGTCTTTGGAAGAGACAGAGTCTGAACTGTTTGGGTCAGGTGGCATTTCCCCTTCAGTGGGCTCTTTTTCACCTGCTGTGCTGTTATTCTGCATTGCTTCCACTTCCAAGGTTTTGGAGACAGGTGTGCTGACAACCACACCATCCTTTTGCTCAAGAGGGCTGTCAGCCACCATGACCGATGATTTGGATTCTGGTTTAGCATCGATGCTTTTGTTCACATCCCCACACTGTAAAGTGGCAGGGGGCTCCAGGGGGCTCTTCCCATCCATGGTGGCAGGGGGCTCATCAGGAGCCTGCGAGCCTGGAGAGCATGTGGAGGGCTCTGCCAGACACTGCCCACAGAGCTCAGCATCCCCTGAGCCTGGAAGCTGGGCAGGATCCCTGGCACCATCACAGGGCAGAGGTGTTGTGTCTGTAGCAGCAGAGGGCTGTGAGGGGGACTTTGGCTCTGGACTGGCAGGGGGGTCCGGAATAGTTTGTATGTCAGAGCCTGAACAACCTTCCTCCTCACCGTGTGCTTTTGAGACTGAAAAGGCAGCAATATCAGCAGCCTGTCTGCTGCTGCTGCCATCCCCAGAGGAGCTCAGGCTACTGCCAGCCTCCCAGGTGACAGTGCCTCCCACTGTGGCACTGAGGGGAGGTGACTCCCCTCCTTCAGCAGGAGGGGAGCCAGGTGGCGGAGAGCTGACCAAGCTGTCCTCTTTCTGGGGGCTGGGTGGAGCAGAGAGGGAGAAGAACGGCATGGCCACAGCAGCTTCCCTTGATCGTAGTGCTCGTGTATCCCGGAGCTGCATGGAGCCCAGCTCAGCTCTCTCTTTCGTTTCTCGGCCGGTTGGTGCCACTTTAGCCAGGAGCCTCAGGGAAACCCTTTTCTCACCCTCCCGTCCTGCCCCTGCAGACCCCTCCACCGAGAGCACCAGGGGTGGCTTTGCACTTACGAGGGTCTCTGTCCGCAGCGCCGGGCTGCTCGCCCTCTCCTCGGCCCGGGAGCTCTTCACCAGCGTGCGGACGGTGGGGAGCTCGCAGCACTCCCCGTTGAAGTAATAGCCCCGCGTGCTCTTCCTGGCCGTCCTGCGGGACGACACCAGGCGCTGCGCCTCGAAATGGCACTCGGTGATGGGCTGGCTGATGTACACCACGTCACACTGGTTGTCATAGTCATTGACCCTCAGCCCCGATGCCTTCTTGCTCTTCCGAGAAGACCTGAGGGAGGCTGCCTTGGCACGGGGGTGCCCACCGGGGGGGCGGTGGGCGGCTGGCATGGCGCCAGTGGGCAGCCAGCCCTCTTTGGACTTGTCGAGCATGCCCTTGTCGGCTGGGTGCAGCTGGCAGCCTGCCTTGCCCTTGGCCACGGCATGCAGGTGGTTTTCTTGCTTTGGTCTCACATCTTGTTCTTTTGCATCTAAGTCCTGGTGCAAAGAGGCTTTTGAGCTGCATTGCAAAGTGTTCTCTTTGTCAGCTCTGCGAGGAGGGGTCACCGCAAAGCCAGGATCCCAGGACTCCTCTGGGAGAGCCCTGAAAGAGCTCTTTTGGGACCCCAGACAGCTGTCTAAGCTGTCCTCGCTGCCATTCACATTTGCCACTTTGACTGAGATATAACCTTCCATGAGAGTCTTACCTGCTAGCTGCTCTTTATTATCCTCACACTTCCTGACAGCGGCTTCTTGTTCGTGTCCAGCAGCTTGCTGCCCTTCCAGGCTCTTTGCAGCATGATGGAAATTCAAAGAGGAAGAGTTCAACGTGCTGAGGTATCCTTGGGTGGGGCTATCCTTTGGACTAGCAGAGCGAAGCCTGGTGATGGGGAGCTCGCAGAAGTCCCTCCTCAAAGCAGGACTGGAGTTCTCTGCTCTGTCCAGAGACTTCAGTTCCACTGACTGCTTCGGGGCTTGTCCCGTAACATGCAGGGGGCCGTCAGCCCCTGACTGTCCTGGGTCCAATGTAGAAGGGAGCTTTGAGTCAGTACAAGTAGCACCCTTATCCTGATTTTCAGTGCTTTGCTGGCTACAACCAGAGCCACAAGTAGAGGCCTCCATGCTCTCAGATTCAGATAACTGCTGGCCGTCAGAGTCTGGCTGTACTTCAGTGTATATGTCGTTTAGCACGCGAATGAACTGCTTCTGGTGATGTGTACACAGTCTGACCATAAATTTTTCCAGTGGAGACTTCGGCTGATTGTTAGAGTCTATTGCTATTGTCTCTGCTGGATCCTCACTAGAGAGACAAAGAGAGAAGCAGTCAGTAATGTGTCCTAGGGAATATTAGTTTATGCTGCAAAAGCAGAATAACCCTTCTCCTCCCAGTCAGGCACATCCCTTGCCTGACCTCCAGGTGAGATCAAGCATCTTGTTTTCCTGGGGCTGGCAGGTGTTCCTCCAGCCCCAGCATGCACACTTACATGTGCACACTGCTGGCAGGACACAGACTGCACTTTTGTTTGTCTGCCACTGCCAGAGCACTCATAATTACACTTCTGCCTAGGACATCCCAGTGTGTAGGCACCATGCCACATACTCAAAGCAAACCTAAAAAGAATCAGGCTTAGTATCTGCACAGCACCTGGTGTGGAAGGCCCAGCATTTCTAGGATGGCTGCATACCTCCGCTCCCTCACTCTGCACTGCCAAGCTGGGTGGGAGCAGAGCAGCATCACAGCTGGGCATCCGGATGCCAGGAATCTTCAGCTACTTTAAGTTTTAAAATCCTGCTTACAACTCAGTAGCAGAAGATGGTTCTGGGGCTAAACTGAGCAGATCTGAGCCTCTTCTGTCGTCAGCACAGAAATTCTGGTGAGCTCCCAGCCTGCAGGACATGCAGGCAGCAATGCACCCTGTGTGGTGTCGTGCCATTGGCACTGACCTTTGATTAGCTGCCATTTAATAAAGTGTTGCTGCAGCTGATGGGCTGTCAGCACACACACTGGTTGTGCAGAAAGGTGGGCTTCTACAGCACAGGGTCACTGTCACTAGCTAGTGCTCAAACCCAGGCCATTATCAGTTACCTGCTTGGCAGAGGCAATTAATTAGGACTTACTGGTGGAGAGGTTAGGGGATAATTACCCAGTGTTTGCATGAAAGCATCATGAGTTCCATGCCAGGTGCTGTTATTGAGACCGTATCTGTTCCCAACGGCAGCACAGGCAACTCCCACCCAGTCCTGACCACGCCAAGAGGGCCCCACGTCTTGGCACCCACACTGCCTGACATGGGATCCCTACCAGTAACGTAGGGTTGCTTTGCAGCAGCACTTGTACTTTGCACCTCCTGGCCTTGTACTGGAGGAGTGAAAGTCCTTTCTCCCCCTGCAGCCTTTCTCTGCCTGCCCCCCCCACCAGCATCAGGCACCGACCTCACTCACTCAGCTGGGTCAAGGGGGGCAATGCTTATCGAAGAGTTCAGGGCCAGGGTAGAGAAAAGCAGCTTCATCTGGAGTGGGTTTTCCCTCTCCATGCTGCCAGGCACAGGGCTCAACAGGTGGATGAGGTGGAAGAGCTCCAGTTTGAAGGAGCCATCAGCAGAGAAATGGAGAAGGGAAAGCCAGTGGCCAGAGCCAGCCATTCTCAGTGGCATCAGGCACACCAGAGCCTGCGCTGGGCAGCCCTCACCTGCTCCTTACCTGCTGCTGGCTGGCTGCTTTCTTTGAACTGACATGCACCAGGGAGGCACCTCCAGTGCCCTGATTCCCTGGGCTGGTGGGCAGGGAGAGACACCTGGGGCCACTTCAGGCTCAGGGCTGACCAAGTCTCCTCTCTGCCCAGAAATGCCAGGCTGCAGCCAAGCCTGCCCTGAGCAGCTCTACCCACCCCTTTGCTTTCCAGTCTGCCCAGGCATAACGTGTTTTACACGTAATGAGGCTTTGCCTCCCAAGCCCAGCCTTTCCTTAAAGGCTTCTTAGGCAGGGTTTTCCTGAAATCACCCGGAAAGGCTGAGCCAGCCCGGCTTGTCGAATGTGTCCCAACACCTCCAGAACACACTCCCAGGGTTAGCAATAAACAACGTACCTGGAGACTGCTTTACTACATCCAGGTGAGAAAAACGCCCTCCAGCAAGAGGTCCTACCTGGCGCTGCGATGGCTTTCAATTTGGAACGCCTGGGATTAGTTTAAATAAAAATACCCAGGTACAACCTGGCCCCTCTCCAGAGCCCTGCATGGGAAGGGTTATGTCAGCGAGGATCTCTTACACGGCCCAGCTCCTCCCCTCGCTCTGCTGAATAACAAAAGGGGATAAAAAAACCTTTCAACCCCCTGGGCTTGGAGCAGGGGGCTTTTTGAAGAGGCAGAGCTCAGCGTAATCTTTTTTCCACCTTTGCAAAGAGGGCGGTGACTCCTCTCACCTACTCACAGACCCAGCTCTGAAGAGAAGCAGCCATCTTCCCCAGGGAAGACTGAATTTCTATCGACAGCAGCAAAGGTGGGGCCCTGCCCTGGCCCCCCCACTGCCATGCTGCCTGGGCTGCTGTGGGAAGGGGTTATGGTGGCAAAACAGTCATCTCACTCCTTGCTGCGGCACCCTCGGGTGCTGCACTCCACAGCTGTGAAGGAAGAATCCATGGCACAGGCAAAGTGACTGCCCAGGTGGGTGGCAAGAAAGGAATGGAAAGGCTGGGTGACCCCTGGTGAGGACGAGGCTGCAAACCTGGGTGCAGAGCCCCTGGTCTGGGAGAAGGGACAAAATGGCTGGACACTGTCGTTTCCTGCCTTGCAGCCGTGAAACTGAGCACAGCCAGCTGCAGGTCATGCCTGCTTTGCAGAGGTAGTGGGACTGAAAAGGCTCATGTCCTGCTTGTATGGCAGAGGGGACCTTGGCTCCCTGATCCTGAAGCTTCCAGCAGCATTTCTGCCTTGCCTTTCACCCAGTTTCTTCCTCTGAAGTGTGATGTGACTGAGGCCTTCGTGCTCACTGTCACCTTATTTGCCCTACTGTACTCCAAGGAGACAATCAGAGGTACACAGAGCTTGTCAAGCTATAAATTTTTAAAAACAGAGATAAACATTTTTCCTGCTTGATAAAGGAAATAAACCCATTCAGTTTGGATGCCCTTTCTACTTCAAAGACCCATCTTGCACTCAGTGACACAGTTCACCTGGCACATTGTGTTCAGGGTCCTCTGGTGTCACGCCACTTCAGCTCAAAGAAAGGCTGCAACTCCTCACCTTGAGCTCATCTGCTCCTTCTCCAGTCCATCCCTGCTTGGCTACTGCAGGCAGCATCACCATTCTGGGTGTCTAAGGATAACCGTGGGGCAGAGCTTTCACTGCGGTAAGCCACCTGCAGTGAAAAGGCTCTGAGGGTGGCTAGGTCCCAACTCTGTCCTTCCTCTCCCTGTGCCCCCAAGGGTGCTGAGCTGCAGCCTGTGCCTCACCATCCCCAGATCTCCCAGACACACAGAGTTCTGTGCTCCCTGGGGCCTGCTAATCTGTGTGCCTTGGTACCTAGCCAGCATTTCCCACTATTCCTGTCCTGGCTAGTGTTCTGGCTATCACTAATAGGTAAAACATGCCCATGGGCATTGTCTTTCGAGGCAGCTGATGGATGCAGGACTGCCCACATGCTCCCTACTTAAGGCAGTTTTGGAGAAGAGCTTGTTTCTGGCTCACATGTAAGAGTAGACTTACACCAAGTGCCCATATTTTCAAGCAGAGTTGCTTATGGACAGTACAAACTGTTGCAGAGAAACTAATTTTTTAATGTGGCTTATCAGAATAGAGGAGAGGTGAGCTGACTGCAGAGCTGAAGTATCTTTCCAGGGAAAGGTGCTGGGTGCAAACATGTTCCTCAGCCTGGCAAAAGCACAACAGGAGCTGAAGACTCACTGGTAAACACAGAGGATGGGAATTAGGAACATGGTTTTGAACAGGAGGAAAAATTACTCTCAGGAGGCAGCCAGTCCTGCCTCTGAAGAGACAGGCAGGCATAGTCCTGCCTTTCAGGAGATACAGGCCAGCCCCACAGAAGCTGCTGCACTGGAAAGACCAGCGAGGGAGCCCAGGGCTGCCCATCCCACCTACATCCTTCTCCTTGGTGCCTGTACTCACCCCTTCCCACAGGGCTCTCCTAGGATTGGGTGTGCATGAGGAATGAGCCATCTCTCTCAAGGGCTGGAAAAGCCACAAGCCAAAAGGAGATTCACAACCAGTGAGAGACAATCTGGGGACCCTCTATGCCTCTAGCCAAGCTGTAGGTGCAGTCATAAACCTGTGTGGGGTCTGCAGAAGGATTGACTGCAATGGGAGAGACGGCCCACCTGTCAGTGAGCTTTCCTGCAGAGCCTGGGACATGGCAGATCTGCCCTTTCTGCCCACCAGCCTTGAATGCTGCCTTCACAGGACTGCAGCTGCAGGATCTCCTCTGTTCCTGTGCCCCAACACCCTCCTTCCAGCCCCACCACACACACTACCCTGGGACAGCAGCACACAACCCCAGTGTCCCAAGTGAATTTTATCACCAGAGCCCCTCACTGCCTCCCAGTCCTTCTTGATTTCCCAGGGCAGCCCTGCTCTCTTCCCCTTGCCTGCCTGCCACAGAAGGTGTCAGAGGCATCAAGGGGCAGGAGCTGTCAGAGGCACAAGCGGAGCTGTTGCTACGCAACCCCGGTGGTGCAGCAATTAATGCTGGGGAAACGTGCTGCGCTCTGAAGCTATTTGCATAGCTGCGTGCTGCAATACATTTGTTTGCATTGTGCCTCCACTGTTTAGTGGAGTTTAAAGTCAACCCTCCCCCAGCTCTTGCTGGAGGGGACCTGGGGCTTCCAACAAAGGCCACGCGGTTGGGGATGAAGGGGCTGGGGGAAGGCAGAGGTTTGTCAGTCCCTAACACCTATAGGCTGCACAGATAGAGGATTTACAGCATGGAGAGGAAGGGCCAAGTTATCTGTGTTTCTCCCTACACAGCCTGAGGAGCTTTTCCCAGCTCCTGCAGTGCCCCCAGCCCACTGGTGGGGTTGTCATATCTCTTCCTTCCTGTTGTACGAGGGTAACGCTGCGCTTGCTCTGCTTGTGAATGCCATAAAAAAAGTTTTAGGGGCAGCCCAGCCTGCCTCTGGTTCTATAGTGTATTTGGGCAGGGAGCAAGAGGGGAAGAAAGAAAAGGAGAAAGAAATCAGCTGGTTCATACCAACCGACCTGGGAAGCCAGTCTCTGAAAACCTGTCAATAGCCAACTGCAATCTTCTGGCTTGCCTACCCCAAGTTTTTCACTATTAAACTTGAAGCCTGTACCCTTTTTAGGTTTCCTTTTTTAGCCCTTGAACAATGGTTTGATTGATTATAAGTTTACAGGTATGTTTTGTACCTCAGAGGCACAAGAAGCAGCAGCAGAACAAAAGTTCAAGGCTAAGTGTTTCTGTTCCTTTCAGACCACTCTAAGCACCAGGATTATAGTTCTGTAAAAGAAACAAAACATAGCTATAAACTTATAAAATCCAATTCAGTATTTTTACAGGGATGACCTTTCCCCTCCCTCTCCTGCTGCCAGGCAGCTGACTCTGTGCCAGTTGGCAGAGGTGCCTTGCACCACCCAAAACCAGAGGTACCACTTGAGTACCCCACCAAGTTGAAGGGTTTCTTGGAAACCTGACTAAAAGCAGAGATTTGAGAAACATGCATGACTAAGAAGAAAGACTAACTGGTGAGCAGTGCCCTCCATCAGCTGAACTCAAAGCACTGGCCAGGCCCACTGTGAGCCCAAGCTCTGAGGCAGCGTCTCACTGCCCTTGGGTGGCACCTCCAGCCCTGCTGTTTTCAACCACTTAATTTATTTTTCAGGGTGAGTGGAAATGCCTTTTTTAAGGGTTGCAAAGGAAGAACAGCCTCTTAAAGGGGACCTGCTCACTGCTGGCAGTCAGGTGAGCTGACCCCAGCCCCAGGGGCGCATGCCAAGCGTGCGCTTGGAAGGGGCTGTGCTGTGGCTTCCCAAGGACAGGCTTGCTTTGCCTGTGCTGGAGGGCTGCATGCAGGGATCTTACCCAGCAGAAGGGGGAAATGGGTTCTCTGCCAGTCCCAGTTCAGCTTGTTGGAATGGCCATGCAAAAGCAAACCTGCTGGGAAAGGCGTGGGACCATCTGACTGTGCTCAAACCCATCTCCACTCATAGCTGCAGCACAGAGCTCGTGCCTTGAGAGGTGCAGGATGTGCTTCCTTCTGCTGGCAGAATGGATGTCCCCTTGAAGGGGATGGGCAAATCAGCCATGGGCACGAACAGTGTAAGCCACTGAAGCAAGATTTTCTGGAGCTCATCTTTCAAAGCCCCAATTAAAAGGCTGACACTGGATGCACCAGTTTAAATGCCTGTATTTCAATCCTCAGAAATATGCCTGGCACCTCACACTCCCCACACAGATGAATGAGTCCCTTCACACCTCTGTGGGTGCTACAGTAATTCTCCCTCACTGCACTGAAAAAAAATAGAAAAGCAGCATGCAAAGAGCTGTGGCTCCACATAACAGCTAGGAAGGAGAAAAAGCACTCTCCTCTAAATTAAAAGCTGAAGTTGTGCAAAGCACAGCCAAAATAACTATGGAAATATTGCTGCCAGGTTCTCAAGGCCCCAGAATTTACTCCGTCCTTGGTGACGCACTTGGGGATGGACTGAGCTTGTATTTAACTGAAAAGCAGGAAGAAACAAGTTATGGGTGGGTTTTGTTTGGCTGGGTTTTTTTGTCAGCTGCATGTATTCATCGACATATCCAGGTTGTACAATCAGCCAAGTGACTGGACAAATAACAGACATCGATTATAGATTCACACTTTTAACCCTTCAGAGTAGTGTCTTTTACTTGTTTATTTATTTTTAAACTAGTTTAACATTAAAAATCACTTCTCCCCACCTGTAACCAAATAGAAACCAAACAAACGAAAGCTGGTTTTACATTAAAAGAAACTAATAGCAGCCTCAAATAACTTTTGCATTTTTATATTCCTGTCATAACTTCTTGACTCCCATCTTTCCCAAAACCCAACTGTATTCTATAGTAGTTTATCATCACTCTAATATTTCTAATATAATATTTAATGACTAATTAAAAATTTTACCACTGAGCTATTGCTTTAAAACCAAGGGAAATTTATCATGTTGGAAATACTATTCTACACACTAACTTTCAAACCCTTTCCAGAATTGTCCTTGCTAATTTTTCTAATTATCAAGATCATTTGGGATCTTCCCTTTAAGGAAAAAAAATTACCATGACTGTTTCTTTCTGAGGCAGTACTCAGAATCTTTGCTGAGCTAGGTGCTCCAAAAGGATAGATAGCACCAGAAGACCAGAATAGATAGAAAAACAGACAGCACCAAAAGACAGATAACAAAAGCATGCAGGGCAAAAAAAAAAAGTTCTTACAATGATTTTCACGGCTTTGCACGTTTTATAAAAAGCAGCACTCAGTTAAGAGAAGGGGGAATGAATCACAGGGACTGTGGAGTAGGGAGGGATGCCCTGAGTATCTTTAACCATCCCAGGAAGATATACTGGCTCTGGACCTGAGGTGACACAGGTGTATGGCCTCTCCCCTGCTCTGTGTCCATCGCTGTCAGTTCCTGTCTGTCCTGCAGCACGCTGGGGACAAATCTCTCTCTCCCCAAACTTCAGACATGCACACACAGGTCTGCTGGAGTCACTGCAACTGCAGAGGTTCAACAATTGGCAAACTCCCACTGAAGGTACACTTATCTGCAGTCAATGAGGGCTTGCGACAAGGATAGGCTGTGCTGTGAGAAATTCCACCTTCTCCTCCTAACTTGAACGTACACTGAAAGATGGAAGAAAACTCAAATGCATTGGACACCCTCCCCTAAGACTTTCCTGGTCCCAGTTCCAATAGACACATTGCCATGCACAGCTACTGCCTACTTCTAGAAGTCTTCAAGGATTTCCAATTCTGCAATTATCCAGGTTGGGGTATTTTGCCAACGTGGATATGAAAAGCCAAATGCAGGAGCTTGGTAGAGCACTCGCTAGAGCTAACCACACTCAGCACACCCCAGTCACCAAAGCTTGGGAGGGGCCAGTGGAGACATCTGGAGAGGAGAGGGTATCCTGGGTGTAATTAACAGATGTTGGGGGATATGACCCCATTTCAGATAACCTGGAGGTTCAGATAATTGGGCCTCAGATAATCAAGGCCACATTGTTAATAGAAACAGTATCACAACTCCTAAGGGCAGCATTCCCCACGTGCCAACGCCACCCCTGCTTGCAGGGGAATGCCTGGTGAAATGTGAATTAGCAGTTTGATACATGTCCCTACTCTCTGTCAGCTGCTGGGCTGAGCAGCAAAGCCTGTTTCTGATGCACCACTTTGGCTGGCTGCTTGGGAAATAGGTTAAGGCAGAGATGTGGATTGCAGCCCTGAATGCCTGGGGACAAGGCTGTCTCAGAGCTGACGGGCTAGGTAAGCTCTATTTTGAAAGTGGGTTAATTTAGCTGCCATTCAACTACCATTAAATGATGTAGGTTAATTTTATAGTCAGATAACTATTAAGAAACCAAAACATAAGGCAGGAAATGTCTCTGTGCATACCAGTGAGGAGAGATTTCCTCTGCGCTAATGCATACCCCTCCCCTTCAGCTCAAACCTCTCATCCTTCCATTTCTGCACATCCCTCACATCGCCTTTTTTTTAACCCTTGTCATTACACACTCTTGTCCTTCCTCCCTCTTTTAAGAGAGTCTATTCTTCTCAAAAATTCACCTTGATATCCTGGCCCACAATTATTTTTCTCCCTTGTTTATATTGTCACACATTGCAATGCTAGAGGAAGACTGACAAATCCAAACCACATCTGACCCTGGCAGATGTCCACTAAGAAAGGTTCCATCTTCCCCCACACAGGCAGTATTTGTGCAGCTACGTGGTAAATTGAGGTAGGGAACTACACCTTGCTTAGTAAGTAACATTCCATCACTACTAATACACCCAGTTTACTTTAGGGGTATTTTCCATATTTAAAGCCTCCTCAGCTGGCATTTTACCCTTTGTAAATGGACGCTGCAGTTGAAATGTACTTTATCTCTGTGCGATTTTCCTTAACACAGCATAATGATTGGTATTGTTTGTTTCTTTATACTGGTGATAAAACCCATCTATTGGTGGTTTGTCATAAAAGGAAAAATAAAATAAAATAAAATAATCAACAACAGCTTATGCCAGCAAAGGAACAGATCCTGTGGAAAAAGCAGAGGTGACTCATCACTCCTCACACACAGCAAGGAAGAAGCAAGCATCAGAGCCCTGCAGATCCTCCCGAGATGCCTCCACAGATTGCCTCTCTCTGACTTCTGTGCTTTCCTGGTCCCTCCAGCAGGAAAATGAGTCCCTAACTTTTGTAGAGAAAGCCAAAGCGATGATGACCCATTAGTACATGCTGCCCATCAATCAATCGCAGATCTCCTCTACTGCAGACATTTTTATCATATTAACAGTAAGTGCACTATGCAAACCCTGAGAGCTCACAGAAATGAACTCACTCTTAACCACACAGCTGTAATGAGACAACAATGCTCATGGGACACTGGCATTTGCACTGTACTTTTCATGACCAGAGAAACACAGAATGGGACAATACCCAGAAATCGCACCTAAACCACCTCTGAAAAATCTTCCTCAAAGCAACTCAGATGTTCAGATAGTGACACCAGAGCCCAAACAATGCACATTGTGAGAATTCTGACCCACAAAAGGCTGACTGCCAAATTCCCTGTTGTCCTGCTGAGGCCTTGCTACTCTGATAAATCTTGCAATGGAAGTCCTTTCTTTGCTCATGAGACACAAAAGAACAGATGAAAACGCCAAATCAATCTGCTCTTTGCCAGCACTAAGGCACTACCTTTGTCACTTTGATTTTAAGCTTTGTAATTATGATTCTATTACAATATTACATTATATAACTATTATTCCAAAATCAATAATACAATTGAGTGCAGAGCAGATATCTTTTAAATCCTGAGTTATGTTATTTTTCCTTTTATTAATTAGAAATCCAGTCTACACTCAAAGAAAAGACACCAACATAAGGACAGGTATATGCAAGGTGGCTAGAACTAAAGAGCAGATGAGTGGTCACCTTTACCATACACACTTGTGTCTGTCAGAGAAAGACCAATAGAGGGCCTGAAACAGGAGCAAAAATCTACTTGCTTTTGAGCATGAGCAGCAAAGCTCACTGAATTCCAGCTTGACAGACCTCTAGTGAGCAGTAAGGTCAGGCAGCTGCCACCACGGCCCGACCAGAACTTAGTTATTAACAACCACACTTCAGGTACCAAGTAAGCTTGTTTAGCTTTTGCACCTTGAGCTGATGTTTGATGGATAGAAACAAGAAAAAAATTTGTACTTCTGTACAAACAGAGTGTATTTGCTATGGTAGCTTCTTATGCAAAACCAGAATCCTACTGGCTCTTTTTTTACAGTCTCCTTTCAAAATCAAATAGTTTGTTTTAAACACTTGATTAAACCTCACATGCAGCTAGTGCTTTAAAGACCTGAAAGAAATTTGAGGAGGATACCATGTGTGACCACAGTGCACCTGAAAGCATGAAAAAACTATAATACCACCTTCACTTGAAAGGGGAACGTGGTGGAACTAGTGGATCCTCCAAGCAACCACCTCAGGCTTATATTACAGCAAGGGACCCAGCACAAATATTGGCTGTGTGTATGAAAAACCACTTTACACGTGCAGGGAAGCTGTTGGGCTTCTCCTAGCGTCAGGTGTTCCCAGAGTAACTCAACAATTAGTGTCAGGGCCTTCCTCTAAAGCTCAGGGAGAAGAAAGGCTCAGCTGTAAGAAAGGAAAACCATAAAAGCCCTTTTCAAAGTTAGAAATGTAATTCCAAATGAGTAAAGCAAGCCCCACACTTTAATAGCTGGGCAGGAGGGATCTGGGACATGAGACAATGGGATCTTGGTGCACATCAGCAAAAAAAAAATTCCAAACCTGAGCAGGTGTAACCTATTTAGCACTGTAATTTTTACAGGCAGTTTGCTGATAATCCTGTACAGACAAACCACTCCTCCTGTCAGCACACGGCTGGCTGATCTGCACCTGGAGCAGGAGCCCAGCAAAGGCAGGCAAGCAAGCTGTGACCAAGCCAGCCCTGGAAACCACAGCCAGGGAGACAAGGCAGGAGCCACAGAGCAACAGATCCACTGCAGGCTTGGGTACAGGCAAGAGCTGAAGCCTCTGCCCCATCCCCCGTGGTGTTAATGTGAGGGCTGCGTGGGTTATGGTCCAGGACTCCGGTCAGCTCCTTCAGGAGATGCAGCTGTATTTTCATACAGGCAACTTTTGTATGTTCAGGCAGCAGTGCTTGTACTTCTGTGCTCTGAAGTATACCTTAAGCACTTCTAATTTTAGTTGAGCTTTTAAACAATTCCTGGAAATCTGAGCTGTAGCCATCTCATATGAAAATCTGCCTTTTAGTTAAGTGTGCTGGGAACAGACTCCTGCAGAGCTGTGAGACACCTGCAGAGGAGGAGGCAGCAAGAGAAGATTTTTAGAAGTTCTATTTCAAATGTGATCTGTAATTCTGAGACATTCAAAATGACCTGTAAAAACAAGATGCAATTGTTTTGTGTTCCCCTCTTCATGATACCAAAAGGGAGCTTTTAAAGATTGCGCTGTCTGCGGTTTTCAAGTAGGTGGGTAAGAAGGAACTTAATGAATTCATAATTCATAGGTGTGAAGTCATTCACATTTCTTTTGATTTTCCTACTAGACAGCTGAGAACACCTTGGATTTCAAGTTACAGAGTCTGCATCAAATGTACCAGATCAGAGGAAACAGCACTCTCACCAACTGGGATCCTTCTAGCATTGTAACATCTACTAAAATGTCTCAAGAATAATTACATTAAAAAGATCAACTTCCTCTTTAATCTCTTTTCCATCTTCATTGTATCAAAATCCATAATCCTAGATTTACCCTAACACTTCAAGCTCAGCTTTTTGAAACTGCTTTTCATCTGTAGCTCTGTTCCTCTGTGTATGAATCATATTCCTAAACAGGTCCAAGAACCTGCTATGCACTTTCCAGTTAAAACCTCCATTCAGCCAGTACCCTTGTTTGGGCATCTGCCAGAGCAGAGTTGGCAGATTAAGAAAATAGTGATTTGCTGAAGTATCTTCCTGAATCAGGATTTAAATCCTCCCCCTCCCCCAGACCCACTTTTGTCATGCCTCTAGGAAATTAGAGAGCTCAGCATGCTCAGGCAGGAAAGCTGCTGGTGATCTGTCTCACTGCAGACACCAGAGCAAGCTCTGCACTGGTGGTGTTCGAGGAGCCATACCACAAGGGCTCAGCTTTGGTTACATGGGAAGGTGAAACTCTCATGCTCAGGAATTTCCTTAATTAAACCAGCTTCACTCACAAAAATTAAGCTTATTTCCAGCTTTCAGATCCTTCATGCTGAGCTCAGGGAGTTGCTCTTCCCCTCCCAGTAGCTCTTATTTCCACAGAGGAGCAATGAGCAGAGCCTCTCATTCCACATCTGAGGGAGTATCTGCATTGTAGCAAGTGACCCAGGTGTATGTGGGGGTACAGTCCACAGCTATTCTTCTACTTCAGAGGTGACCAGATATGCTCCTGCAGGTACAAAAGAGGCAGCTGCCTCTTCCAATAACAGACTGAGCAGCTCAAAACCCACCCTGAGTCCAAACAAGCTGAAGGAAATTAGTGACTTTTAAAGCTGCCTAACAGGGCTAATTGTGTTTCTTTGCTACTTTTATAAGAGACGACAGCATGGAAGCTTCTTTCTGGCTCTGCGGGCAACATCTTGTGAAATATTGTCATGATACAGGAAACAGCTTTTAAAAGAAGAAATCAAGACTGTGTTCATTTAAGTTTGAACAATTTCATCTTAGCAGTGCGAGACCATCAGCAAGTCCTTCAGGAAAAGCAGAAAAATGTGGTATTTCTGATAATCGCAGGACTAAAAGTGTCAATTAAAAATGTTCTGGGACAAGCCTGCACAGTGTAATGCATCCTAAAGAATGGCAGATGGGAATATGGTTCATCACTTTCAAAGGCTATTTTCATAGATTTGACAGATGTATTCAGACAAAGAGAAAAAAAATATTATAAATGATAGTTTACTGCACAAGGCTTTCAAGCTATTTACACATAAAAACTCACTATTCCTGAATAAGTGTAGAATGTAGTCTCTAGTTAAACCAAGTTTTTTACTTAAGAGAAATTTGCCTGGTAAAGCTAAACCAGTGACAGCGCCCAATTATCATTTTGCCTTTTGTTTTTAATAACAGCATTAGTATACAAGAAATACAATAATTAGTTTGTAATGTAACAGTTATTTAAGGATTTTAAAAAACAAAAAAAGCACTGAAAAATGCAAACCCTAAATTACCTACTTTTCAATAGCACATGCTAAGAGAAAGGCAATTTCTCAGGAGAAAAGAAACCTGGACTAGATACCATGCAGCATTATGAATTTTCCTAAAGCTAGGAAATCACTATGCATCACTCTCAAAATCATTGTAGAACTGAACACAAAGGTTAGCAGAAATGCCTAAACTCACGTGGGTTCCATTATACACCACTTAGTGTAACCTACTTTTTAGTATTCAGCATTTCAGTATCAATAATGCATAACATCAAAAGTCGTTCAACCCCAAGTACAGGCACGAGAAAGTAAACATGGATCTTGGAGAAGGGCCGGCTGCAGTGTGGTGTCACTGCTGGATTTGCCTTGTGCCCCTGTGCAGAGGGACAGCAAGATGGAGTTGCTGGAGCCTTCCCTGTGCTAATGGGGAGCTGGGGACCTGCCCCCTCTGCGGAAGAAAAGCAGAGAAAATAAAGGTGCAGAGAAAATAAAAGCAACACCAGTGCCTTGGTGGGCAGCTAAGCAAGGTGCCTGTGCCTGGTGCCATGTGCTCCAGTACAAAGCTCCACTGCCCCAACCAGAGCTCTGCCCGCTGCCACCCCACAGCCCAAAACCGACCCACACGGGGCTCTGGCCACGCTTTCACTACCTCTGTGCCTAGCTTGGCTCGTTACTGAGTGCTCAGTGAACATCACTACACCACCTTTTATTTTCCCTCCTGAGAGGCTGTTTGTTCTTCACTGGATAAATTATTTACCATTAAGGAAATTAAGGTGGCCAGTAGGGAAGCACAAATTAAGAGTAGGGGAGTCCATGAGACCAGGCTGCTATGAGACAGCGTTTCAGCTTTCACATGTATTCCCTACCCAGCTGCTAAAGCAGCTTTACGGTCAATCCTATTTAGGGCAAGAACCCAATGGAGTATGGAGATTCCAAAGCTCAGTCCTTCAGCCAGAAATTGCTTTACCTTCTATTTTCACTTCCTCCCCTGCTTCTCCCCCCTTGTGATAGTTTCCATCTCATATCCTTGGGCTACTAGTAACAAGCATTTAGAAAGCACATTAGGAACAAGAGAATTGGAACCCCTTGAAGTTTTTCACAACAAAATTTATTAGAAGAATAGTGGTTTTGAAAAGTCTAGCATCCAGTGAAAACTACCATACACAACGTTACAGCTGGGAATGTGTTTCCAAAATGACATGGTCAAATAATACAATGGAGCCATTAAATCTTACACATGCACAACAAGAGAATTAGCGCTTTGACATACAATGCAAAAAATAAATGGACCACATGAAATAAAAATTTAAAAGTACTTATCACATACATTAAGACACAGCTTATTTAGTCCAGTCAAAAAATCAGAACTGCATTAAAAAAATTAATGTAGTGCAATCAAACCAAAAACCTTAATTTGTGATCATAAGTGCTCTACTACATAAAACATTGATCATAGCAAGGAACAAAAAATTCAAATCACACAGTACAAAAAAAATCTGTAAATAAATATAAACTACAGTACAAGAGAAATATTAAATTATACAATTCCGTCAAACTGTAAACAGTATATTGAAATGAGGTCCATAAGAGTAAAGGGGGGGGTTCCTGTTTTTTTTTTCCCATGACACTTGAACTTCTAGAGGTCAGAGAGAAATGCCATTTTCCATACTCTTCAAAGACTATGGGTTACATAAATAGAAAGAGAAGACTTTTTAGATGTAAAGTGTCAAATAATAAAGCAGAGGTGTTGCTGACTTGTGACTGCCAACAGATCACCATGAAGGCAGAACAGCAGATTTTAGTTTCAGGCTTGGCCTCCAGGTGAGCACAGCACAGAGGCCTGGCACTGCAGGTGTTCAGTGAACAGTGCTCAGCCTTAGAAAGGAGGCGCCTCGTGAGCTCTGGTCCTGCCCAGGAGGTGGAATTAATTATGGACAACCTGGACCTCTGCTGATTATCTGACAGGTTTACACGCTTGTCATACAAACACCAACTTTGGCAGAACAATTACTAATAAACTCAAAGCACTCCCGGCCCATTGGTTTCCATCACAGTGGCCAGTGCACAGAATTCTCTAAGGACATTGCATAACTAGAGTGTAGAGGTCAGACAGCCAAGGACCCGTGCTTGAGGTTAGAAGTAGTTATGGTGAGAGAGAAGCAAGAGCCACGTTAAGAAGCTGCCTCTGCTGTTCGCAGAAGCAGCTGGGAATGTATTTCATTTTTAGCTGCGCTGGCTAGAAGTGGCATTTTAAAATATATAAGTTTAAGATAACATATATACTATATATGTATATAATATAATACATATTATATAATATACATAGGAATTTCTTACAATACATACCAGGAACCCCCACGCGATCTGCTCAGTAGTAATAACTGAATATACAGAATGCCACTATAAGTGTCTGAGGCACTGTGTGCTGGAGAGTAAATATGCAGCTTTAAAATCCGTTTGGCTGAGTTATACCTGGATACCTGAACTGAGTTTTAAGTTGACATTCATCAAGGATGTGCTATCAGCACGTCAAAAGAAAAGCAAAACAAAATACAAGTCACTGCTAGGTTTAAGAAGAGAGTACAAGTACCTGAATTGAGTGAGGATAGTGTGTAAACTGTCCCTGAGGGTTTTTAAACAGTGTGTGTACAAGTTGGATTCCTAAGAACATTAGTTTAAACTTACACTGCGGACTGATAAAATACCAATGTTTGACAATTTAACAAGTGGAGGTTAAAAAGAGTTATGAGCAAACACTCAAAACATTTTGTACATTTTAAAGCAGCAGTAAGCTGCTGTAAGCATACATCCCATCAGTACAAGCAACACGTGGGACTCAGATAAAGGTTTCTATTTGCAAAAAGCCCATCATATATCGATAAGTAAAGAATATTCACCTGCTAAATTAGAATGCACCTAGTTACAGACTAGCAATTCAAGATTAATTTTTTAATCAAATACTTTGCTATACTTTGCTATTACATACTAAAATTCCTTAAGCTCACTAATGCTGGTATTCTAATCTATCTTTTTTAAATGTTCCCCCTTCATTTAAGAAATATACCATTCCACAACTTAAACATTAAGATCCATTTTCAGTCCTCAGATGTAAAAAGCATGTCAATGAGTTTATATTAAAAATTTACACGGTAAAAAGGCTTGAATTTCAGCCAGAGATTCTAAATACTACTCATTCCCTGAAGGCATAAGGGAGAAAGAATCCCTACCCATTTTTCTTGTGATATAGTTTTCAAACTGAACATTAAACAATGGTCCAAAATGGTTTTTTTCCATTTGGGAAACTTCCCTTCCCTACCCATCATCCCAGATTCCCAATGTTAAGCCCTGAAATGGCCTACTGAAATGATCAGTTAAAAATACCAGGCATGTATATATACATCCCCTGCCTGAACTCCAGAATATTTTGTTGTACTAAAATCTGTCTTTAAAAGACAGCTTAATATCCCAAGAAACCTTGTGATCTGACCTGACAAGCTGTTCATGATCCTAGATTGTATATTTGAAGTATTTCATAACCTGAAGACCAGATTTAATTAAGACTCTGGCATTGTAACAGAGAAAGTGCTGCAGTTATTTATCCCTTTTCTGGTACTTTAGAATAGGTCAGACAAGTGCTTTTTATTCTTTACATGTTTTCACGCAGGCATAAAAAGTATTATCTGCAAAACTATTTGAGAAATGTAGCACCAAGTAACTGATAAACTGTTTAAGTAGCTCTAGTAGTATCTTCATTATTTCTGAGTAGGAAAAAAATATTAAGATAAATTGTGCTAGGTGATGATGAGAGAAATTGTTTTGGATGTTAACTTTTCCTGCTCCAGTCAAAATGAAGCCTGTGTCCTAATCCCTGCTCTGTAAGGTAGTTATCATCTTGAGTCCTCCTAAATTATACTTACCAATTCAGTAGAGACAAGCACAGGGGCACTGGTGGGGATGCTTGTTTTTAAGCAGGTAGATTAAATGCCCTGGACAGGCTAAAAAAAAATCCTCCTTTCTAGTACATCACCCAATCACAGAAAATTGATTTTGCAACTGGGCTGAGAGATTTTTGTAAGGATTAAATAAAGCTCTCTTAATATGAAGGTTTTTATGACAATACCTGAATATAGGCATAATTCAATAGGACATGAGGTCCAAAACTACTGCTGTAATACTCATTTAGAGACTTGGCCCCAGTCAAAGAAAGAACAGGAAAGAGAGAGAGAGCTGGACTCCGGAATGCTCTAAGTACTTAACAGTTTTTTCTGGTACATATGAAGTGGATCTACAGATCATTTTGGGTTTGAAATATCTCTCTGCCTACTGGTCATCACAGTGCACTGTGTTTATACACTGGATAATCTGAAATGAGTTACTATAGTGGCTACTTTATCTGCTACATTCATCAGAACTGCATACAACTAGCAGTGCAGATTTTCAGGTTTCTGAAGGTTCCAATTACTGAATTTTCAATATGATTCAAGATCAAGTAGAAACCTTTATAGTACCAAAACAAGTCTCAAAACTATTTTCTTACAGCTTTCTAAAACAATATTAGCCAACATTATGTACTGATGCCAAGAAAAAGCAACATTGACCTAGACTGAAATTACATTTAATTTCTGAAACATTTGTGGGGAATACCTAGAGGTTTCTGATCCTCACGAAAATGAGGGAAACAACCCTTCCCATCCTACTTCTAACATTTGGCAGAGAATTTAAGCTATTTAGAATATTGTGACAAATCTTTCAGTAAGGTTAATAATCTCGCCTTCATAAGATTTTGGACTGCAATAAGAGTATGCATTCTTATACTGAAGAGTTCAAATTTTGTCTTCACTGAAGAAAGAGGTCTTTACATTACAGATGCAGCCACACTAGTTTTTGAGAAAAAAAGGGAACAGTAGAGTGCTCCCTTCACTCCTTGGACACTGTGTTCTTCTCCTAAGACTCAAGGACATCTTAAGAGCATTACTTGAAAGTAAACTGGAAAGAAACACATGGCAATTCCAGTTTTGCCTGTATAACAATCGTTGCAGATGATACAAAAAGCAATTCAATCAGAACTAAAAAGTTGTTTCACAAAGCTTACTCAACCCTAAAGCCCCTAAAACAGCTCCCATGAATTTCCAGGGAAAGGCAATGTACTCTTGAGTACTCATGAAAGAAATATATAGATGCAAATGTTGGCCTGCCACAAGACAAAGCACAGACTATTCCTTGTCTGCTCTTACCCAGTCTAAACACAAATGCAGTTACCTCCAGTATTTAGGAATATCCTCCAGCAGTGGAAAGTTCTGCAAAAAATGTCATGCAGGAGTTGCGAGAGAACACAGAAGCTGAATGTGTTCCCTAACTAGAGGCATTATCCTATCTGTATCCCTGCATCATTAAAAATATTTTTTCTCCAACTGCCAAAAAAAGTTCAGAGTTTGAATTCAGGCCTAGCAGTAGGGTTGGTAATGCAACCATCAAGTTATGAGTTCTGCAACAAAAAAGAAAGTAAAGGCATACCTGTATTGCTTATGTAGCAACTTCTCCTGCGCAACAGGGAAAAAATGAGAAATTCTAAAGGAAACTGTCTGGAACCTTTAGAAAAAAATCAGGGAATGACTGGAAAATAAATAATCTTTAGACAGAAATAAAAATGAGTCCAGAAACGTGTCCCTACAATATCTAACTGGAAACGTTCAACTCTATAGCTGTACTCAAGCATTACAGCCACAATAATGCCTACAACACTGTGGAATGAGGATCCAGCTGGCTGAAAGTGAGGTAATAGTTTGTAATAGGTCAGAGTTCTAAAAAAGCACTTTTACATCTTACAAATCCAAATGAAAAAAAAAAAAAAAAGGACACATTTCATACATGTTGGGCTTTCCCACCAGAACTGTACGATAATTAACTCCACACCAGGACCCCTACCACACTAAGCCTTACTCATCTTCAATTATATGCTGCAGCAAAGATTTACCAAGCGACACCTAAACTTCAGTACAATATGAAACTTCGATTCTTAAAACTTTATACACACAAAATATAAAATTACTTTTCTAGGATGGGGTAGGGGAGGGGGATTCTCCTTCATGGTACTTGGACTGAAAAACTAGTTTTCAGAGACTGCCACAAATATAATTCACAGTTTCTTGCTGTCAGGCTTTTTCAGCTACATCAACGTAGTACACAACAATACTGTTAAGTCCAATAACTACATTGGATGGACATTCTCGGGAATAAGAGAAAACTAGTGACAAAAAATACCCGAAAGGTCTCCTCCTAACAACGTCTCGATTTTTACAGGGTTGCAGTTTGTCTATGTTACACGTTAATGCCATCTCACAAGAGCAGCAGGAGAAGGCTTTAAAATCTTTTTCCTGTCCAAGTGATCCAAGTAACATAAGCATCCACTTACCAGAAATAAGATGAGAAACAAGGCTTTTGTTACAAAGACCGCAGTGAACCACACCTTCCCACACCAAAATATGGTCAACCAGGGATTTTGGCCATGCAAACTGCTGGTCAGCAGAAAATTAAGCATGCTAATGGACAAACATTAATTCCAATCATATATTTAAAATGATCCCAAATACTACTAGTTAGCTACACTGAAAGCGCCTGCAAAATATATGTAGTGAAAAATGAAACAAAATATTAGTGATCACTGCAGCACTTAGAGTGATACTAGTCTTAAGTGATGAATCACCTCAGAGAAAATATGTTAGATGGGACTTTGAAAAAAAAAAGTAACATTAAAAGGTGCACCTGAATATTACAGACTAAATTTACAAAACCTACAATAAGGTAAAATATATATCTTTTGAATATTCAGCAGCTTTTTTTTAAATTTGTTTTTATTTTTTGAGAGGCTCATGAAATTTTAAAAAGGGACCACTAACTAATCTCAACCATGCTTCACAAAACAATAATGGCTATTTCATATTGCAGTTACCAATGTAATGCAATTAGTGCTTAAAAAATAATCTACACTTTTTCTTTTTTTTCCTTTTTAAACAGAGACCTTTGGAGGAAATATGGTTGTTCAAAAGCTTCTCGAAAAAGAAAGATTACCTGAATAGTAAGTTATCACAGATCAAGTGTTGTGTTAAAAGCTTTGCAGTTATGAGTATTACAATCTTCAGGTCTCAGGACATTTAAACTGAGAAAGTTACGTGTTTGGTTTGTTGTTGTTTCTTTTTTTTAAATCCACTTCCTAACCAAAGCAAATAAAGAGTACTCAACTTCTCACTATCTATTTACAATTCTTAGCCTACAGTCTGAAATGACAAGACAAATTCTCTTTTAAAACTGCAGCATTAAAGGGTAGGCACACCATTCTTCTGCTGCACGATTGTCACCCACTTAAACATACACATACAAAATATTTAGGTTAGTAAAATGAGCACTCCACGTACACTACAGTGACAAGTTTTATAAAACTCAACTCATGTTTCTTAAATAAGGACAACTGCAAAAGGTTAAACCTCTCTCAAGAGTAAAACTGTGTTACTTTTTTTTTAACTTGCAACAAACTTTCTACCATAACCTCCAACAGCAGATGAAACCACGCCTTAAACTGCGCCTTTATTGCAATCACCAGCTAAACTGGACCGTATTGCAGAGTTTATATACTGCTACTGAGCTTAAACTGCTTTAAATGCCAAGATGACAACTAGAAAGCTACAAGGAACCAGGATTTTGAGGACTAAAATATATTAAGTAAACAAAAATAACAGTATACTTGGGGCCAAATGCCCAGTCCATTTTAAGAATGAGCAGTGCATATTTAAAACAACAGCAATGGTGTGCCTAACCTTTGAAAATATGAAGTTGCTGGGGAGGGGGAGAGGCTAATAGAATCAATTGTTCCAGAAGTCATTCAGAATCCCTAGGGCTACCTAGGTCACCCTCCCATGAACTTTGAGAGATCACTTTCACTGACATCACTTAATGCTCTCACACAAAAACTCCAATGTTTCTTTTGGTTGTGCAAATGGGGAAAAAATGCTAAGTCTGTCTACCTTTTGCACAGATTAAGACCAAATTGCTTCTACCTGAAGAACCAGCAATTATGATTTGGTCATGTTGTGGTTAAGTCCAGTAAGTTCCACTTAGTTACTGACCACTCCCGCAGAAAGTATCAAAGATAAAAGTTCAGTACAAAACTTTTCCTGGATCTCCATATAAGCATAAAGATACCACCATACTGAAAAAAAAAACAGATTTGTGGTTTACGGAGTGCTTTTTTTATGGTGTTTAAATGCTTATTCTAGCATGTGCTAAACCACTATCAAAATAGATTAAATAAAAACAACAACAAAAAAGCAGGACTCAATTCCTGCTACTGGCAACTGTAATATTTAAAAAGGAAACACCCATTCATTGAGTGTTCGACCCTGACAGTATTACAGATAGATATGATGCAGAGCCTGAATTAGATCAGGCTACCAGTGTTTTACTTCTTCCCTGAACATTAACAAGCTCCTTCACTAATGTGGATATTTGGGCAGACTACTGAGGTTGTAACGTTTGAGATCACCATTTTGTGGGCTATTTTTTTTTCCTTTTTTTTTTTTCCCAGTATCACAGTAGTTTGTTACACAAATCCCCCATCCCTGGATTAGAGTCTTTTAAACTAGCTGTTGGGACCACATAGTTTAGTAAACTCAGAACCAAGTCTGTAAAAAGTGTAAAGGTCACAAAGAACCGTAGTTCTGATATAATGAGGCATACCCTAATACATCATTTAGTGTACCCTGACTGCTCCTGACTGTGAGAAGCTTGTCTTCCGTGAGATAAGGCTACATCCTCAAGCAGGTGAGTGTAAATATCACCCTTCAAAAACACCAAATAAAATTACAGCGAAGGTAGTGTTATAAATAATTAACTGACATTTTCTGAAGGTAGTGTATGTAAGTTTTCCCTCCCCTCCCCTCCGGGTGAGCACTAAGCAGATGGTAAGTACAGTTAATTTAGAAAGAAAACAGTGGAGAGCCTAATTAGACCCAATTGATTATCTATCTAGTCGACAAATCTGAGTTCAAGAGAGGTACCATTCCTAAATAATTTGATTTAGCTCAAACCTTTCAATCAACTGGATCAACAAAAAATAAGAAGGGCAAAAAAAAGATTTCTGAAACATTTTTGAAGAATGACAGTCTGATTTTCATTTTAAAATTGCCTGGTTTCAGGAGAGTGTCAGTTTAACAAAGTGGACTTATTTCTATAAAGGCAGATATGAAAAATCCAACATCAGAAGTTCAGGCAGGCTCTACAGGCAAGATGTCCACTTCTACAGATCTGCATTCTTTGTGAGGTAACTCAATTCTCTATTACAGAGAAACATGCAAAAGGCAAAAGAAAAGAAAAGGAACAAAGAAAGAAAGAAAGAGGGCAGTGGGCAGGTGAAGGAGTGAAATTGTGCCATACTAGGCCAGAAAAATTTACAAATGTGACATTCAGAGCACATCTTTCACCTGTGTTCACATAAGTCTATGCTAAACTGCAAAGAAAAGAGCATTGCAGCAAACAGGAGACTCAGGTGCGCTCAGTGATGGTTGAACTATGCAGTAGTGCTCACCCAGTTTGCAAAGTAATTGGCACTCTACAACATCCCTATTCATCCTTCAATTCATTCGCACTTTGTGCTGCTTCTCCCTGGGGATCTAATTCAATCTTTACTGAAACATCCTGCCCCTCCGACCTCATTAATTTCATTTTTTTCTTTGGAGGGTTTTTCAAAGTGCCCAGCCTCTCTTTAACTTTGTACTCCAGTGTACTGTGGGGGATCCCATAAATACTCTGAGCTTTGGAAACACTCATTTTCCCGCTCATAACCACAGAGATTGCTTCCTCCAGTATCTCGCTGTTGTACTGTCTGTATCTCCCTCTTTTCTTCCTAGGTTGCTTGGAGCCAGGATCTCCCTCTTGATCTGAGGTGGGATATGGCTGTCCAGAGGTAGACTGCTCAGCATCTGAGCCCCAGGAATCTGGTCCAGCATCCAGCAAACTTCTCCTATTTTGTTTTGGAAGGATAGCCCTTAACTTTTTGCTAAGCGCGCTCTCCGTTTGTGAACCCATTACCAAAGAGCTATAGCTGAACTGGTCACCAGTGCGGGACTCCCATGAAAGGTCCATGCCTCGAACTTGTGGTATCTTTAAATCCACAGGAGATGAATGGCTCACGTCCTTTTTCCCATCCTGCTTAGTTTGAAGTGCCATTTTTTGAAAGGCAGAGTTTTCTGTAAGAAAAGGAAGGTCACTGATGTTGCTGAGTGCACCATTTCCCCTGAATTTCATGCGGCTGAAATTGAATTCGTAGTGTGGTTTTGCCCAAGAAGCCTCCCTGGATAATATTAAGTGCTGTCCATGATTCTGTAGTCCAGATGGCCCATGGCTGGCAGCTGTAGAGAACTGGTTTCTGCTCAGCAGTTCTTCACTAATCTGGAGTGATCGAGCCAGTGGTACTTTAAGAGATGTGGAGTGGCCATAACCTTCCCTGGTTCCATCCTGCAAGCTTCTTGGAGGTACCCCATCACCACTCTGTAGTCCCTCCGGATGGTGCTGGCTGGGTCTCCCAGGTCGCCTAATTGGATGGAAGGAAACTGATGTGAGCAGGACTTGCACAGGTAGGGAGGGATGGGTGAGGGGGCCACTCCTTTATTAGAAGGCCTTGCTTGGGTAACATCACTTTTTGTGTTATTTATTTTTCTCTAAATTTTTTTTATTATTTTAATTTTTTTTTTAAGTCTCAGCATCAGTCAGTTTTAAAACTTGTTCGCAAAAAAAGAGAAGCTTTTTGGGCAAAGAAAAATGAAACCTGTTGGCTGGTCTCTGGTTGGGTTCACAAATTCTCGGAGTAGAAAAGAGTTCGCGCAAGCGTCTGAAAATAGCACCTTAATTACAAAGTAGTAATCAATCGCCATAGATCTACACACAACTGTGTTACTGGTGTGACGTTACCACTAAACAAGCACAGTAATAAAAGAGTAAGCCAAAGTGCAACATATTCAACATGTAAATATGACTGCCACCTGCAGTATCTACACACAGGTGGAAACCCTGCATAGTGTTTGCTTACATCATATTGAAGAATTGCTGCTCAGGATAAAAGAAAAAGCTTAGCAGGCCTCAGAGACATTTGCCTGACTTTCATTAAGCACCAAATATGAAAGCTGGGATACTGCAGATCACAAAGAAAACCACTTACACTAGACTTACCAAACTGCTCTCTTAACAACTAATTGCATATAGACAGAGCCCTGAATCTCATTTGATAAAAAGCATGCCTAGGAAAAGGAAGATCTAAGCGCCAACTGTCATCCAGATCAAGGGTTAACAAAAAAAAAAAGGCAGTATGTATTTTTACCATTTCCCTTTCATCACAAGTGCTCTTTCTATGAAATTAAGTACTACTGCTGCAGAGAATCACATCTATTTTAATGCTTTGATTACTTAGCCCCCTATAGTTATTAAGTCACATTGGTTTCAAAATCCACCTCCAAATTTCTCCATGTTCAGCATACAAATTAACAAAGAGAATCTATTTTAATGCTCTGGGACGCTATACTGGCGTCAAGCCCTCTGGCTAAGTCAGCATTACTTAAGGATAGGATACATAGTACTGAAAAGCTACATTATTATTTTTAACATCACACTGGGATTAAAAAAAGAGTCTTTAGAGAAAAGACATCCATTGCAAGAACCTGGCATGTAACATACACAATGCTTGATACACATGCTGTTCACTTCTCTCCGGGATGCAACAAGTCATAGGATGTGCACAACAAAAGTCAACAAGAATTCAGAACAAAATCCAGAGAAATGGCTCAAAGTTTGCAGTTCCAAAGAACCCTCTCAGACAATGTGCATTCTCCACCCCTTCTACAGAATGTATCAGCATCATAGGGTGCACCAGTGATTCTACACCTCAGTAAAGGTCATACAGGCAGTTAATAGAGAGTTACACCCGACTTAGTGATGCTGAACAAACTGCAGCCAGCCTCGTATGCCACACACCTGGACAAGTAACCACAGGTGCAAGGATGCCACATCCTCTCTGGACCCACAAGACTGAGCAGGACAGTGCCAGATGCTGGCCCTGCCATCCCTGTGTGTTGGACTTTGGCCTTCACTTGATTCACAAACAAGGGAACAAACAGTACAGAGCCTCAGTGGCTTTTGCTGCCTTCCTAGGAAAATAAAGATGGAAATAACCTGTTCAGAATTAGAGGAGAAGTACTGCTAGGGAAGGTTTATGCTAAAGAATTGTAAAAAGTATTAAGACTAAGTTTTAAAGAGGGATTGAAGTATTTTATTAATAGAAATATTAAATGGAAAAGTAATACTGAAAAGAGAAATCTGAGACAGTATATTTTTCCAAAGAGAAATGCAAAAATTCAATCAGCTGTTAGCAGTACATGGGAATGGTGGTGGAAGAGTGTTGCTAGTTGAGATTTTCAAGTTTTCAAAGGCTATCATAAAGCTAAATCCAGCAATTAAATAGCACTTTAAACCATATGCTATTTCTGTACTTCAGTAAAAAATATTTGTTCACAGTAGCTTCAAGATAATCAACACCCAAACCCCTTCTTTGTCCCAGTCAGCCTCTCCAAGGCTGACTGTCCCAGTCAGCCTCCTGACCAAGAGTAAAGGGTTTCTAAATGTATGCAAATGGTGACCATTAGAAATATGAAACCTAAAGACTGTTTTTTTATTTAACAGTATTTCACACCTTGAACTGATTAGGCAAGAGTAGTACACCACATACTTTGTGATTATTTCTAAAAAAAACTTGTTCAGCACTACAGAACAATCACAAATACAAAGTTACATTTAAAGTTTTCTGAACTACCAGACTTCCTGCCCCATGTCCTTATCTAAGTTGTGGTTCATGCTAGGAAATATTAACAAAAATCATGCAGTGATTTAAATCTAATTCAGCATGGTTTATCACCCAAATCATTGTTACCTCTAAAATAAACTTTCCTGTTTAGCTAACTTTGCCCTAAGTGAAATGAGGTCTAAATATACTGCAAAGCCTCTAAGACTCTTCATGCACTTATTTGAACTTGCATGTTCACAGCAATAACCTATCACTAACCCCAAGAAACAGGTAATGGAAGGATCTCTGGATAAGCACCAAATTGGCAAAACTAACAGATATTAGAGTCTTTAACTGCAACTTAAACCTGTCTCAGTCGGCAACAACTCTTATTTGGCAGGTGGGGTGAAGGTATTTGCCAAAGGTACAAGTTGAAAACACATTACTCCAAAGGGTTAACACCAAAAGAAACTTAAAATTACCAGGAGCTAAGCACACATTTTTAGTAAAAACACTGTTTTAAAGGTCACAGTAAGTTGCTTTCTCTTACCCATTTCCCGAAGTACTAGAGCACCCTGGAGAGTGACTCAGAGAGGTGCTGCCAGCACCAGGACTCTTCTTAGTGGATAAATCAAGCACACCGTCTGTAGAGACAAAAGAATGACTTCAGTGTTTGAAGAAGCAGGATCAGCCATGCTGATCTTGTCTTCAGCTGAAAAGAAAAAGCAAGTCTTCTGAGCTGAAGTAATTTTTAGCACACATTTTTTGGTTTATTTTATTTTTGAACAAAATAAGGCTTGGGATTTTTTTGCAATATGGTTTACATGTGACTTCAATATAGTCTTCAGAAATCACAATAAAAATTAACAAAATTAAAAGTGCATCTGTTACAGGAGACATAGCATAACAAATTACCTACAAGTGACAGTTTTGGATACAACAGAGCCTATCACATAACTACCTTTCAGTGGTCCAGAACTGAGACAATCTTCAAGATTTGTCAATCTGAGATATTCCCCTCCTTAAAGGGAGGCTGCAAGCCAGTACTAGGATTTTTTTTTTTTATATCCAAATCTCTTGTAGGAAAATTCACTGAGAATTTCATACTGGAAATTAAATTAACACACACATAGATGTGAGATTCCTTCTCACATGGCAGCCAGCTTCATCTTTTTTTTTTTTTTCATATCTCCAAGGGGTCCCTACTGGAAAAGCTGCTGCCTTTCACCTCTATTGTGCCATTTTATTCCCTCTCTTCCATATGCCAAATTGGTTTTCCTGTTAGACTGCTTCCTCCACTCTCACTAATGGCACATCCTCAAGCTCCCCCATGCTCCCCTGCAAACCTTTATGTAAACTCTGCCTTTATAGGCACCAGAAAAGGGAGCATGTTTCACCAGGAAAGCCTTGCTCCTGCTGCACTGAAGCAGCTGGAAATTCTAGTCATTTTAATAAGTGCAACATTGTCATTGAAGCAGCCCAGACATCTGAAGTTCCTGGAAACTTTGAAACGAGGAATTTATGAGGCAGAGATAAATGAAACCTGTTGGCAAGGTGAACTTGAGACATATGAGAGCTCCTCACTCATTCCATCTAATCAAGTGAATACCACCCAACACAAGAACAATGTAAGGCAGCTTTCAGATCGCTTAAAGTTCTCATTTGACATATGGAGAAAAAACATGATAAACAGTGAACTAGAATTAACTTACGAAAAGCTGTTCCACCCACTGCATTTGGGAACACACCATAACCCAAACTTAAGCAAGCAGATAATTAAATTTTCTTTTTGAACATCACTTATGCAGGCACAAGAGACACAGACTGGATCAAGTCTTTCATTCTTTTCAAGAGGCTGGACAGCACAGGCAGCTGCTGGAGGCACTTGCATCCATGCTTCCTCCTCAGAAGAGTCAGTATGACCTAGAAGCCCCTGAGGAGAAGCAGAGCCAACCTCACACCCCAGGGAGAAGTGTACAACTAGCTAGGTACCCTTCAACCCCCTAGAACAAACTATAGCACAAAGCACCACTAGCAATCTTTCATGACAGCCTCTGAAATCTCTCATTAACAAGTTTGGCAAAATCTCTTTCCAATTACATTAAATGTAAATTGGGAAAAAAATTTACATCAGCAAACAGATTACTGTATAATTCAATATGCACATGTTCTACTCTCATAACGAGCGTTATGAACACCATTCATTATCTTACAGCTTTTTCCATCACATGGTGGCTAAAGAACAGTTCGTGTTCCTGCTTTTTTCTTCACCATACCATCCTCTAATTAAAAGGGAACAAACCAAAAGCAAAACTGATTCTCTCCCTCTTTCTTTCAGCAAAAAGTTTAACAATGAGAACAGTTTAACATTTATAAACATACATGCAAAACACACTCACAGAATGCATTTATAATAAAGACAGCTAGAAACAAATGCCTATCAGCTAACTGTACAGGTCCACATTTCAAGAGAGACACTATTCAACCTCTCACTGCAGTTTGTAACTGAAGTGCAACGACAGCTTTCAGTAAGTGCTGTAACTGCAGTATGTGTCCAGATGTCCAAGCTGCATATTACTGGACACATAAAATTAACTTGACAAAAAGCTTCATAAACCAAATTTAAAAGAATAAAGGGATACCTACTTTTCTGTCATAGCTAGAAAAACGCTTTTTTTTCAGGCAACTTTTCCATTTGCAGATGGACAGCCTACTGTGACAGAATGACTTCAAGCACTAACATTTTTCTGAAGAAGGATAAAGGGTCTAATTTTAATCAGTACAATACACTTAGGATTCAACAATTTCAGAAAAGAAAAGTTCATATACTATATCACTCACAGAATTTGCTCCTTAAAAAAAAAAAAGCATTTTTGATGGAAAGGAAGGTTTTTGAATTAAAATAAGCTCTGAAACACTGTTAGGATTTATTCAATCTGTGCTCTGCAGAACAAGTCTATTTTTAAGGTAGAAAAGAGACATTTCTTCCAAACACACAAACCTGGAAGTTTAGTGCAGTTCATGGGTATAATTTTCATAGCCTTCACAAAGCAATTTCTCACAGATTTTTAAAGATACTCTTCTCACACCACAACCAGAAAGGAAATAAATCAGCCTTTCAGTCAAATTGTGCACTAAATCTTCAGAGAAGAGACAGCATTATGATTTTTATGACCATGTGAACTTCTCTTATCAGCAAGTGTACAGTCTATTTTGGCAGACTGTTTCTTGCATTTCCCAGTAGGAACAGCACATTCATCCTTGGAGTCTAGAGCATGTCCATCCCCTTTGCCCTTCTTCTGAAGAATGTCTCATGTCTATGGGTCTACATTCTTTCAAAAAGTCTTTTCTCTCCCAGGCACACTGAACTAGTCATTATTTAACTGTAAAACCATCTACTGCTTTTCCACTTTAAATTTTATGCAAAAGTGCAACCTTCTAATTGGTTCTGCAATAAGAATGCCATTAATGGACTGCCACAGGATGCAAGACACTGGTAAGAGTCCTACCTTGTTCACTAGGTTCTGACTGAGACTTTCTGACAGTAAGGTCCAGAGGTGAGTCTTGGTCAGCCATGAGCAGTTTGCTGAGCACAGGGTTCTGAGCAGTTGCAGCCGTGGGAGAGGAGGCGACCAGAGATGCTTTCAGCAGGCTTTGGTTCTTTGTGCTATTGGGCTGGCTGGAGTCCTGAGTAGAGCTATTTTTTGAGGTATATTCAGCAGCAAACTGTCGGATCATTCGCTGCATGATCTCACGGGCCACTAGGGGAATATTTGGGTCAGAGACCCTAGGACTGTCTGCAAATATTAGAGATTTCTTTTAAGGAAGCACTTTAAGTAAAACAGCTTTTATATTAAGTCATTGTTTATTTACCAAAACAAATCCAGGGAAAAAAAAAAAACAAAGATAAAATAGTTTCTGTAGAAAATGTACTTTAGCCTTAGAATACCTGAATAAGAACCATTGCTAATTGAGGTACAGCCTTCCCAAAATAACACTTTGCTAAAAAAAATATACAATCTCATATTTTGTTTTAAAATATAATATTCTACCAGACCTTTAAGAGGTGTGGAAATGAAAAGGAGAGCTTAAGTGCCAAGTAATGGAGCTCATCCAAAAATATTGAACAGGTTACACAGTGGAAGAGTTGCATAACTTACCTGCAGCTACAGAAAGGTAAAATGGAAAATAAATTTGCAGCAGTCCCCTCTAAGTTTACTGAGAAATAAAGCCCTGTAGTTCTGATAAATTGAAATAATTTGCATGAAGATCAAATGTTCAAGTGTCTTCCTTCTCATTCTATGTATTCCTTTTGATATTTCTAACATTGCAATCAATGCAGGATCAGAAATCACCCAAAGAACTTGCATATACATAAAACCCCAAGATATGTCACATGACAAGTAATTCTATTTCTAGAGGAGCTGCTAAATCTATTAGTAACGGATGTGAAATGGAACAAGTAGGCATTGCAATTTATTTCTATGAAATAGCGTATAAATAAAAAGGTATCTGGGCATGTGGACAGCACAAAAATTTATTGACAAAAATCACTATTTTAGACCAGTAGTAATTTGTGATGAAAAAGTAAATCTGTAACTCCTAAATCCCAAAAGCTAAGTCCTGCCACTTCACTTGAAACACTGTGTTCTCTGGCCAAATCAGTTTTGTGGTTTTTAAACAAACAAACAAACCCCCAAACACCAAACCAACAACAACAAACAGCAACCACCCACAATACTCCCAAAAAACCCCAAAGCACAGAAAACCACACCACTATTCCAGAAATGGCTCAAAAGGTTTGATTTTCTATTACCGAAGAAACATTCAGAAAACAACTGTACAGTAGAAGACCAAATAAATCTTTAAAAGCAGCTCTCAAGAGGGAACAATAGAGAAGGGTTTACTACCTCTTTAAAAAAAATTGCCCAGGTTGAAAGGTAATCTATTGAGATTGAGCTATTAGAAGCATTAGGAAAATCTTCTGTGGGACCTTTCAGTGTTAGAATTTGCCTTTTGCCACCATTTTTGTCAAAAGTACATCAATCCAACAAACCAGCTTTATGGTATGTGTAAAGGATGACTGACATGAAGGTTTGAGCGAGCTGCCTACAAATCAAAGAGCAGCAGTAGCAGCCTGTTTCTTGATGAAACATCATATTGAGCTTTAAATACTTATCAGGCCCGAACTCCTTTCTGTTAAGCACAGCTTTCTACACCTAAGATCTTATACAGTCACCACGTACATTCTTACAGTAAATTTCTGTAAATCCTATAAATTTCGAGGATGTTTATGTAAATATGTAACCATTTTCTTTAAAACATCCTGTAGATTTTACTTGTTCTTAAGTATCAAATACTACAGTTTTAAGAAGACACCAAAAAATGAACCAAACCTAAATTTTGGTACATTTATAATCTCACTTGCTTCCCAAATGGTCCACAAGGACACCAGCCTGAAAAAGTGTGAGGGTTTTGTTCTGCTGTGGTGGCATTTCTTCTACTTTTCTAATCTCTTCACTATAACCTCCTGAAGGACATAGAAAGGCTCTAAGGAGGTCCAGAGGGACACAATTTGATGGCATGACCAGAAAGATACCAACTGTTTGACATGTGCTTTTAGCATATACAAGTGGGGCTGGCAGGAATGCAGAGCTTTACGGCACTTGTGTTTTCTGAACGAAGAATCAGGCCCTTACTGTGCACCATGTTCATATGTTCATTTCAAAAATGTTTACATCTGAACATATTTACACATTCAGAAATAAAATATTACATATGCCTACAGCCATGCATCCTTGTAATCTGCAACTTCATAGAATCAGACCAGAATGACAACTTTCTAGTGCTGTTCAAGATAAATGCACTAATTTGGGTCAGAAAACTCTGTCTCCAAGCAGAAGGGTAGATACCTAGCACATTAAAGGCTTCTTGCTTAATATAAAGCCTGTATGCTGAAGATTAAAGCTGTTCAGGAGTGGAAAATATGTGCTGGTGCCCATCCAGCATCACTTGAAATCAACCACATATCTATCTTGACTCCACCTGTTCAGGTTTTTTTAGGAAAATAAAACTAAAATTAACTAAAACATAGACATTCTCTTAGAAGAGAAAATTCAGCAAAAAATATCAGCTATACATAGTCTGAAGCAGTACCTCTGAGCTTTAAAGCCTTAATAGCTTTTGTGTATTTTTATATCAAAATCTTAAAAGGGCAGTATCAAACAAATAAAGGATTTAATGATTTCATTAAACCAGAAGAAGGTCCTGTCCTGCCACAAAGTAAAGGTAACAGACAACGAAGTACTACCACTCTGCTTTCACTGGAAAAATACAAGTATTTGAAGGAAGCATTACTGGGTCAGAGTTGCCAGGGACACAAACTTCAGAGGAAGGACTAAGAGTAATGGACAGTAAACCTGTTGAAGAAGTTTGCTGATCTTGTTAATTCCCTATTCATGTTCAGTACATTAATGTGTGGCCAGTGTTCAGAGAGCAGCTGCATTTTCTCTGATCTACCCAGGCTACAAAATACCCATCTCAAATGTTACTGGCAGTGAGGATGGAAAGAAGAAAAAAACTAATTGCTGGCAGGAAGCCAGGAGAGCTCAGCATCTCTAAGCAATGTAGGAACATTAGAGTTCTGCCATTCTTTGTGTCCTCTTCGGTATGACAGTGCCTTGGGATCTTATGGCAGTAGCATGAGTTAGATTTCAAGCAATCTAAATACAGGCAAGCTTGAAAATCATGCATTAAGGATTCAGAACTGACTTCCTGCCAGGCTTCTACCCCTCGCCTGTTACTCTCGCACCAAGCACAGCTTTGTCCAAGGAAGAAAAACAAGGCTATATTTAAAAAAAATTCTCAAAGATTCTTAGACATCTGACATGTTTCATTATCTTTATTCTGGGTATCCAGCCACAGACAGAGTATTATACCATTCATTAACAAACTGCACTATCTGCTGCTGGCTCCTCAGTGAATTTAAAAAAGCATCCTTTCCTAAAAGACACGTCATACATAAAGATTTAAGATTTAGTGGTAAACGAATGAGGTCTTAAACAAACAATTTGAAAATGATGGAAAGGCTTTTTTTTTCATCACCAGAAAAAGCAATATGGAAAAAACCTGTTTTCTCTAGACTTTAGTTTTCTTAAATTCCTTCTGGATTTGAAGATAAATGGGATAAACTCAAAAGCAAAAGGAAACATTAAGCTTACAAGAAAAAAAGAAAACTTAAAAAGGAAGCCTTGGAATAAAGGCATTATCTGAACTATCAGTAGTAATGCAATAACTATCCTTCCCAACATCCTCCATGTATTGCAAAAAGTATAGAAGCATCATAATGTATAGCTTGTATTTATTCATTTGAGTCATAAAAGAAAGGCTAAGATACTGTTATCTACTTAAAACACCTTTAAATATTTTGGTCACTGGAAGGAGGGGCTGAGGACTGGCTACAGCAATTTCTAATTTGTTAAACTGAAGCCTTGCATTGTCCCCCAGCAGATAGGTTGGAATTACTGATTTGGCAGATTTTCTCACACATGGGTTAGACTGATAAGTACGATGTACTTTCATTCAGGATGCATTTGGAAGCAACCTCTGGATTAATGTTTCTCAGATTTGTAGAAAACAGTGAAATGAGCTCTGTGCCTTCCTTAAGAGCAGTTTAAGCAACAACTCTCCAGAAAATATTTAGGTGATTTTCTAGCACTGAGCATGTTCTTGGCATATTCTACAGCAATTCTTTTGTTGACCACATTTTGAATTCTTCATATATTCCCCGTAGCACTATTCCAATAATATTTTATACTCTAGATTGTTGGGAATAGGGTAGGTAATCATTACCAATAGTGAAAAGACTGATGACCTTTAAGAAAAACTGCATTAGTACATATCCCATCAAAATAAAATTATTAAAGAAAAAAAAAAAGAATACACATTATCCACCTACAACCACCACTGCCACTTGACCTTTCTTCCAAACAGCCCACCCACCTAAACACTGGCTATGGGAAACAGTTCTGCGGGGTAAGAACTGAGTCATCTCTCCAAAAGTGAAAACACCAGGATCTCATGGAGAGATTTGGTTTAGGGTTAAACAGTTTTATGCTCCCTAGGCATCAATACTCTCTTCCAATGTCCCAAGCCCACACTGTTATGTTGCTACATTACTTCAGAGTCAATTTTTATCCTTGATAAATATATATAAAGAAGATAACTGAAAAATACTGAACATTCCACTTGAACATCAGATCTTTGATACCTACATTGCATGCAAAAAGATCACAAGAGAGACCATTTCCCGCATCCTCCTCCCCCATTAAAACCAACCTTTTCTGTAAAAGACTGCATTGAGGAACTCTTCCGCTTGCCTTTCAAAACGAATGATTTTTGCTTGCTCTTGTCTAAGCAGAGCTTCTTGTCCAGCTTCCGAGGCTGGCTCATCCAGACTGACTAAGTGTTCCTGCAAAGATATTTAATATTTGTAAGATCTTCCAGACTCCAAAATTAATGACGTTCCCTAGGCACTCAATATTTTACTAAATTCAAAACATTTTAAGGTACTCAGCACAGTTGAATTTATTTAAATCAAACCTTGTTTTTTTGGCTGCATCAGAACATTGTACTTTGTCCTGTTTTCTTGTTGTAAATTGGACTGGTTTGAAGGTCAACCAGAGGGAGAAATTAACCCTACACAAATACCTTGCAAGTGATTTCCACATGGAGCTACAATTTAATAGGAAAGTTACATTAAAGGCAATGGTACAGAAACACTGGCTTAAACTGACAAAGAGTTTTGGCACCCTCTTGGTCAGGGTGGTGGTGGCAGTCTGATTAAATGGTGCTTGCAGTCCCATTGAAATGATGCATGTGGACTTGTCAAAGCAGTGGTCCTGTGGAAGGTCTGCTCCTTCCCCAGGGGTCCAGTGGTGGTTCCTCCAAGTCCCCAGACCTTGAGATCATACAACACCCTCAAATCCAGGCAGGAACAGTTCAGTACCTACCCCAGGACGGGGAATTTTACAATGGAATGATGTAATCCTATGAAACACAGGATGTTTTGGGGAGTCCTTGACAGCACATTAGCAGAGATGACCATCCTTAGGCTGGGTGTAACAAAGAGAACACTACACCCAACTCATAGGTGGGGTATGCAGCTGATACAAAGGACCCATCACTAACAGTTCATCACAAGGTGATGGAAGTGGTGGTAAAATACATATTTTGGTGGCACCTTGTATTGTAACATTATTCACCCCTTATTCTACACCATCTACATCATATCCAAATTAATAACCTTCTTTAACTCTACTTTATATATATATATATATATACATACATGCACACAATGAAACATTACACACAGTTCTTGTTTAAAATTAGGTGTGTTGAGGTACCTAACAAGTTTCCCCATCTTTCTGCATTACCCACTAAGTATAACCAGGTCCTTGAGCAATAACAATTCCATGGATGGATTTGCCATTGCCTGAGGTAGGATTAATCCAAACTATCTGTCCTAACATACCTCTTATGTGTACCACAGGGACTTTATCTCCTTCTACCATGTGCAAGGGTTCTGACTGGGCAGGATCAGCTTGATTGATGTTGGTGACCAGGTGGCCTTTGCTAAATGCAGCTCTCAGTTTTTGATGGTCCCCCTGCCCAATGCTTTCAGGGTGGTTTTTAATAGTCCATTGCACCATCCACCTTCCCAGCAGCTGGTTCATTATAAGGAATACAGTACATCTACTCAATGCCATGTTCCCTAGCCCAGGGTTTTATAAGTTTGTTCTTGAAACAAGTCCCATTGTCAGACTCAATTCTTTCCGGGGTGCCATGTCTCCACGGGACTTGCTTTTCCAGGTCCAAGATGGTGTTCTGGGCAGTGGTGTGAGGCACAGGGTAGGTCTCCAGCCATCCAGTAGTTGCTCCCACCACAGTCAGCACATAGCACTTGCCTTGGCAGGTTTGGGGAAGGGTGATGTAGTCAATTTGCCATGCTTCCTTGTACCTATATGTGGTGGTCGAGACATGTAGAGACAGAGGGCATCCAGCAATTGAACACCTTGCCTGGGCTGTCTGAGAATCCATCTGCAGTAGGATGTCTGATGGGAGAAGAGCAACGAGTGCCAGTGTCAAACCATGACACTATATTTTGACTACTGTCTACCATACCATAAGAGGCTTCATCCACTTGGCTTGCTTGATTGCAGCACACTTCTCACAGTCATCCATGAGAGATACTGTCTATGTTTAAGTCCACAGGAGTGGTCACAGGCCCATTGGTATGCCCCTGATGACTGGAGGTATCAAGGGCCTAACAAGCTAGAAGTAATTCTCCTTTGTGCTACCAGTCCAGATCTACCTGAGATACTTGAATCTTGGCAGCAAAATTCACCTGCATGTTGTTACTTCATTAGCCTGACTTTTGGGTACACATACATTGATGTGACAGACCTTCAGAGTCAGCTTCTCTACCCGGGCAGCAATGTCTTGCCAGATCTCAGCAGCCCAGATGGGTTTCCCTCTGCGCTGTCATTTGGCCTTTATCCACCGATCCAGCCACCCCCACAGAGCATTAGCTACCATCCACAAGTCAGTGTAGAGTCTCGGCCACTTCTCTCATTCAGCAATATTCAAAGCCAGCTGGACGGCTTTAACCTCTGCAAGTTGACTTGATCTGCCTTGTTCCGTGGTAGCTGCTGCAGCTTTCTGTGCGGGGGTCCTCAGAGCAGCTTTCCATTTCTGGTTTGTTTCTACAATTGGGCAGGAACCCTTGGTGAAGAGGGCGTTATCACTTTTCATTCTCTGGTAGTTGGTTATTTGGTGGGGCCTCCTCAGCACATGTCACCTGCTCCTCTTCTTCTTCAGAAGATAGTCCAAAACTCTCACCCTCAGGCCATCTTGTTATGATTTCCAGAATCTCAGTGAGATTAGGATTTCCCACCTAGGTTCCCTGTGTGATCAGCATGATCCAGTTGCTCCACATGGCATCAGTGGCATGATGTGTAGAAGGAACCTTCCCTTTGAAGACCCAGCCCAGCACTGGTAGTGAGGTTGACAGAAGCAGCTGTGCTTCAGTGCCAATCACTTCTGAGGTGACTTGAACCCCTTTGTAGGCTGCAAGAATCTCTTCCTCAGCTGGGGTACAGCTGGCCTCAGACCCTTTGTATCCCCAACTCCAGAATCCCAACAGTCATCCTCAGGTCTCCTCAGGTCTCTGTAAGAGGCTCCAGGAAGGATCATTTCCCCTGGCCACAGTGTAGAGCACATTTTTTACTTCCTGCCCTGTCCTGACTGACCAAAGGGCTACTGCATGGGAATTGCCTGTTTAATTCAAAAGCTTGTTCAGGGCCCCACCGGAAATATTTTTTCTTTTGTGTCATGAGACTGAGGGGGCTTACAACTGTACTGTACTCTGGGATATGCATCCTCCAAAAGCCCACAGCACCTAGGAAGGCCTACATTTCTTTCTTGTTGGTTGGTAGAGACATAGATGTTATTTTGTTAATCACTTCTATTGAAACCTGGCAATGTCTATCTTGCCACTTTACTTAAAACTTGATTTCTTGAGCAGGTCCCTCAACCTTACTTCATTTAGTGGCAAGCTTTCAGGACAATCTGGATTATCTTCTCTCCTTTCTCGAAGACTTCCCCAGCTGTGTTCCTCCCTATGATGGTGTCATTGATGTACTGCAGATATTCTGGAGCCCTACCCTTTTCCAGTGCAGTGTGGATCAGTCCATGGCAGACAGTGGAACTCTGCTTCCACCCCTGGGGCAGTCAATTCCGAGTATATTGCACACCCTTACAGGTGAAAGCAAACTGGTGCTTGCAGTCTGCTGCCAAAGAAACAGAGAAAAATCATTGGCAATGTCAATGGTTGCATGCCACTTTACTGCCTTGGACTCCAGCTCATACTGAAGCTGCAACATGGCTGGCACAGCAGCACTCAGTGGTGGCAGGATTTAATTCAGGCCAAGGTAATCCACCGTCAGGCTACATTCTCTACTGGACTTATGCACAAGCCATAGAGGGCTGTTAAAGGGTGAATGAGTCTTGCTGACCACCCCTTAGCTCTCCAGTTCAGGACTCATCTTACGGATGGGAGAGTCTCGGTCGCTGCGATATTGCCGATGGTGCACTGTTGCTGTGGTGATTGGTACCTGTTGTTACAGCAGAGGGGCTGTCTGAGAGACCAGGCAAGGTATTCAGTTGTCTGATTTGCTCTGTCTCTAGAGCAGCTATCCTAAAAGCCCAGCAATGTCATTTTGAGCCCTGAGATAGTCTATGCTGAGGATGCATGGGGCCTCTGTACCAGTCACAATGGGGTGTTTCTGCTACTCCTTCCCAGTCAAGCTCACTTCAGCATCCAATACAGTCAGCTGCTAGGATCCCCCTGTCACCTCAAAAATAGAAATAGATTCCACTCCCACATACCTTGATGACATCAGGGTACATTGAGCACTGGTGTCAACCAAAGCCATAAACCTTTATGGGTCAGACATGCCAAGCCACTGGATCCACACAGTCCAATAGATCCGACTGTCCCCCTGCCCTACCTGGCTAAAGGCATGGGCCCCTCTAAATCCCGGTCATTGTACACATTGCTCTTCTCCTATAAATATGACCTTGACGTTCCCTCAAGAGAGTTGGCAATATCATCATTCCTTTACCACCTGGAGCTTTGTCTAAGAGAGACCGAAGCAGCGTTGACTCTAGATGACCTTCTTGCGGTTGTTGCTCCTCCTTTCACTTCATGTACTTGGGTGGCTAAGGAAGAGGTACACCCCATTTCTTCATGTCTTCTCCACGGTCCTGAAGGAAAAACCAGAGGTTACCTCATGGAGCGTATCCTCTCTCCTTGGCTGGGGGACATCTGGTCCAAATGACATAGACTCTTCTTGGTTCTGGCAAGATGTGGTAAATTCCTTCCTTAAGCTCCTTCCTCAGTTTCTGGTGACCTTCTTCAACTTCGTCTTCCAAGCTCCAGACATGCCCAGCCAGCTTTGTTTCCACATATGAGATGCGGGTGCATAACAGGGCAGTGACAGCACCCTTGTAAAGTCTTAAGTTCGTTGACCAATGCATCCACCTTGTCCTCTCCTTCCTTCCATTGCAGTGTTGCTATGTAGTGGGAATATATTTCTGGTCTGAGCCATGCGAATTTCAACCACATTTGTGATGTGCACTGGACACCATCTGGGCTCTTAGGGAATCTCTCATCTTCCGGAAAAAATATCTCCAGCACAGCTAATTCCCTTAGGCATTGGATACCTTGTTCCATTGTGCTCCAGATTCCTTTTTGCACGTGGATGTCCCCTTTACAAAGGTACCTAGTCCTTTTACTTGCTAGTAGCCACTGCCAGAAGCTAAGAGTTTCCAGGGTTTCACTGATCCCCTGGTCAATGACCACATCCTGGGACAGCAATCCCAGCCTCACATCCTTTCAGAATGGTGTCACTGGCTGCAGCGTCCCAGATGTGCAGCAGCCAGCTCAGAAAGGACTCGTTTACCTGGCAGGTGAACTCGCTCCGCAGCTCACACAACTCACCCAGGGACAGAGACCGAGTGACGATCTCCAGCTCTGTCTCTTCCACCTGGGTACGAAGGTCCTGCTGCCCCCTCATCAGTCCCTATGCTGACCGATTTGCTCTTCAATTTCTTTTTCTTGAACAGAGGCAACTGCTACTGACTTAGGCTGTCATGGCTCAGTGACAGCTTGTTTAGACACGGTGCCTGCTGATTGGCTTCTTTTTTCCTCCTCCTCCTCCTGAATATGCTTGGACTACACCAAGCTTGGTCCTGACTCCAAGCATGGCATACACAGTGCAGGCCATACAGAGAAGACAGAGCAAAACTAACAAGATTATGCCATCCTTGACATCCAGACAGAACTCAGTATTTTCAAAAACTGTTGTGTTGGGCCTGAAAAGCTGGAAGAAACCATTCTCTACTCTTCCCACTATTGGCTGGGTGAGATTATTAAAAAGGCCCCGTAACCAGCAGTCCAGACCAGGACAGGAGAACAAAACTGAATATATAATCTAAATGAGGTTCACTGCCTCTGATATTATCATGCAGTAGACATAAAGAACTAACAAAGCAATTTAGAACCAACAAAGCAATTTTCATAGCATTCCCTGGTCTCAAAAGGAGTATCACAACTGGCAAATACTTCCCCATGTGCAGAAAAATATGGAGAGCAAGGTACAACATCCATGCGAACATGTCAAGCATCATGGTGAATAGGCAGTTTCTGTAATACAATGCAAAACTGCAATTCTGATGTCTCTCAGGATGCTGCACGTTGGTTGTCAAAATATGTGCTGGTTTGAAGGTCAACAGAGGGAGAAATTAACCCTACACAAATACCTTGCAAGTGATTTCCACATGGAGCTACAATTTAATAGGAAAGTTACATTAAAGGCAATGGTACAGAAACACTGGCTTAAACTGACAAAGAGTTTTGGCACCCTCTTGGTCAGGGTGGTGGTGGCAGTCTGATTAAATGGTGCTTGCAGTCCCATTGAAATGATGCATGTGGACTTGTCAAAGCAGTGGTCCTGTGGATGGTCTGCTCCTTCCCCAGGGGTCCAGTGGTGGTTCCTCCAAGTCCCCAGACCTTGAGATCATACAACACCCTCAAATCCAGGCAGGAACAGTTCAGTACCTACCCCAGGACGGGGAATTTTACAATGGAATGATGTAATCCTATGAAACACAGGATGTTTTGGGGAGTCCTTGACAGCACATTAGCAGAGATGACCATCCTTAGGCTGGGTGTAACAAAGAGAACACTACACCCAACTCATAGGTGGGGTATGCAGCTGATACAAAGGACCCATCACTAACAGTTCATCACAAGGTGATGGAAGTGGTGGTAGAATACATACTTTGGTGACACCTTACACTACAACCCAAGACATAAATGATGATGATCTTACACAAACATAAGATTTGATAACAATACAGAAAATAAGAGTCCATTATAAAGAAGAAAAGCATTTGGCTGCAAATCTCATTTCTAGCACTTGTTCTTTGGCTATTATTTTTAGATTCAAGAAATAACTGTTGAAGGCAAAATATCCACAGTTCTCCTTACTCCATATATCCTTCATGCAAACTAAGCAAAAAATGACCAAGCATTATCAACAAACAGGACCTTTATGTGAAGAAGCTCAATAGTAGCTACTTTTAAGTGAAATAAATTTTAGTTAGCCATTACAACACCTACAATGAAATAAAATCCATTCTCACAATTGGAAGCAGCTGAGTAATCTCAAGAATAAATTCAAACTAGGATAATTAGGCACATGAGATGCCAGGATACATCATTCATTTTAAGTACAGTCAAGAAACGAGAAGACAAGGTTACAAAAATACAAAATCTAAATGCTTAGGTTCCACCCCCAGATGCACACACCTTTTTTCACTTATATCAGTTTAATGCCTTGCTCCTGCTCAGGAGAAAAATTTCTTTACTGGCCCTCTCCTTCCACTTTCATTTTAAGCTATATTAAAGATACCTGTATTTACCTACTGCAGGAATGTATACACAGCTACTCTTTGGCTTCAGGGAGTGTTTTGTTTTGTTAACCTTTATAAAGTATCAGTTACCATAATATTTAGGCTGCATCTGTTTTTTTGGCCTCTACTGTGTAAGTTGATTTCAGACTCATATCACATGGATCTAGAAGGGAAGAACTGGAAATTCATTTATAAATCACAATAAATGAAAAATAAGCAATTCTTAAATTTGTGCTGTCTCAACTTCAAAGCTTTAAGAAGTAAGGTTATATGACAAGCCCACAGTAAATTAACGAACGCAGAAGTCACATGAACTGTGTGCTAAGGGTAATAATACCAAATGCTGTGGACTCTGGCCTGAACCACATGGATGGGCTTTCATATAATATTTGTGATTTAACAGCTTCCAAAAGCTCTCTTTCAAAAGCAAAGGGAGATACTATCTCAGGGTACAGACACAAAGCAGTATTTTATGACAAACAGAAATATAAGGAACATGCAATGACAGAGGTTACAAGTGAGTAAAAACATCTTTGATTCTGCGAAGGTAAGAGCCTGCAGAAGTGAAGGCCTCACAAAATGACTGAGGTTTTCTTCCATACCAGATTTAAACCTGATTGCTCCCATAGGAGAAGCTTCTTCTTTAACAGACTATAGCTCTGGAAGAAGCCTAAAATAAAAATAACCCTTGGCCAACACAATACATTTCAAATCTTCCTAGCACTTTACGCATCTATAACAAAACACTGTAAATACTAGCCTGGCAACTCAGTGGAAAAATAGTCCAGTAGCACCCTGCCTCACCATAAACAAATGTATTTTATATTACTCATATAAAGGCAATGTAAGAAGAGTACCATTTAATCTACTGAAACTAACTAAAGCTGTACACTTGCTACATAGAGAAGGAATGAAGAAAAAGGGATCACCCAAAAAAAATAAATTCTAAGTGGCTTATGCTCAGTAAAGGATCTCTTGATCTGCATTTAGGAGAGAAGAGGAATAATAGGAAGAAAATGGCAGTGCTTAGTTTTTACTCCCCAAATTAAGGAGCATCTCCTTAAATGCATGGTTTTTATCAGTGTCCATGCTAAGATATCAAAACAAAGAAATACAGTTATGTAAAAGAGTCAGATTTAACCTTGCACTTTGAATAAAAAAGTCTTCGGGCATGTTCAGTGCAGCACTGACTACGTGAGACAAAATACACTGGAAATAGTTCTTGCTTATTGCACTTTTAATTGTTTTCTCATCCATTGTACCATAATTATTCCAGGAATCTGCAGGTTTTTTCTCCCCAGAAGGAAAGTTCAAGCTTTCACATTAAGTATTTGTGATTGCTATTCCACTTCCAAAAGTGAGGTGTTTTTGTTTGGTTTGGGAGTGTCTGGTTGGTTGATTTCTGTTGTTTTTGGTTGTGTTGTTTTTGGGTTTTTTTTGGTTAGGGTGGGGGGCTGTTGATTTTTTAGGTGTGGGTTTTTTTACATTTTCTGGTTCTTCCCAATAACCATTATTTAAAACCACTACTTTCAGATTTACCCACTCACTCTACAGTCCTAAATCACATCAAAGTTTTCAGTAGCAACATGCAGGTAGTAGGAAGAAGAAAAACCCAATAATATCTACATAGTATTTTCACTGGGCTTTTTTTCAGGGTATTTATAGCCATTCAGTTACTTTTAGGTATTTTTTATAAACACAGGATTCTTTCTATTCTCTTTGTGCTTCTCTTCAGGTGGGAACAGAATGCCCCAGAGCATTCCTAGAATCCACCAGTGAACATGCAGCATCACTACTGAACAATAAACCTTCAGAGAAAGATACCTGGAGTGGTTTGCACATGCTCTTTGTGGGCTAAAGCTCTTTTTGTACATTAAGATAAACAGCATAACAATGTAATTAAGTCAAAGAGCCTTAGAAATACAGAGCTCAGGTTTTCAAAAGGCAAGGTCAGTGTGTGACCTTGTGAGACCACCTATCCTGGGCAGCCCAGCCTCGTCAGCACTACTGCTGGATGCTCACTGAGAGCCTCCTTGCAGGAAATGTTGATACAGCAATTCCAATGCTAAACTGCTGACATGAAGAGAACTCTATGATGCAGGCTGTTGTTGTGTAGATGTGCAAACAGCAGTTTCATGTTTAAGCCACAGCACACACACAGATGGAATGGGAAGAGCCCACAAGCTAGAACGGGATGAGATAATTCCTGTCCATCTTCAGGGGAAAAAAAGGAGGAGGCTGCCCAGAGACCACCCATGGCTGACTGGTCAACCCCATGGACCCCATCCAGCCTCCCACCCCACCTCAATGTAAAAGCAGGAACACTGAGTAAGAAAGGAATGCTAAAACACCCCTAGATTGTCTTCTCCAATGTGTTTTTTTTTTTTCCTTAAGACTGTATAGTCTTTTTAATTCATAGCCAACACAAAGGAGAACAATTTTCTGTAGACAAGCCTTAAGGGTAGCAGACCTCTTTGTTCCTTCTACCTGCAAGAAAATATCATTCTTGTTGCTTTCATTTCAATGATACTCAGTTTGTTTACATCTCTCAAAATGCTACAGTCATTTGAGGCTTCACCAGCATTCAGGTTTTCCTCTCCAGGTATTAACACAAATTCTTCTCTTGAAACAGTCCATGAAGTCATTTACTAATTTTACATTCCTATCACTCTTAAGACCTCTGAAACTTGTGACTTGACAAAACAGGTCTGTCTTGTCCTGTTATTCAAATTTATCAAGATCATTTTCAATTTTGAGCATGTCCTTTAAAGCATCTATGACTGCTCCCAGCTTAGTATTAAAAAAATTCAGATGGTTTAATCAGTTTTAAGACCTCCCTCACTTACTGAATATATGTATTTTTACAGTAAGATGACTGACATCATATTTATCAAATTCAAAACATGCAACTTGACTGATCCATAGCTATTAACACTGATGCACAAGAAAAGCTGCAACCCTGCATTACTGCTAAACACATCTGGAGATTATCACTAACAATATTTTCAAGTTTTAGCCTCCATATCAAATAATTTTAAAATGACACAATACAAAAGTGACAGTCTAAATGCTTGAGTTTAAGTGATGAAATCCATTTAAAATGTTTTAGAGCATGTTCCAGCACACTTGAGGAACTCTGTACACAGCTTAAACACATTCTAAAGCCATCAAAAATTGTAGGAGTTCTACAACTTCAACTCATTTTCAGATATTTCCTTTGCCACCTTCAATTATTCTACAAGTTAATGCTTTAGATGAGTGATAACTTCTCTTCAGAATTATTCAGACATTTACCACAGTTCATATCTTATTGGTTATGCTCCTCCATAGTCAAAGGTCATCAGATTTGTGTAAAATAATTACAAGCTTTTAAAAATACCCAAATCATAACAGAGTAATTTTGAATTTTAAAATAACTTCTTCAAATGCTGTACCTTAAAACACTTCTTCACAAATGAAAGAATTGTGAGAGGTCCTTTCACTGAAGCCCAGGTATTTTAGAGAACTTGGCAGACCAGAATCAATCTTCTGGCATCAAGCTGCCTATGAATCCAGAATATGCTCCTAGAAGTCATTTTCTCTCTTGCTACTTTTGTAGCTTAAATATATCTATAAAATAGGTAATGTGCTTAGGAGTATTATCCTTCTTGTTCTGCTCTCACCAACTAATGAGATTAGTTGTGTGTCCATGTATGTGCGTTCCTTTTTTCTCTAAATACACATGAATCGCTTTATGTCACTGTAGACAATAGTGTTTTCCTTTCTACATGAATATACTCAACTGAATATTCTTAAAGGATTCATTTTCCAGTTTCTCCTTTCTTCTGGCCTTTCTTAAACTAGGCTTGAGCTCCAACTATGAGCAAATGCCACTAGAGACCACCTCATTTGATACAAACATTCTACATGAAGCCAAAGATTTCTTCTGTAATGATAGCTCAAGTCAGATTATTTAACAAACCACACAGAAAAATTAGGAATCATAATTAAGAAGAGATAAAGCAAGTACACTTCAATCCATCTCAATTGATGGGTCTTGGCTGTACCACACCCTTTTAGAAGAAAAAGTGATAAAGACCACAAGCAATAGAGAATTACCACAATTGCACTTTATCCAAATGTGAATTTGTCAGATTTGGTCCCAGATTTGGTCCCATCCCAGTCTTTCTCTCACCTCATGGAGACAGCCAGAGCTGCTAAATGGTTTTTTTTGTCTTTCAAGCTACCTGTCCATTTCTGCACACAGGCACCCACATTAATAACCTGGTAGCAGCACCTTAGGTAACCACTTATTCTTCTAACACACCATGCAGAAACAATTGTGTATTCTGCATTCTGTGATGAAAAGAAGAAGTCCAGTTTCTAAAAGTTCTCCATTACTGCACATAACCCTTTGGATTTGGGAAAAAACATGTCTGGGAAGATGCTGGCTCCCTACTTTGTCTGTATTTTGTTATCTCTTTCAAATGAAAACACTTAAGTCCATTTCTCTATCAAAACTTGTCTTGTATTTTGACTGCCAAAATGCAGGTATTTGCTCAGTATTTGCAATTAGAACTGCTGGTACAAATAAATTCATCTTTTTAGAATACTTCAAAAGGTGGTTTTCCATCCTTTGAAGAAGTCATGTAATTGAACCTGACTGCCTGGAGAAGCAGTAACAACTATCACTGAGTGGGACAGCTAATGTAGATTCTTACCCTGTAAGCAGCTCTGCCAGTAAACTAATACTGGCCTCCAATTCTCATCCTACAAGTCCAGAACCCATTTTTACTTATGCACAGCCACTGGTCTCCTAAGTTACAGGTAATTCTCATGGGCAAATGAAATCCAGAAAAAAACCCTAAAGATATTTATTGGTTTTGAACTTGTTACACTAGGTATCTACATGTCACTTACAGGTGAAAATCAAGTAGATTGACTGATTATTCAACTAATCCAAAAGGAGGTACTGGTAATTATGTACTCAAAAAAACCCAAAAAAAACAGGCCAGCCACAGCCACACAGTATCTTAATACATGGCTTGTGGCTATCCAGCTCCCAGCTACACAATCCATTACACACCTTTTCATTCTGTACCTCAGCACTCATGCAAGCACCAACCCAAACCATGCCACCCTGCCCAGTTCTTCTCCAAACAAGGTGAGAGGATACACATGAACAGCCTGCAACTCCCTAAAGAATTAGAGATCAGTTCAGACGTTCAATGGAAGAGATGTCAAATAAACTAGTACCATTCCAAATTTAGTCGAATTAACTGAAGACTGTCCATTATTTAGCTAAATACCAATTAAGTTACAACCTTTTTTTCAACAATTTAGTCTCACATATTAGAATTCTAATTAAGATGTTGTCAAATTCACACTATTTGAAGGCTCTTGTGAAAGAATCATATTTAACTCTGTATTGCAAGCTAATGACATCAGTGCCAGCAGGGCAGCAATCTGCTGCACCCACAGGGGAAAGGAAGCACTCCCATCCTACCATCTCTCAGATGACACACAAAAACCCTAGACCTAAAAGGACACATTCCTTCAAAATAAAACAAAGGCAAGCCAAAAAGCCAAAATACCCAAACCAACAGAATTGACAGAGAGGCTGGAGAGCAGTAAGATTGCCTTTTTGAATACCTACCCATACACTGTCCAACTGGCCCACACTATGACCAGTCTCTCACTCACCACAAAATTAATTTCTGAATCAATTCAATGGCTTCACTAGAGCTGTGCTTAACACTGGATTTTGTCCTTTTATGAAATGAGGTAAGAAAAAAGACAGAGCTCCTTTCACAAGCATACATACATGTTACCTGCTGTCAGTCTCAATGAAATAACTATGACTTACATCTGTTCTAAATGCACGCACTCCTAAACCTCCTCTTTTGCCTTAATAAAAGCTGTAATACAGAAACATGCATGAACTGGCAGCATGGCAAATATCAGTGTCAACAAGGTACTTCCTTTATGGACAAGCCATGCAGCTACGTGCTAGCTGCTGCAGAGGAAAGAGTGCTTTTGTTTAATTCCTAAGTTGATAGAGATCCATTCTGGTGTTGTTTTACATTGTGCAGGAAGAAGCAGTAGTTACAAATTCCAGTAAATGAAGTTTTGCCAAGACAGATGATCCTTCCTTCCTATGTTATAGAACAATCACAATTTCAATACGTGGGCTGAACAACAATCAGTATACCACCATAGCTTTTGTTTTATATACAACTATAATCTCCATAAGAAAATAAACTGCAAGTTTATTGTGTTGGCAAACCTGACTTGTCCATGTTTAGGTTCTGACTTCATTGTGAACAAGCACAGTACAAAAATCTACCATGCACAAGAGCACTTTAATAAAAGGATATGGCCCACAGGGAAGAAGATTCCAAGATATAGAACAAGATTCTAGACTGTTAAAATGGACCACATTTCCATATTGAAGATAAGCCCATCATCTGACTGTAGAAAACATGCACAACACACAGTCTGGCTCCCTTGGGAAAGGTTTCATGATTCCCAACGAGATCTCTTACAAAGAACTCAGGAAAACCCAAAACAAATAAAAACACCAAACAGAAAGAGCTAATGCACAGGGAAGAAAAAAACGAAACCCACCACCTGCATTACATACTACAAAGAAAAAGTTGCAGAGAAAGAGGCAAGTCTGTTCATTAACCTGCTTAATTTAATTCAGAAAACCTTTTTCCAAAGGGGAAAGGGGTAGGAGGTTGCAGATTTTCCATATTCAGTTAACTAGGAGCAGCAAACTCCCTCCCTTTGTCCCTCCCCTACAACTACTAGCTTCACACATCTGCATTGTTACCTTCACTTTTTCTCTTCTCAGGCAGCAGAAAAGACAATTTTCATCAAAAGACCAATCAGAAACACCTTCAGGCTCACAGTCTGTAAATCAGAAGAATAGCAAATTACTTCATATTCATAAACCACGACACAACTGGAGCCAAAAGAGAAATGCTGAATTAAATACCTGTTTCACAACATTCTTGCCTGCTTTCTGAGGATTCAGGCTTCATTTCGGCCATTTTTCTAAATCCTCAGATTACCAAACTATATACATTTTATCTGTGCACAACAAATCTGTTTTTCTGAGCACTGCAAAATACACTCTCAGCTACATAAAGATGAACGCACACTCATTAGTAATTTTAGCCAATATGAAACTAACTGTGAGCACTGCCTGGGGGAGGGGGAAAAAAAAGCACAAATCACCACGGTAACACACATTTTCTAGAGGCAGAGCTGAGGCTGCTTCTGTCATTAGAAATGCAGAACAAGATACAAACATAGAGATTGAATACCTTTAAACAAACTGAGATCTTTTAATAATCCAGGTCCAAACAGGCCTTCTAGAATACTTTCAAACCCTAAAAGCAAATAAAAGAATTGTTAGCTTTCTAGATTAGTACGTCACTACAATATTCACAATAGCAGTTCTATATTTATCTGTTCCAAGAACAGAGCTCAACACATTTTCTCCAAGTATTACAAGATACACGGGTCAATTGTGATGACTGAACTACTGATAAATCACAGCACAACCTAGAGTCCACTGACTCCTGCAGTTTTCTAAGTAGCTAGGTTAAAAACAAAGAACATTACAACATTGAGATAAACCATTTTCAAAAGAACATAGGAAGCTGCAGGTTCTACAACGTGACCGAGAAATTTCTACACAAATAAAAACACTCTCATTTAAGCCTCTGAACTGAAAGAAGTTTCCCAATTTAAAAAATACATTCTTTCATCTCAGTGGCATTCAGTTACTTTTCTAAATTTCTGTAAACATTAGAATCAGTGTTTCCTCAAGAACTGCAGTTTTGAGGAGAGAAAATTAGAATGAGAAGGATTCAGCATTGCCATATTAGTAAGAAATCAAATTTCAATCACAGATTTGCATCCAAGACACACACAGTCCGATCTACTTCAATGCCACGATTTATACCTCACTTAAAATAAATCTAATCAATTTAAGTTTATTCCAGAAGAGGGAAAACATGCACCAAAATTACTGCCATTATTTGGAAAAGTTAAATCAATATTACACTAACCCCCTGCTGGCAGTAAAAAATCTACAGAGCTATTAACTACCCAGTACTGTGAGAAGATGGGTTAGCAGAGTGAGTATGAAAAGTACAAAGATTACTTTAGGGTGATAGACAAATTCCACCTCATAAAAATGCATAAAAATGGAATGACCAGAAAAATTCAAGACTATAACTTTACTATTGCCTGCCCTTCCCTCCACCCTCCAATACTTTTTGCTTTGTAGCTTTAAGAATGGTTTGAAAGTAGCTAGGGGCTTCTAGCTTCTCCTACTTCTTTGAGTCTTTGAGTGGCAGAAGAAGAAATAAAAAACAAATTAAGAAACAAAAGTATGGTCTTAAATTTAGAGAAACTTGCATGGGTGAATCAGGGACAGATAAACTACCCAAAATAGCAATGTTTAAGACATCAGTTAAAATCTAAATGATTGTGTACAATGAAGGAAATAGTTTATTACACTTCAAAAGAGCAGTAATTCTAAAATAATCCTGACTTCATCCAGATCTAATATCTAAGTTATGTTTTGGAGAGCAGTCTTCAAAAGGAAATGACAAACAGTGCTTCATTCCTCTGGGTGTCAGCAAGAGTGTCAGTGCACCAACATCTTCAGCAATCCAACGCAGGATGCTACAGAATTTGCAGGGTGCAACATGACTTAGATGGCAAAAGCATTGCTGAGGTACAACACTAAAAATATAATCTCAGAAAGAACCAAGAATCAAAAAAAAAAAAAAAGGTGAAATAACAGTCAAGAGTGAAGAGAAATAGGGAGAAATCAGAAAACAAGGTGGAAGAGGAGAAACTGGAAACACACCCCATTGAACAGCACCTTGTCAGGCAGAGAAGTAGCACTGCCTCCAAAAAAAGCCAATTCAGGCTTCAGGAAGTGGCAGGAACAGTGGGAAAGGGCCGACCAACCTGACCTAGAAGAAAAATAGGAGAATCAGGGTATTGACCCATAGGTTTATAACGTTGAATAGTTTATAACGTTTTTAACATATGGGTAGAGACCCTCAGAATTTGACTCTGAAATGAAACCTTAAGGAAAATAGCTAACCAACCTTGTTCTTGATCTTTTTGTTTAGAACTTCTATTTTATGTATATATATATATATGTATAAAAATCAAAAGACCTCAGAAATTTTACTCAAACTCATCAATCTTTTAATAGTAACTGGCAGTGACTCATGCCCCACAGTTTGCCATGCATGCAATTGCACACTGAAGTCCCTGCCAAGTTTTACAGCTTGGATATTGTACGATCGTAGTTTGCTAGCCCACTGTTCTGAGTGATGCTAATGCCACTCGGGTTTTATTAATATTAAATATTGGATTTAGCAGTTGCATAGCAACAGCAGAACATCTTATGTGCAATGTTTGACATTAAAAAAGGCAAATAAGGGAAGTATGAATGTATTCAAAAATTATACTAGAGACTGGTAAAACTGCCATAAAGCTGAGCCCTATTCCCCCCAAATGCAAAGTGCAATGCAGCAAAGGCAGTTTAAGCCCTGTGATGTTGTGTTCAGTCATTCAGGGCTCCAAAAGAGCAACTGTGTACAGTTAATCATGCAGAATACATTGAAAACAAAATCTTGAAAAAGGAGCTGCCTACTTTTTATAGTATTTTTTCTCTCCATTGTCACTGCTCTTAGAAGCTTGAAAAGAACATTTCTTTTCCCACCGATTGTCCTTTTCCATTTGGCAGATGATATTTTCCTGCATTTCAAATGGAACAGAAATTAACATGGCTCTCTCTGCTAAATTCCAGTTTCTATATTTTCATCATCTGTATTTCAGTGTCTGATAGTTTACAGCAGCTGAAGAGCAGAGCCAGTGGAAAAGTTGCAGGAATAACAGAATTAGAAGAAAGAAAAAGAAAGAAAATTCCAGTATTTTAGAAATCAGTATTAGATTTTCAATATCAGTTGTATTTAGATCTCTGATATGCTCTTCACAATCAAAGCAGCCACATACTTAACTCCCACAAATGTTACTGGTGACCTTTCCAATGAAAAACACTTTCTGGATGTTAGTATAAAAATTTAGAAAAAATATTTTAATTTTAAAAAATCCCCTGAATTTATAAACTTTAAAACATCTCTCTTTTCCAGAAGGCTCTCTAGAAAGTGAAGAATTAGAAAAAATAAATCCCAGAACAAAGAAAGAAAACCCTTAGTAGTGAAGCAAGGGTGGAATAACTTTTTAAATGCAGAGGTTGTTACACACTTATTCCTATTTCACAAAAGTTAAACTGTAAACAAGTAAAGCCTCCCCTAAAACTTTCTCTGGTAAAAATCAGAATATATATGTGCCGTTTTTCTGCTAAGGGTAGCAAGAAAAGAAATTAAAACTAAAGAGAAGGTGGGGGGGAAGGTTGACTATGCAGTCCTCAGCATGATCAATTTTCACTAGTTTTCTCTCTGCACCTAAACAGTTTTATTTTCATCTTTTCTCGGCATTTTTTCCCCATCTATAACCAAATATTTTGGCAGAAATTTAAACTGTAATTGTAGTTTGATGGCTAATGGTCTAAGACAACAATTTAACACAATAGTTTAATTTAAGCTTTGCAAAGAAAAAAAAAAGTTAAGCCCTCATGTCATCTTCTCCCTTAAAACTGAGAGCCCTTGTGATCATTAAGTAGCTACCAGGCTCCTTGGGATAACAGTATCTAGTAATGCAAATTAGCCAGAGACACATTCTCTACTATAAAAACAGGAATGCAAGATCTTCAGAAAAAGATAGGGATGCACTTCTGGAGTGCCATTGACACAGAGCCTAGCATGTCAAACAATGCTTTTTTCCCCCTAAGACAGCACAGCTCAAATATACCTTTGAATAGTTACTACATAATTCAGCCCTAGATATGTATCTAGTCAAAGCAGTAAAGCTTTACTTTAACGTACAGGTACAAATCATTTTAGGGGAAGTAAAAAACCACAGACTACTATTGCTCTGAGTGTATTATTACATAAATTGTTAATAACTCAAAAAAAAAAATCAGCATAGCAAGGGCAGAAAATTAAAAGCAACATACATAGTTGTCAACTCCTCAGCCCTTATCTATGCATATAAATTTAACCAGTGAATATCAATTTATAAACTAAACCTCAATAGACTTAATGAGTACTACTCAGGCCAGCAGTTAAGTATAGTAGGTCACAGAACCAGAGAATCAGAATATCCAGAGACTGAAGTGATCCACAAGGATCAAATCAAACTCCAATGGACCAGTTGCAATAGAAATTAAGACAAGTGATTCATCAGCATTTATTTATAATAAACAACCAAATATATAGCAATTTCCACATTAAAAGGACAACTTCAAAAAGCTGGAAATTTAGTCAAGTCACTTAAGACATTAGTTGGCTATATATTTTGTTTAAATTACTCAACCATCTAAGAACATATCAGAAACCATCAAACCCATGGGGGAGAAAACCTGACCTGCTAAATGGGGGAAAAAATTAAAAAAACAACAAAACCCAAGCCCAGGTGACTAGGAGTAAAAGCACAAAGAGGAGACAAGCAGTTGGATGATGGACAGGAAGACTCAGAGCAGAGAAGTCAAATCAACACTCAGAAATGTTGCAAAAGTCAGAGAGGAGATGCTTTAAAGTAAGCAAAGATAAAATCAAAATCAAGGCACATATACATTGGAACTTTTAGATAAAATATGTAGGAGTATGGTAGGATATTACAAAACGTTCAATAGAATGGCAATAATTCAACAAAATCTATCAAAGTGCTGTTACTAACATTTGTAAGTTGTTTTAATATTCAATGGACATGTGCTGGGTTTTTTTCTGTGAGTTACTCAGAGTATTTGCAGCAGTGTTTAATTCCAAAAAGTCCTGAAATATTGTGGAAGTCCCAATGGGCTCAAAAAAAAAGAAAAAAAATCACTTTGAAATGTCAAAACATTAAACAAGTTAGTACCAGGGTCTCAAACTGGTAAAGGTTTTCAAAACCAATGAATAGTTCTCAGGAATTGATAGCAAAAATGGTATCAATCAACATGGGCTTACAGAAATTCTTATTAGAGTCTTACAAAACTAAAATTTTAATTAACAACAGGTTTGATATAATATCTTTAGACTTCTGGGCTGGCATGACACATCTTGACTAAAACCACATATTTAACAAAACCCCCAAAATTAAAAAAAAAAAAACATTAAGCCACACCAAAGAAAAAAATCAGTCAAGTAAATACAAAACATTAAAAATCAATTAAGTGACAGCTCTTAAAATATTGGTGGCAGTGAGAAACTACTGGCAGTGAGGTCCATCAGGTACTGGTTCTTGGCCCTGTGCCATTTGGCATTTCAGTCCTAGTCAGTGACTTGGAAGAAAGCAGTCACTAAATTTGCTGGAGCTACAAAGACAGGAAGAGCAGCAATTAACAAAAGGCCCAGGTCACAGAAGCTGCTTACGAAAGCAAATGCAATTAAACACTACTTGGAAAGGGGGGTAGGGGGAATGGAGAAAGCCACAAATCACACATCTAGGAACAGGAAAAACAGCTTCTCAAAGACATACCCAGATCCAGCAGCTGAAACTGGAAGCTGATCAAACTCAGCCAGACATAAGACACTCTTTAATTTTACAAGGGTCTAATTGAAGACACAAGACACGCACCCTGAGACTGGATCATCGTTTTCCCTACTCTAGGACTCTGAAGGTGTTGTTTAGGAAAGCATAGGCTGGTTGCTGAGATCTATTTCCCTTTCATTCTCTCCCAGCAGTTGGATTCATCATGCTAGGAGTCTCATTAACTAGTCTGAACCAAGAGCCACCATCACATCAGGTTTTTACTGGATTTCTTGTGCCTGCGTTTTCTGGTCAAGATTGGTTATATTTATCCACAGCTATGGGATTTGAAGCAGGAATTAATTCAGAAAAATCCTACACTCTATGTGTAACACGGGAATTCTGTCTCTTTCAGGACAAAAATCTATTAAACTTGAATGTTTCAGTCACAAGCATCTTAATAGAAAAGCAAGACCAAGCAACAAGGGAGGTGGAAAAAAGTCACAGGACAGTTATTAATATACACTAAGTCTCATGACATGCATATAATTATAAGTTGTGAATATTCTTTTATTCATGCAACAAAATAAAAGAAACTCCCATCTACCTATGATGAGAGATCTCGTTATCTGCATGGAGACCAATTAAGGACTCCAACTACAAGGTAAATCAAGTTTGCTTTAGCTTCTTGGGGAAAAAAGTAAAAGCTGTGCATCTCAACCAATTTTTCAAATTTCATGCTTCCCCATTCTTGTTAATGAAACTGCACTGTTCAGGGACTTACTGCAGACATTCCTGCTCCAGAGGATTATGAGGATCTTAAATATCAACCTGGTTCTTTAAGAGCAATATAGACACAAGCATAGAAAAGAAAAGAACTACGGATGTTAAGACAGGTACTGCTTTAAAGAACAGATATCTCCAAGTTCTGTATAGCAACACACAGCTCTTCTGTAGCTTTTTGCACCAGAATACCTTCCGTTCAATACAGAATAACATGTGCTGAGGTCCCTAAACAGGAATTTGGAGCTCAAGAGAATAAGAATTTTGGCCTTAGAGTAGTGCTTTGTTCACTGTAGAAGAGCATCTCCAGTAGAGAAGCTTCATTTGAAACAATCAAGAAGCGAACAAGGTGCATGTTCTGCAGCCACTACGTCACTGTTACAGTAATTTACTGCAGCAGTAAGCTGAGAAATCAAAAAAGCAGCAAAAAACTACAAGAACTGTTGATAGAAGTGCTTCTGACTGACCATCAATCCTGCAGGACTTAATTAAAATTCCACAACTAGTTTGTAATTTTTATAAAAAAGCTGCAGCAGACCATCCTCACTCTGCTCCCCAAACATCCCTCTCAACCAAGCTATTCCTTTTCCTCTGAGAACCAAGTCTAAGAACATTTTCTCTGATGCAATCCCAAACTCACAGTAAGGCATTTAAAATTTAATGAGCTAAATATGACAGCATAACAGCTACATATCAGAACTACAGAGCTGCAGTGCACTTGCCTTCACAGCAGAAAAGTGTCTTGCCAAACACCCTAGAACAGGGGAGATCTCTCTGCTCTACAAGGAAGAGCAGAGAAGTAAAGCAAGTTACCAGCTTGTGTCACAGTACAAGAAATGGAAACAGGAGTCTTTCCATCCAATGTTAGCACTCTAACTGGCAGGCTATCTCACTGATTACAACTGAAAATTCAACCCCAAAAAACCAGAAGTGACAAGTTATAAAGCTTGTTGCCTGAGTGCAGAGTATAGCAAAATATGGATCATCTCCTGCTTCCCTCCCACGAGGAGTATTTTTGTGTGAGCGATCTGATATCAAGAAGAGAATTACACAAAGGCATGCAAACTTCTTATTTCCAATCAAAAGTCTCAGAAGCAGAATACAAGAAAAGCTAAGGATATTGCAATGGCTGTCTCAAGATCCCCTCAAGATACATCAATTGTTCTGGCAGGCTGAGTTGCAATCTTCATATGGATTTGCAGGGTGAAAGGATCCTCAAATTTATAGATACTGCACCACTAATCTGGCTAGTTGTTCAAGTCAGGAGTTGTGGGTTTCTAGTTTACATTTAACTCAAAATCAGGAGATTTATTGTATGACTATCTGGTTTCCTTCACAGTCAGTCACCACTAATGCAGGACCTAACTGGAATCCTCTCACGTAAATACTTGCATTTTATTACCTTAGAAAATAAACCAGAAAATGCAGACAGCACAAAATGACAAAGAATTACAACAGAGGAGTTTCAGTAACTACCAACTTTCTATGCATCCTTAAAAAAATATAGGTTTTACTTAATGGTAGAAGAGGATCTAATTTTTTTTAAGAACTTAAATAAAGTAAAATCCAAACATATGAATTTTAAAAATAAAAACTGAAGTGGAATTTGCTTTTCAGTATCTCAGTTCAAAGAGAGTGCTCTTATTTGTACAGCCTCCAGGTATGGAGTTCCAGCAGGCAACCAGGTACAACTTTCACTGATAAGAAACTGCAAGAACTAGCTAGGAAGTTTACAGATTAAAAAAGTCAAATAGCTCAAGAATGAGGATGCACACTAGCATAAATCAGCATGGACTAAAATACAGAGACCCAAACATGTCTCAAACTTGAGGCTATTTTTTTTAACCGTATTGCATTACTTATTGCAGCAAAATAAAAACCTTGAAACTTTTTTCCCATTGGAGACAATCCGTTAATGCTTCACTCCCAAGCAAAGGTAAGGCGGCATTCATGAACTACCACTATTTATCCCCATGTGCCATGCTCCTAAAGCACAAACTTAAGAATTGCCTTGCAGTAGATGAAATTGATCTGCCTGGAAAATGCCTCCCACGGAAAAGATAGGATTTCCAGCAGCATCAATTCTCTGCTCTCCTTTATTTCATGGCCACAGTAATGCTCGTGTCACAGACCAGGCCAGGTGTGCTATGAGGAACCACTTGCCACAAGCAGGTACAGCAGAGGTCCAAGTCAGTCTAAAGCACAGAAGAACCCTCCCTCTCCCACAGAAGCTGTCTGTGTGGAAGCACAGGACACCAGTGGCTTGCACCCCAACCTCAAGAGATATTGGCACAGTGCAGAAGCATTAGAGGATGAGTTAACTGGCTGAGATATGAGCTATATTTCATACTCCACAACTGCCCTGTTTGAAGAGGGCTGCCTCCCTCAGCAATCCAGTCTTGCCTGACATTGTTCCCTGCTGCAACAGTCACCTACTGAAACCACATTAATTGAAATAATTCAAAGCTAAAAATCAGCCCAGAAATGGTAGGTACAAGCTGCTGAATCCACTTAAACAAGAACTGCCAGCAGAAAAAGCATCTACCAAACCACACCTGTGATCTAGAAAACTCCTGCAGTGTGACTCAGTTTCATCTTCTTTACCACAAGAGGTCATTTATACCATGATTCATTACTGAATTAACTCAATACATTATTCTTTTCCTTCAGCTCTCAAGTTGTAGATATCCCTTTCAACATCTCTACAGAGATTTTTCAGATCTATTCAAGTAATCAGCAAATGGGAATGAAAATATGATTCTCTTTAGGAAACTAAACATAATTACATCATCAATCATTGAACATCTGATGACCTTCAATGAACAGACCCATGAAAACAATTGAACATTTCTGAGTTGAGAAGTGAATATACTGAGTTTACCTGTAAGGTAAAAATCGCCAAGAGCATTTTTACTCTGTTTTTTGTGATTTTAAGTCTGTCTGGTGAAAAATAAACCTCCTTAATAAGCCATTACATAATTGCCTCAATGAACAGTACACCTTGACTCCATCTAGCTCTCAACATCCTGAAAAATCTTATGGTATACAAAGATACAACACTATTAAGTCAAGTGATTATTTCACCACACCAGTGAGTATCTAAATTCTGATTAAGAAGCTAACAAAAGCAAAGAAAGCTCTACATCCTGTAAAGAAAGCTGAATCATGACTACAGTGAATACGAAGCACATGTGATGTTTTGAGAAGGCTTTCCAGAAATGCTAGAAAAGTATCCTTAGCCTTGTCAGATGGACAGCTCATTTCTGCCTCAATAGGAAGGATGATCTAGACGAAATCAGAAGGTGATACAGGCAGCTACACAAAAATGAAAGGGTAAATGAAAGCAGGGCACGGAGTCACAAGTTATATACCTTAAACAAAAACACTGAAAACAAATCAACACACACAGAGGAGTATCTTAACACTGAAAGACACAGAATTCACACCAGGTGAATTCTGGGCAGGTTATAGTGACTAATTGTCATCACTGAAGTCACACTTGCAAATTTACATCAAGAGAGGCATTATTCCATGAGTCTACAACACAAGGTGCAAACCCAAAGGAAGCAAAACTAAGCCTAAAAATCCTCTCCAGCTTTATGGCTGTTTGCACAGCAGTAGTATTGAGAACACAAAGGTACAAAGTAAGGACATGACTGCCCTTGCATACAGCAAGGAAGATACAGCTGTATTACTGTTGTTATTCTTGTGTCAACAGAATCAAATACTAACAGAAATATTCTTAAGCTATCCTTCAGTCACACCTCGGGATATGCCTATGCACTAAAGAAGCTGCAAGCCCTGATGTTCCTCTGGAAACAGAAAAGCATCAGCACAGCTGCTGACAACTTTGTAACAAAATATTACAGCAGAAAAACAATTTTGTGCTGAAATTAACTGCGAGAACTGAAATTGCCAGATGTGATGGAACATTACTCAGTGTAGATGAGGACCAGTAAACCTTTTCTAAAAAAATAACTCCACTCAAGATGCCAGAAACTCACAGTAAATAGCTGTAAAAAAAGCCTGACCTTTGGAGTTTAGTGAAATTTTCCCAAAGAGCAAGTGACTGATAAATATCTCTCTCACTTTTGATGTCACATAATGTCTACTATCATTTCAGGTCACAATTCTTGGAGTCTTACTAACCCTTTAGCCTCAGACACACATCACCAATTCCGTAAGCTGAGCTCAGACTGCTTAACCATCAGCACTTCTAATCACATTTTTGACTGGCAATATAAATTACTATGTAAGAACATATAAAAGATTTTAAAAAATCATCATTTTTGCTTGCCTTTTTTCTAGATTGGAACAATTTCCTGGCCTAGTCCAGTTACACCAGCAAGTACAAATGGCAGGACCAGGGAGGGACATCTTAGACAACACTGCAGAAATCAAGATCTGTCCAACTTAGTTTTTTGCTCTCTCAAACTGCCTTCCCTTATTCCGATTAAAGACAGATATCTGAAATAAATAATGGATCAGAAGCAAAGATCATAGCCAGAAAAGATCCCTTGGAATTTGGTTGATGCAAAAGTAACATGATAGAGAACACAGATTTCTCGATGGCCATTCAGGATTTCAAAGTTATTCCCAAGTACCTTTTCTGGATAGCTACAGTGGATTTGGTGTCTAATGGCATATTTAACAGCTTATAGTGCATTTAACTGAGTTATATACATAGTAATTTCAGTTCCTATCATCATCTTTAAGTCTTCCTCAAACCAAGCTGTTACGTGCAGCTTTTTGACACTGCTGAGTTCTCCATCCCATTTATTCCAGATCTTCTGGAATTCCTGAAATATAGCATATATTATTGGCCTTCTTTAGTCAAATGTTTATCCACTGTACTTTGGTTGAGGCCACCCTATACCCTCATACATTTGTTTTCAATCTAGTTGAAGTTCTTTGCTTCAAAGCATCATTTGTGATCTGAACTTGAGAGAAGACAGCAGTCCCATACTTTATGCACACTAAGTTTCTCAATGTCACTGTGTTGCAGCAGAATCTCAGGATATGCTAACAGTAAAAAAAATTACAAGTTTCTAGTCAAGAACATCAAACTATTACAAAGACAAAACATCTGAAGATAAGACTTCTACAACAGCCAGTCTTGCTCTAATTTTACAGTTAGTGTCTCAGTAAAAAGGTTTTAGTAAACCTGCTAAACCTCCCTCAGATCTTTTCAAAGAATGAAGTCACTCTCATCACTAGGATGATCAAAAGATCTGAAACCAATTCTTTCATGCTAAGTGAAGAAACACTGGGAGAGCACTCAGCCTTCCAAATCAGAAGTTAGTCTTTTGTTCCAAATCAGAATTAAATTTTTCAGGTAACCTATACACAAATCTTCTCAAGCTTGCCCACTCTGCTGTATTGCTAGATTCACCAGAAACTGAAGTATCTGGTACAACTTTTACAAGAAGAAACAATAGAAACCCTTCCCAATTTTGAGTGCTGCTTTGCTAGAAGATTGAGCTTTTAAGATCAGTATCACTGTCCACTTGTAATCAAAGCAGCTCTTTTTGTAACTTCTTAATTGTTCTTTCAGAGCAAAATCTCAGAAATGGATTTCCTAATCCACAGCTAGGAACTGCCAGCAGTACAGCCATATAAACAGCAAAGAAATTTGATGCAAACTGCTTGTGCAAGGCTACACCCTAATAATCTGATCCTAAGGGATTAAAAGTCTACAGTAGCACTAACAACTATTCAGTTTGTTGATGTCTACGACACTTTGTAAATATCTTCCCCTAAGGTAATTTTTTTCCCCTACAGAATTCCTCATACATAAGTTTCTCTCTTTTCTAAAAAAGACTATCATGCACACCTAATGAACAAAGTATAGCATAAAGAGGGAACAGTAAATTACTGATGACTGCATGTGCAAGAAGCATTAATAACTACTTCATGTGAGTGCCCTGCTCCCCACTACTGCCAATTTCATATCTTAAGTACTATGGAAATGATTTCAAATATACCCAACTTTAAAAAAAAGTTATCTTTCACACCAGAAATATTTCCAAGTTCAAGGAATATTAGACATCTAGAACACATTGTGGTGACCATAACACACTTTTCTATAAAACCACAGCAATAGTACCAGAGGTATGAGTGAAGGAAATCAGACACTAAAACAAAATGCAGTGGGATACTAGAACAAGTGTTGCAGAACAACTTGCACCAGTTCTTCTTTTGCCAAAGTAGCCAAGCTAAAGAAGAATTGCAATTTTACTGGATTTGTTACCCATGTACAAAGCTGAACAGTATCAATTAAAATCCAAGCAGAGAAACTATACCTAATCACTGTAAAATCACAGGCAAGAAGGTCAGCAGCAGTTTTAACAAAAGAAATTCAAATCTCATGAAGAGAAGGTTCCTTTCATTTACAGGAGGAAAAGAACAGAAGCACACTGGAAAACTAAGGCTGGAAAGGAACCTGCAAAATCCACAGCTCCACAATAAACCCTGTATTCAGTATCCTAGTGACTTCAGTATTTTAAATACTTGCTTGCCTAGTGTTCAATAAGTAATTCAATTAAATACAGTAGTAGTTGAACACATGGAACACTCCACCAAGAGAAGCCGAGTCAAAAACCCAACATTTTTCAAAACAGCACATATTTTAATGCTGACTTTGTCTTTGAATTGCTAATTACTTCCAAGCAATTACTTGCACAACAGAAAACATGCAATACCTCATTTTGTAGTAGTGATATGATCACAAAACACATTTTTAAGGAAACTGCATTATCAAGTCTGCAAAAATAGTTTAGCATAGGGTTTACTCTTTCAGACAACTGGCTCCTTATGAGTCCCAGAATAATAATATGACCTACGATGCAGGGAATCAAAGAAGACTTCAGTGTGCAATTTTGGGTTTTGTTAACGCTTATTTGATGCAAGTATTTCTATAGATATTTGACTATTTCAGGTATTTAAAAATCTCTCTTCATGCATTCATAAGTCTGAAACGGTCTTTCATAACTATCTTGAACATAGTCTAAAGATTTTATATGTTCATGGATTAACCTGTAGTTAATCTTATTACACAAAGAGCCAACACTTTCAAGAATGAGTGTTAAAGCTGTAACACTAAATAAGCTCATTTAAAAAGCAACCCTGAAATTCTTTTTACTCCTTCACCCATTTTAAAGTCACCAATAAGCACTAGTCAGACTGCAGAATGTTTTTACCAGCAAGCTTCTGAATATGCATAATGCCAATAAAGTTAATTACATTTAAGAAATAATAGTCTATGTGCAATTAAGATACTGGCAACATTTTAATGCAAAAAAAATGTTTAAATATACTAACATCCTAGTCTTGGGATATCCAGTCAAGCTACGCAAAGAGTTGTGTTTGTCCCTTGCATACTCCCAAATGTGGAAGTAGGATCAGAAACTGGATCTGGAAGAAAGGGTAAACAGCACGTTAGTTAAATTCACAGAGGATACTATGTTCGGAGATGTTGCAAACATTAGTGAAGACAAATACATAAATGACCAAGAGAAAAAATAAAATTACTTTGGAAACAAAAACACCTCATGAAAAATAACTCCAAACACTTAATGTAGAAGAACCACAAGGATAGTGGAATAAAACATAAAATGAAAGGAACCTAGAAGCAGCAACAGTGGACAGTCAGCTAAATATGTGCATTGAAAGACAGTCTGGAGTTGCAGAGGCACCAAACAGAGCAGGGAAATTAAAGTTCTTTCTACAGTCTTTGAGCCAATAACAATAGCCATCTCTCTGCACAATTGCCAGGGACTGAAAAATTCCCCTTCATGCCTAGCAAGTGGAAAGCTCTTCTCAATGGCAAATCAAGTTCTGCAGGAGGTAGGGTTTAATTTTTTTAAGCAAAGTTAACATACGGTTAGCATAAGCCTACGCAGCAGGCTCTTCCAGTACTTCTGCTGCTCGTGGCTTTGTGCAGAACAGGAGGAAGCTAAGAAAACGAATCCACTTTTACAGGTGCAACTCAACCTTGCATTGTTCAGATTTATTCCTGTGGTCCTTGAGAAAATAAACCAAAACTGCTAGTTCAACTACTAAAAAGAAAGAAGAATTAAAAAAAAAATCCTTCACCATTTACTTTTTGCCTAAAATTTACTTTTCCCAAGAATGACATCCACTCATCCATCAAGGCAGATGTCAGCACTATCCAGCTTTAATAGCAAAGATAACAGGAGGAAAGCATGGACTCTGCCTTCAGAAAGACTACAAGAGACTCCTCACCCAGGGCAGACAAATGCAAATGTAAAAGTTACAGTAACCAGCATACATCTCCAAGGATTGTCAAGTCTTTGTTTCTAAGAAATATTTCTAGACACAAACTAAGAACCATTTTTTCTGATTCATTCCCAAATTAACAAAATAGGCTAATTTTACAGAATTTGTTTTCCTCAGTAACAAGGGTTCCATGAGGCAACCATGTAGATGGTTTGTACTCATGGCAGTCCACAGACAAAAAAAGAAAAAACCAAAACAAAATAAAAAACCAAAATCCCAAACCAACAGGTTCAACATTTTACCAGAAGCCATCTTTCTGCCTATCATGTTGCTGAACATTAGGAGAAGCTCCAGCATAGAGACTTATGCTCCAGTTTATGCATCCCATCATCACAAGCAAATAGGAGACTGAAGGTTTTCCCTCTTGACGACTGCAAAGCTATGTGATTTCTGAAAAAAGTCATCCTGTGCACATCATCAGCTCCTGCTTGTGGTGTGATGGCAAGAACAAAACAGCTCCTACCAGTCTGCCTCATCTTTGACAGAAACTGGTTAGCCCTACATATTTCAATGGAGATTTAAACAACATGTTGCCAGGTATCCCTCAAGCCAAAGGCACATGAAAGACAGCATAGGTATTAAATTAGTTCAAACTATAAAGACAGTACAGAACCAAGAATCCCATAATCTCATTGAAGAACTCAGTGTATTTTAGGAAGATGCATGGCTTCAGACATAACAAAAATTAATCTCTGATTTTGCACCAGAGGACACTAGCAAAGTATCTCTGTAATCTTTTGCCCCTTTTAAAAGATCAGTGCTAGCATGAGGCAAGTTTCATAGAGGCAAAGTCCAATCACCTTACAGATTCAAAGCAGTCTCTGGAGCAGTAGCAACAGCAGGTTTTGCAGCCCTTTCCTTCTCTACTCTATCACTCATTCCTACTCCTACACTGCATCAGTTACACTGCTAGAAGTTCATGAGACTGCAGAAAGGATAAGTGATTTTGCACACACACCCCTCACTTCTCTCTTTATTTTAAGCAGTAACTTCTATAAGTTCACCTTGTATGAGAACGGGTGTTCAGGGTTAAGACAAAGGTTTACCTAGCCCAGAATCCCAATTCCAATAAGGGCAAAAGTGTAAGTGGCAATACAAGGAGACGACTTAACCAATGCCATCGTGAAAAGCATAGCCAGCACATCACAAAAAACCTCTTTTCAGAAGGAGAAGCATAGCTGCTGCTTAAAAGTCTGTTAAAGAACAGCATGCAATTGCTCCAGTTTGTCAGGTGTGTAACTGCACTGGACTGCTTGCAAATGAAAACCATGAGAGATGCATGTTACAGTAAAGATGCTGGAAAATCAAAGCCTATTAAAACAGAAAGGAGATAGAGTCAACAATAGTCCATGGTGCATAGGTTTTGGCACAGTGTGCTGCAGAGAACAGGTGAGACACAGAGGAGCAGGACAGACCCACGCTCGTGTAGGAGAGGCCAGCACACAGATCCCAGAGCCCTTATGGAAGGCAATGGGACCCACTGGTGAATGAGCAGACAGGTGTTATCAGGGAGTGGTTCTTACTCCAGCTCTCTCTCGAGAACGCAGAGCTGGTCTGACACAGCCCTGGCACACTCCTTGGTCAGCCATCAGGAGATGCTGGCTGATCAATCTCAGATGAACTCAGCACAAGTGCTAACTGCCCTTAGCTCTACCTGCTTTTTCTCCCTAATGACTCTGGTTTGGAAGCAAGCCCTATGACAGTTGTAAACCATGTCTTAACACAAAATCTCTAAAAACCAGCAGTTGCGCTGAATATGCATTCTGACTGGCTGACCACATAAAAAGTCCAGTCCAAACCTATGCATCCCTCTGTAGTAGGGACTGTTTTAACTGGAAATGGAAGATACTGCACTAGACCAAGAATGCTCTGAAGTCTGGTGTAATGAGGGGTTGAGGTCCAGGAGGTTCAAGAGGTTAGAAACCCACTGCCCCTGCTCTTTGGGAGAACACTGATCCCAAACAAGCTGTTGCAGCACTGGCCCATCTTCCCAGTTGGCAACACAAACCTAAGGTGTAAGGTACCCCAGCAGAGATTGTTGTCATTTTGTGAAAGCCCAAAAACACAGATTACCCAACAAGGTAAAGAGAATCCCTTCCTTTAGGCCAACATTCAAAAATGTCTTGACTCTAGTTCGAAAGGAGAATTTAGACTACCATTATGTCAAAGGAACCAGAGCAAGGAAATACCTATGAGAATGACTACTGGGGAATATAAAGATAGATTCAGCTGGTTTCATCCCTGAAAATCATTTTTTGCTAACTAGTCCTAATGTCCCCATTGCAGCATCAGTTTCTCTGTAACTTCCTGTTAATTTTATGAAAAACAAACATATTGGATAAAGATCTTTATCTACTCAAGACTTACTGCAACTTAAGGCACATTGACTAATAAGGCAGCATCAGGAGTAAAATGAGGCTTGCCTGACTCAAGTGCATTAAAGGAGGGTGATAAAAATTAAAGAGCACTAAAATGCATGTGTATGCAAAATATGACTGCAAAATATACTGTGCAAAAATTGTTAACTATGAGAAGCAGAGTAAGAAAACACAAAATTCCACAATTCACTTATCCCAAGTCACTAGAAGACAGATCACTGTAAACTGAAGGTTACTGTACCAGGGAAGTTCATACTGCAGCATGTTTCAATGTTTTGAAGCTATGATTACTGATCACCTGGCACTTTAATCCGTGATAAATCCACCTCTCCACTGAAAGAGCTGATCCCACTCATCCTCCCCACCCCCCCAGATGCTCACTCATCTCGCATTTGCACAGTAACATGACAAGATGGTTCAGGGATCAGTTTCCTGATCCAACCCAGCATGCATTTACACAAAGTGAGGGCAGTGGCACAAAGGGGGTGGTATGATCACTCTTCTCCTGCAGCATTTTAAATCTATGTGAGAGTAAAAACTGCTGTGCAACCATGAATTGTGTTTTTATATGGAAATTCACTTTTACTGCTGTGCATCCCTTGGATATGTATTCTGTTTACCTGTGGTGGAACCAAAATCTTTCCTGAATAATCTTATAAACTGGTCAGCATTAAACAATTGTACTCTCCCATACTGCTCATTTAGGTTAAAAGACATACAATTGTGATTTCTCAGGAATTATGGTAGGAGTTACTGCCCAAACCTGTACCTACTCTAAATGTAACACTAAGCTGCAATTTGGCAAGGTTCAAAATTTGGACTTGCAGTTTCTTCAAAAACAGGGTGAAATGCTTATTACAGTTGCTCTAGCATAACTTCTCCTTTATTTTAAAAAGGAAAAAGTCTACTTAATGTTTCCTATAGCATCTTCTACAAACACTGAACATCACTTTTAGGGTATATAAACTATAATCAATACATTTCAATATTTTTCACCAAAACAGTAATATTGCAAAGAGAGCAATTTCATGCCTTTTCAGAAATCTGACCATCTAGAAACTTGCTTAATGTCATGCAAGACAGTTTAAAAAACAGCATAATGTTTAACTTAATTGTGGACAAAGAATAACTCATGGCTCAAAAGCCAAAAGTAATTTTATTAGATATTCTTGAGGACCATTTTCTGTTAATTTCCTTTACAAAAAGATTCAGAGAACCTATCTAAGGACATCCCTATGCCATCCTAACACTTAACTGAAAATAGTATGTTTTTAGAATAGCTTTTTCATGGTGACTTCCACTTGACTTGTTAAGCTTAAAACAACAAAACCAAAACCAAACCCAAACAAAATAAAAAACCCCAAACAAACAAACAAAAAACCAAAACAAACCCACCAGAACCTGGCTGCCTCTCCCACCAGTGTCTCCCCAAACACTGCCCCCTCAAGTTTCACATTAGAACTTTAATAAGCAAAGGCTTCAAATGAATACACTTTTCTCTTTGATGGGAAGATCAGGTAGTTACCTGAAACTCTTTTTTCCTCTGAAGTGGGAAATATTTTGACCATGCCCCAAAAATGCTTTAAGATGTATTTGGAAGAGTTTAGTCTTTACACAGCTATTAAAGCTCATTATCTCCTTTTCTAAAAGCGTTCTTTGTGAAGCATCCTCATTTATGCTAAATCTGGATTTTCAAGAGACCTAGTTTTGAAGATATACTCATTTTCCTTCACTGGTTCCAAGAAGAAAAACTCTTGGGATATTTCAAGGCTATGATTTCCTGGTAGTTAATTTTCATCTCTACCTCCCCTCAAAAGGAACTAGCAGGGAGAAGCCACCTGAGTTAAACAATGCCTTACCAAGGAGTTTGAAAGCCCACAGACAAGGATTTTACATGTCATTTTGAAAACAAGAGTAAGCTTATGACCTTCTGTGAGGTCATCTGAAGCAAGAGATCAATTTCCTAAGACCAGCAGACTCAAGCTGCTCTAGACCCCAGCCCTACATGCGTGTGGACTGACAGCAGAGGGTGAGGCAGTTACTGCACTACAGCCAAAGCACATTTACACTCTGGCTGCCACGCTGACAGAAAGCAGGCATTAGTCCTCAGGAGAGCCTCACTTGTCACACATAACCACAAGGTGCTCCTGCAGGCACTGATGTCCTTTCACTGCCACTGAGAACAGACGGTTCCCAGCTCAGAGGCAAGGACATCCCTGACAGGGATTCCTCCACACACCCACATCCATGGCTCTCGTTCTGGCCCACTCACAGCTAAGGTCCCACAGCCTCTGTTCACACTAGCCTGTGACTTCTCATTACAGTCAAGGCTTATTAAACCTTGACTTCACAACCCAGCTTAAAAACAGACCAAATAGAGCGACACCAGCAAAACTACGGGGCAGCAAACCAGTGTTCAGAGCATGATTTATTTATTTATTAAAGAAATTTTTGACACCACCAACAGAATCTCAAAACTGCACAATAAATTCAGCACTCTTAACCCTTCAAGTCTCCTAGTATAAACCAACTCAGAAATTAGCTCTGTTTGCTGCTTACCAGCACAATCATGAAGACCCCCCCAGGCAGCATCATGGCATGCTGAGAGCAAAGATCCATCTGCCTTAAAGATGGGATCAAGGATTGCTTATCTCTTTCCTCTAGCTGAATAGGAAATAGCTATTCTTCTTGCTTACAACAATGGAAAGCCCTCCAACTTTCAAACACTAGAAAGACAAGAAGGAACATCAAGAGGGATATAGGGTTGGGATGCTGAAATGCCCACAAACACGATAAGCAGAAGGTGTCGATTTCTTGGGAAAAAGTGCTTTTGCATAGACTTTTTTTTTAAGTAGGTTTAGTAGTTTTAGTCCTGAGGGGAAAAAAGTTTCCAAAAATAACTGCTTACTTTCTGAAGTTTGTGAGGTGTCATCACAAGCGCATTTAGGTGCTAAAGTTCATCACCATGCCAGTAAGTATAGACCAAAGCAGCTGTGATCGACTTCTTGCCTTCCCCTCAAGCACCTCCCATTATATACCAAGCTGTGTAAGGCATTTCCTATCCTAGGGCCAGGAGCAGTCCCTGGGCTACAAGAGCTGAAAAAATGTAAAGTCCTGTCTGCTGTTCTTATTTGGAGCACAGAATTCACTTCAAAGTACAAGCAGCAGAAAGATACAAATTCAAGATTAGTCACAGGCAAACAGATGATTTAAGAACAAGAACCAATCTGTCATAGGAAAGGAGTGCAGCCTCCAAAGTTGACTACAGTTCTGCAGCATCTTTAACTTACGAAGTCAAATTTTAATCTGTTTTAAAACTGAGTAACTTGTTGAGCAGAGTAACCTCTGAACTCTATTCAATTTTGTACTTTTAGCATGCTCAAACTGTGACCTCAGCTGTGGTTCTACCAAAAAAGAGTCAGGTGGACAGTGGCCAGGATGGAGACTATTTGGGTTCTGATACCCAGAACAGCAGTGCACCAAAGGATTAGCAAACAGCTTAGCGTCCATCCCATACTTCAAATGCCTTCTAGTCATTAAAATAAATAAATCCATGTCCTCCTGAGACCTGAAAGGTGCTTTACCTGCTGGTTCAGGGCATCTGCCAATGCACTGCATGGAGACTACATCAGTTTACGCTCAAGCCTGCATATTTAAAGTTCTTTCACAACCGTGTAAGGGAGGAATGCAATGAAATCTTTAGATCTAACACAAACTAGCAGGAGTTTGGCCTTCATAGCAAGATTCTTGGAAGGGAGACTACAGAAACTCTACATTCACAGAGTGCAGTTCTGTAAACAGACCTACTTTACACCACTCTAACCTTTTTTCAGAAGTCAGCTTTCAAACTGAAGTTTTCCAGACTTAGTATCCACCATGATACCCATTTCTGGATAAAATATACTTTTAAATAGCAAAGTATGAGAAGAGGAAGGAAAGATAAAAATCAGTCCTAATCTAATGGATCGCTAAGTATCAGCTCATACTCCTTAACACCTACAGCCACTTTGGAAAGGAAAAATAGCCCTCATTTACAAATCATTTAGAGCAGTAATTTTCAAGTTGTGGAATCCTGAAAAGCATAAAATGCCACACAATTTAAACTATTGGCAGTAGCCTTGTTTTTCCACAGTTGCTTCTTGCCAACTTCAGATTGAAAAACACTGTTTTAAGAGAGCTCTGGCAAAACACAGTTTTCTCAATGGTTTAGGCTTGCTCAAGAAATAAATGCAGCATCCCTGCTGAATTCAAAAGATCATATGCAAAATGGACCTCTGCATGGCCTATGCCAACGGAGCACTAAAGCCATTCATTTCCCAAATGACTGTACATCACTCAAGGAACCCTGCAGAGGCAAGACCAAGCACTAGATTTTGTGAGGAGTTTACAAAAATACTCCTGTGAGATACAAAAACTAGGTTCTCATAGCATCTTACCATACAGTTACAGATGATTACGTTTTTCTTATTTGAATGAATGCATGGGACTGACAAGAATGACAGAAAAGTATAAAAAAACCAAGAGAAATGTGTGGGCAGTAGTTAGGCATTTAACCAGAAATACCAAATTTAGTGTTATACTTGATACAATTTTGCCATGAAGTATAAGTTAGAATAAACTAAACATTCATGGGAAATATTTCAGGGAAAAAACTACTTTTTCCCCCTCCAAGAGACTTTGACACTTCGTTTTGACAAAGACTCAGTGCACTTGTCTTACACAACACATTCTGCAATATGTTCCCTCACATGTCTTCATCCTTTTCCTAATCTTGTAATATTTTGAAAGATAGTAAGGTACAGCATGCAGATAAAGAATAACCACTAAGGTAACTGAAACTTTCAATTTCTAGTTGAATAAGAGCACAACTTTTCCAAAGGACATTTAAAACCAGCAAGGAACACTCCTCTTACTTACCAAAGAGGACAATTAGATCAAGAAATGATCACTGACAAAAAAGTGCAGTAGTTTTTTTTTTAAGAAAAGTTTTTTCACTGCTCATTTGGAAGTGAGCACTGTCAGATTTTTTTTTTCTTCATAAGATAAAAGTAAGACCCTTGAGAGAAACCCCAGAAGAGAGATTTTGGTATCATATAAACTTAAGTTTCACTAATGACTTTAAAGTAGGAGAGAAAGCTAGGGATAAGTAGCAATGCTCCTCCTGTTCTGAAGGATGTATATGGAATCACTGCTTCAAGAAGATTGCTTTTAAGTTTGTTTAGATCAGAAAAAGAAATTACCTCCATGCTTTCCTATTCTCTTGCTTTTGCAGAATGAAATGGAACTTAAGCATCCACTTCTGCTAAAATTTTCTTTATACATGTTCTCAGAAACACATCTTAAAGCCATGATAAAGCATCACCTAGACAGCAGCTGTCATCATTTTTGTCACAATGACAGCCCTTAACCCAGGAGATGACCAAACTTCAGACAAGGGTCTTCTGTAACACTAGCTTATCTTCAACTTGTTCACACTGAGGACCAAATAACTCCCAAAGGAGACAAGAAGTAAGCCAGGTTGCTGTTAAAACCAAAGTAAATCCATTTTCTCAATTCAAATATATAAAAAAAATTCTCCAGAAACCTAAGACTACAGGACACAAGGCACAGGCTGAGAGGACTCATCTGATCACAAGACTCTCCATCTGAAGTGCACAAGCACAGAACTCTATTTTATTCTGACTAATCTGCGACAAAGTTTCAAAACTGACCTGCAAGTTACTCAGCACATTAAGCACAAGCAGACCACCAAAGAGCTTAGTGTACTTGAATCTCTGTGGAGAGTGTAACAGCTGCAGGACTATCCTGTCCTTGCAAGGCCACAGGCTGAATTCAGAAGTTTGCTACACAGGTAACACAGCAAGCTGCCTCCTGTCACACAAACACAGCAGCAAAGGGAGCCAAACAGCACATTGCTACAGACTCATTACAGACACCACGACAAGCACAGGAGCCTCAGCACTAAGAACCTGCCTTGAAGTATTATAAGAGCAGGGAACTACAGGCTGTGAGCTGAAGCTTTCACATCCTTTTGTTAGGGCAACCAACAAAAAAAGAAAAAAAGAAATTAAGAACTCTGACTCTTGACTACCTGTTCCTCTTCCTATTCTGGCAGTTGATCCATTTTCAAAACGACCACCACCCCTGCAGTAGCAGAGGGCAAAGGACATCAGATGGACTCACCTCTCCAGTTACACACCTGAAATACCTGTACTATAGGTGTATGCAAAAAGCAATCAAAGACAACCAGGAAAGTTTTCATTAGTAAACTCAGCTCAAGAGTTAAGATTGTCTGGTGGCCTCTGATGTCTTTCCACGCTGCTGGATTCAGCTTCTGAAAGCTTCCTTTGTTAATGAATACTAGGCTCTTGTCAAGTCCTCTTTTCTCCCCCTCTACTCCCTCCCATAAAATATCATGGTCCTCAGGGCATAAGGAACATCCTTTGTCCTCTTGCAAGTCTTCCCTGTGCAGCCACTTTGCCACCCCTCCTAGAAAATGCAAGAGGAGTACCATCCTTTCTCTTCTCTGTAAGAACAGTGGAAAAAAACAGATGGAGACATCATCTAGTAGCAATTTTACCATAGAGGAACTGGTGTCCTGCAGAAATGTTGCAAAACCATAACCTCTATTTCATCTTTCATGTGTCAGCAGCATTGATGTGTAACTCAAATCTCCTACTTAGCTTTGAGAGTTCAATTTTTTGTCAATTCACCATAAAGAGCATGTGATACTACACACAACATACAAGGTGAACTAAATCTGAGGAAAAAGGTAAATGATTTAAAGATATCCAGAGAAATAACAGTAAGGCATTCTTCAAGAGAAAAAGAAAGAAGCTGAAGCTCTCATTTCTCAAAATGGCCATACAGATTTATCAGAAAGAAATGAGAAACCCCAGAGGCCTGCAGAGATACAAGGAGAGGAGGTATAAAGCTGCAACTTTATTAAAGAGAAACTGGTTAGGAAAGCAAAGCCCACAGTTCATTATCAGGGAGAGAGCATGAAGAGGGAGATTGCTTCAATCTTCCTACTTCTGCAATGAACATGAAGCACACAAAAACTAACACCTACTCAGTGAAAGATGTATTTCTGCGTGTGTGACAATACCAGTTGAATAGTCTCAACTCCTCACCAATTCCTCACTCTCTGCGCCTCTTCTTCCTCTGCAGATGTTGTAGCCAAAAAAAAAAAATAATTGTTTTCCAGTCAGGTCTAGTCAGGGAACTGATACACATAGTTTTGTGCTTGAACAGAGGGGACTATTTAAGCCAGTTTAGACAGCACTACTGTCAAACATAACCACAGTCTGTAGCATGGTTACAAGAAACAAGACACAAACTAGAAGACTCTGTGTCTTTGGAATAGACTGTTCTACCCACTTCCCTTCCCCCCACAGATGTGACCCCATCGAGTGTTTCAGATGAGCTCTCCTGATCATCTCATTCCCACCTAGGATGACTCAGGTTACTGCACATCACCAGAAGATGAGCTGGTTTTGCAGACTTCTGTCAGTTTAGTAAAAATAAGCACTAATGCCCCTCTTAGCCAGAGGCAGACCCTAAATTGGCTCAGCCCATCCCATCCAACCCTGCTCTCAGAAAATCCCAAAAGCTTTGTATTTCTCAGAGAGTTATAAATATCCATCCAGCAAACTTTGAGAACCAAAGCCTCATCCTCTTAAGAGTGAAAATATGTATACATAGAAGGGTGAGGAAGAGGATTGGAAAGTCTCCTGTAAAATCCTGCAGTGGTGTTTGCTCTGCCCCAACCTGTAAGACAGGGCTAATTTTCTTTAACCCTATTAAATGCTTGTTTTTCCTCAAACCTTGCCTAAACTGACTAATACTTCTAGGAAGTATTCTCATTGTGATTTTACAATAGCAGTGAAAGAACATAAGTTCTCAGACAAAAACAAAACAAACAAAAACAAGCAAACCCCCAAAACCCTGCAAGGACACATGACAGTACTTGCCTGGATGTACGATAGCCTAAGATGGCAGACTGTGGAGTCACTAAAGCACCATGCAATGAGGATTTAGAACGGAGCACAGAAATTGGGATTTTTTAATCACCCATTATTCATTAAAGTGCAGTAACTGGACTTCTATACATAACAGCATTTGGACTATCATCAACATACGGCACAAACTGTCAAGAAATAGCTGAAAATTTTGGAACAGTCCTTCAGGTACTCTTTTAAAATGGTACTGTACCACAAAGCTGTAAATCTGTAATATATACATCTCAACATAAATGCTAAATAGATTTTATCTAGGTGGATTTTTACTATTTTCTACATGCATGGAATGGATTATCACAATTAATTCTGGAAGTTTTATTAGGGCGGATGAATTCTGAATGTCATTATTTCTTATTTAAAAAGTTCAAATGCCTATACTTCCTGCAGGACAAACATATCCCGAGAAGGAAATATCCCACCTTGCAATCATTGCTATTGCCTCACACAAATTAAAATATGTTTTTGTTGAAATGTGAAAGAAACCCCAATTATTAGGCCTAGTGTGAAATTTCATGTCGCAGGCATCAGAAGAATATCTCAAGATGGTGTAACTCAAAGTGATTATCAATAATTTCTTCGAGTATGCTTTTGATTGGTTGACATCATCCATGAAAGAAGAGAAGTTATTTTTCATGTGCAAGCAAGGAAACAAGGGCAAATCCAGAGTGATTTGTAGTGAATTCAAAGAATTTGAATTTTAAACTGATCAAGATTCATCCCCTCAGTTCAACTTCTACTCTTCTTCAGATACATACCATCCTTCCATGCACATTTAAAGTAAAACTAAAAATCACACTGTAAATTTTACTCCTTCCAACAAAAGATTTTCATTTTTAAATGATAGTTGCCTCAATCTCTTCCTGGCATAACTTTGTAATAAAAGGGTAATTCTCCTTCCCTCTACTCATACTGCCAACAAGCAGAAATGTTGGAGCATAGAGCAGATTTTCTTGAACAAGCCTTCAGCTACTAAATTGTAAAACTGCCATACAATGGATTTATATTAATAAAAGAAGCCACAATCTGCAGCTACGTTGCAAGCAGGTTGAGATAAGGCAAACAGTACCACTCACGTTTGCTGAGGACAAGGCTGGGGGTGTATCTAAAACAAACACCAGTATAGAAGAGCCCTACATTTAAACTTTAACTTGCTTTTTATTATTATTTTTCATCAACACCACAGCTATAATAAGCTTTCTCATTTTGGAACAAAGAAATACAATCTGACCTTTGAACTAGAACCACGTTAAACACTTGAAGACTCGAGCCTACTTCCAAAACAAGGTAACACAGCTAACTGTTTGGAAGCAGCAGCTAATTCGTATCACACACAGGCTGGAGCTATACAGGAGCCATAATCAAGATAAGGAAAGTAATAAAGATTTCAGAATTATTCAACTGCTATACACCTTCTCTTGATTATTATTGTATTCTAACACTTCCTGATGTATCATACTTCTTCCTCAGAATCTACACTTTAATCCTAAGTATCCAAGGTCACAGAAGACCACCATCATACAATGAACTAAACAGAAAGAGATCAGGTACTTAAGTTGCAGTATTTAATCAGCAGTGATAACTTTAACAGCTAAGCAGCATCTCAATGAAACACTGGCAGAGCTCAAGATGATTGGAAATCTGATGAGAATGTTACAGGTTTTCCCTTGAAATCCTCATTTTGCTCCCAAAACTAGGATCATCTCTGAAGGGCAGTGAACCATTCTCTCCCTGCCCCCACACCCCCAACACAGAGCATAATTCAGTCAGAGACTCTCCAAGAGTACAGCTAATATTTAACAAAGGGCCAAGCATCACCAGCTAGAAGAAATGCATGCAATCACCTCATGCTACTCCGGTGATCACGCAGCACTGCCATGCTATTAACTGCCTGTGCAAAAGGTGTCAGGAGGGTTTCAGAAATCTCTGCGTTATTTCATTCCGCAAACTCCCCGTTCCTTAGCAGATCCAATCCCATCAACCGTTTCAAATTCAGCAAGTGCCTGAACACAAGATGATTAGAGGCTGGGAGAAGGAAAAGTAAATTAAAATCACCACATGCCTTTATGTCTAGGTATCTGCTTTTGACCACTGAAAAAGACGCTAACACTCAAGACTGGTACAGAGAACACAAATGGCAGCATCAAATAGTTGTGATCTGGCAGACTGTCCCTACAAAGTGCTACCAGGGCACCATGATCTGTGCACCAGTCCCAGCTATCCCTGCTCTGTGGTTCACAGTCCCATTACAACTCACTGCTAAGAGAGCTTGGACACCCCTTCTCCACACTTCCTTCACCTCCAGGCCACGGCATGCTGCTCCCTCAATTTCACCATTGATCAACAGAACTGCTCACAGACCTATGTGAGCTCCACCAGCCTCACCATCTCCCTCCTCACAGAAAGGGGATGAAATGCATGACAATGAAGGAAGGTTTCAGCCAGATCAGTTCCCTGAGCTATCTCCCACAAAAGGCCACACTGGGACAACCAAGGATGCAACTCTATGACAGTTCAAGTTTATCTGTATCTCTGCTGCCTTGTTGCCACTCTTTTCCACCAGCTTTGCATTCTCACCCTCTTCCTCGTGCTAGTGCTGGTATTTGCTTAAACTGCCAGCAGTTCAGGGAGCTAGACCAGCACAAAATTATTCTACTCCCTCCAAAAGATGTTTTCTGCTAGGACAGCTCCCCTGAATTGGCTCCTTGTGGGCAGGTGGTCTGTCTGTCCCTCTGTGGTTTTGCTCCCTTAAGAGCACAAGCTTAGTTTGACAAATTGTCATGAACCCACAGTCCAAAGGAGCAGACAGCTGAAGAAGCAAGAAACAAGAGGGGAAAGTGAATTACTTAAGCCATATTTATTGCCAAATGCACTAGTTCAAACCACAGGTATATTTTTTCTGAATGCCACATGGTGTGGTATTAGAATGACTTTTCAGGAATGATGTTAACACAGAAAATCCCACACACCTCATTTATTTTCAGAACTAAATATGAATGAGTATGTCTGATTACTACAAGAAAAATTTTCACATCCTGATGCATAAATACTGGAAAGTAGAGTGTTTATTACAGGGAAAAATTCTCGAAGACTTCTACAAACAGCCAAGGTAAAACAGAAGACTACATCATTTAACAGTCTACTTCCAAATCTCACGGAATATTGTCAAAGTTCACTTAAAAAGATGACAGAGGTATATATTTAGAGCAAGGGGTTATGATCACAACATAATTTCAGCTGGAGATTGTGGGCAAGTGCAATAAATCCTTTATAATTTTATAAAAATATGAAAACAAAAAAGGTAACAACACATTTACATGACCCAACAATTTATGCAAGATTCATAGTAGGAACGAGGCAGGTCCTGAAACCTCATAAAACTGATCAATTTGAAGCTGAAACTATTTACGACATACTGCCATCAAGATAAAAGTCACAGAGCACTGTTACACTTTGGACTTTATTTTTTTAAAATGGTTTTGTACTTTACCTCCAAAAAACCCCATTCAATTCTGTGCTTAAAAGCTTTCTCAGTACCCTTTGTTAAACACAGAGAGGGACTTTCAGAGAGAGGAATCTTTTGGAAGAAGAAAACGTATCAAATTTAGGTATGAGGAAGAGATATGCAAGAGATGAGGGGAGGAAGCAACTTCACCAGAAGCTGGCAATTTAAATGGCTTTAGGGAAATGGAACAGGGTGTGTATTAATGGGGGTGGAGGTGGGGTGTTTGTTTTAAGATTTAGCACTTAGGGTTGCTAAGAACTTCAATAACGTAGTGTTTTCCTTGAGTCTGTAGACATAAACTTCTCTTTCTACCCAGGATTTTCCCAAAGAGCAGCACAATGAATAGAGACAATTCTTGCATTTCACCCCAACACAATATCTTCAACAGCAGCTTTGAAACTGTCTTCTTTGGTTTTTTTCTTCCTTCCAAATTTACTCCTCACAGCTACGTTAAACTCTGAGCAATAGGACAGCTCCACTGGACCCAGTGCTAGAGCAGCAGGGACTGAGAGGAAGATAAGATGACAGGCTGCAAACAGAGAGTTTAGAAAGGACCAGAACAGCTGAACCCCAGCAGCTTGAGGTAAGAGGAATTGAGAAAAAGAGATAGAAGTAAAATAAATCTGGTTCAAGCAGCTGTGGAATAAAATGTACCAGAGATAGAATCAAAATAAAATCCCACAAACTGAATTTAGAAATATCAATTATTCGTTGGAAAGAAAACCCAACAGTTTCATGTAGTAGGAGTTTCTCAGTAACATATTGCCCTTCAGTTGCTTCATATATAAAACAAATTAATTGCTTGAATTAATCTGAAGTTAACAAGCATCTAGAGCACACGGTATTTTCTGTATTACAGAAATTTAAACATCTAGATGAAGCCAAAAATATACACAGCAGTTACACATCCTGGTGTAACCAAAAATGGTGTTTCAAATCCCTGATAATGAATTGGGATGCTGAGCTAACTGACAATAAGAGGTTTAACTCTGCACACAAGGAACTAAAGTGAATCTGTGACTGTTATTACAGATTACCTATGCTGAGCAGTCACTGGCAGATTATGGCCATATTTGCATATTTAAAAATAAAACGAGGATTTGTGCTCAATTAGAAACAGAAGGCCAAACAAGATGAAACATACCAATGCTCTAGACAGGGATTTTTACGATTACTCTGCAAGTTCACAGTCTACTGTTCTCAAACCTTTTTTCTTTGGAGACACTGAATTACTGGCCTAGAGCTGACATTTACGTGAATGTTGGGTTCCACTGAAAAGGTTTCAATTTCTAAGCAGGGAAAGATAAGAGGGCAAAATCTGTATTTTGAATGGAAAAAGTTACTCGAGATGAAAGGGACTTCCTTTTCAAAACCCCAAACATTCGATTGCAGGGAGCCTACTCAACAAGAAACGCGCAAAGAGGAAGAGGGGGGAAAAAAGGAGGTGGAGGGAGAACAGAAAAGCAATCACACATCCTTTTAACCCCGCGGCCCCGCTCCGGATTCACGGCGTCAATCCGGCACCGCGATCCACAACTTTCCACCTCCCCCGCCGATCCTCCCGCCGGTTCCGCGGCCTCGCTCCCTCCCGCCTCGCCGGGCCGGGGGCAGGCGGGCCGGCCCCGGCTCGCCCCCGGGCAGTGACAGGCGGGCCGCTCCGCGCCGCCGGGCGCGGCCCCGCCGTAAACAAGTTTGAAGGGGCCGCGGCCGGGCCGGGCCGTGCCGAGCGGGGAGGAGCGGGCGCGGCGCTGACAGGGGCCGCACAAAAGGGCAGGGCAGGACCCCCTCCCGGCTCCCCCCCTTCGGCGCAGGGCGGGGCCCGGCCCGGCGCGGCGCCTCACGGCGGCAGACGGGGAGGGGGAGCGGGGCGGGCCCGCAGGCCGCGGCGCCGCTCGCCTCACGGCCCCCGCTCCGGCGGAGCCTCCCGCCGCCGCGGGGCCCGGCCGGGCCTCCCCGCCGCGCCGCCGTCCCTCACCTACACAGTGAATGAGCTTGTGTCGCCACGAATCGAGCTGGTGGCGGACGCCGCGCCTCTGGATGGAGCACTGCTGCCGCCCGCACGGGCTCGCCATCTTCTGGGCGGGGGCGGGGCGGGGGCGGTGGCGGCCGGCGGGGCGGGGGGGAGGGAGGGAGGGAGGGCCGCGCGCGCCGCGCTCTGGCACGCCCACTCGCGCTCGGCGCTCTCCCCGCCCCGCGCATGCGCCGCCCGTCCCCCAGCGGCTCGCACGTGCGGCCGCGCCGCACCCGTGCGCTAGGGGGCGCTGTGCAACCCCGGAGCCTTTCGTGAGGGAGCGGGAACGCCCTGAGGGGTCAGCGTGCTCTGAGAGGTCATTGTGTCCTGAGGGGACATTCCACCCGTGAGGGGTCACCGTATCCTGAGGGGACACTGTGTCCTGAGGGGACATGCCACCCGTGAGGGGTCACCGTGTCCTGAGGGGACTGTGAGGGTTCACTGTGCCCAGAGGGTTCACTGTTCCCAGAGCTGCAATCCTTCCTTGAGGGGCCATTTCAGATCACATGGTTTTGTATCAGGAAGAGATGAAATCTCATCTGCTCCACCGTGTAGTTATAAAACCACCAGTTCTGTTGATGGCCATGATGCAAAGAGAAGGCACATGAGCCTGCAGTGGCCAGGAGGTCCTGCAGAGACAGCTCCATGACTCGGCCACCTCCTGTGCTGCAGCCTTGCACCACAAGCACAAGGCCCTCCCTCCAGGTGTGCTCAGGGCGCTTGTAAGGGCGCTGGTGATGTAGTAACAATGATGACAGCAAGCAGGGAATACATTGACAATCTAGGGAAAGCATGGCACTGCCTTGTACCCGTGCAGGAGGACAGGAGCACCAATACCAGCTTCTTTCAAGCTCAGGGGATAGGATTGTAAAGTGAAATCTCTTACTCCAAACCTTGCCATAAGGCCAGAGATGAAGGTGTATGAGCCTTTCTTTCCCCACCCTAACCACTAGAGCCGTTACCCTCATCTTGCCTAGCCACACATGATTAGGGAGTTAAAAAGGCATAGAGCTCAAAGTTGGCTGTGCAAAGCTGGCTGGTCAAATGCAGCTGCAGTATTAGGATGTCCTAGATAAAGTATTTCCTGGACAGAAAGAGCTGTTTGAGCTACTGTTCAGCTGCTGTTGTAGCTGCTGTAAGCCACCTGTCCTGTTCAAAGGGAACACCAAGAGGCACTTGGTGTGGGCAGGTAGGAGAGCAATGAACCTGTCCTACAAAAGGAGATCAAGACAGCTCAGTTTGGCTAGTCCAGCAAAAGGAGTGCAAACCCAAGGTGTACTTACTCTGCCAATCTACCAGGGAAGCTGTGGTGGGGGAAAAGATGGACAGAGCTATCTGAAGGCCAATGGTAGTATAAGCAAGGATTATTGGTTGGCTCTCAGTACTTTCCTGGAGGAAGTCAGAGGATGATTTCTTACTGTAGCAGGTGGAACTTCCCAGAGTAGACAGCAAACAGAGTAGCAAGAGGCAAAAGCCCATTTCAAGATGCAGCTTCCATGTGAGGAGGGCAAGGTGAAGCTTGTTTTCATGAGCAGAGCAAACAGGTTTAGGGAATCCCAGTCCTGGTTTGAAAGCCATTAACAGTGAAAACAGGGAAAGCATGACCTATGAAGAATTTCTATACCACAAAGAGTAGGAAAGCTCTTTGGGCACTCCTGCTCAGGAATGATCCCCTTAGCTGCCACTGTACTAATCACAGAAATGTGCATTTCCTGAGAGGTAGATAATCTAAACAAAGGGATTACAACATGGATGGTCTAAACTCCAGCAGGTAACTTCTGCATGGCAGCTAGAACAGTGGGTGAACTCCCCACACTAATTATTAGAGAGTTCTAGTTTTGGGTTTTTTTGCAATCCTCTATTCTTAGACTGATGTTTAGATAGCAAACTCTTTGAGACAGCCCCACGGTTCTACCCTGTGCTGGTATTGAACCTACCATAAAGCTTCTAATTCCTGACTGGGACCCATATAAAAAATAATTCATTTTCTATAATGTGTTGCCCTCCCCAGGGCTAACCATGGACTGGTAGCATGATAAATACCAATACTTTGGATTTCTTACCCATCACCAAAGCAGGGAGGAAGAGGATGAGGAAAGCATGAACCAGAATATCCAGTACATAAAGCACAAGAAGCTGTTTGAAGGCTAGAGAAAGGCAATAGTCCTGTAATCTAAAAAATGGTTTAATACCAGAGGCCTCCTGTGAGGAGGGGCAAAAAAAGGGCCAAGGTCCACTTTATAAAAGAGCAGCATCATCTAGAATCAAAACTAAAACTTTTGTGTTCAGGGAGATGGAGAAAAAGGGTATAAAGAACAGTGGGACTGGCCTCAAGAGTCTCATCAAGAGTGACAGCTAAGTGAGTAATCATGAAACTACCAAGGCAACAGGCAGATCTGACTTGATCCTAGAGTTAGGCTGGACCAAATTTGATAAACCAGAGCTTGCACCATGCTGCCACCAACATGGTCAGGCAGGTTTGTTGAACCAAAGCGGATCCACCATTTTCCTGGCCAGGACCACCAGCAGACCCCAGCAGCCACTCCTGTCCTTGCTCTTGTAAACCTCTCAGCCCAAGCTCTCTAGCTGGGACCCAGCTTTGGCCTCCCCCATTTCCCATGAGCCATGAGATTTGCTACATTTGAAACGTTGTTTCCCCCCTGTTTCACGGTGGCTCCCCTTTGATGTTAATTGTTTGCAGGCAAAGCTTAGTGGAGAGCTAGCTGTTCTCTGGTCCGTCTGCTGGTTACTACCGAGCTGCCCAGCCCAGTGGAGAAAATGCTTTGATGTTAATGAGCTGCAGACAATTGCACTTAGCACCGAGCAGGGCCTGGCATCTCAGAGGTAAGATTTTCAGGGTAGATCCTACAGCAGGTCTCTCCAACATCCGTTTTGCCATTAGAACAGAAAATACTCAGAAAGGCGTTTGAGCAGAAACCTGTCTTCTCACAGTCTTGCACCACATCCAAAATATCATGACAGCCCCAGAGATGCCAGAGGTGGGGAAACAGTGAGAGTTAAAAATGGCCCTATAGAATTGCATGACCTTTATGGGACTTAGTAGAAACATGATTTACCTTCTTGTCCCATTAATTGCCCCCTTCTGTGGTCCTGCAGAAGGAATACACCAGAATGGGAGAAGGGGATAGACTCTAAATTGCTGTTTTGCCTGATTTTTGTGTGGCTGGTGTTCAAGGCAACGCCATACAGAACATGGCACCTTCTCCATCAGCACAGCAGATGTCTGAATGAAAGGGGCCAGCTGCAGTAAAATGAGACTTGCACAAGCAGCCTTGGACTATCCTCTTTCTTAAGTGGATATTTCAGCAAAACCTTTTCTGTCAATCTGCTCCAGGCAGCAGCATGTTGCCAAGTGCATGCAAACCTACAGGTCAGTGATTGACCCCTCAGAGACGGGGTAAAAAGAGTGTGGATGTGCGGTAGCTTCCTTGGCTTCAGTCAACCCTTGTTGTGGGTCCCAGACCAGGAGGCTGGGATTTCTCCCTAGCGTAACACCTCACATACTGGAGAGGGCCCAGATTAGGCAGAACTCCTGCTGTGGAGAGATAGTGTGGGAAGCAAAGAACTGTGAGAAAGATATCTGTCCTGTGGAAGTGTGAAGTACCACAGCCTCAGGAAGGAAGCACTGAACCATAAGTATGAACAAAGACAAGTGAGAAAAAGGCACAAATTCAATTTTGTAACCCTCTCCCCATTATCAGCAAAGTATATTTATCATATCACACAAACTCTGCTTCTATCCAGACTCTGCAAGCTTTTGAATGGAGAGATCTAGTCCTCTGGGAAGCCCCAGCCAAGCAGAAGCAAACACAAATTACATCCCTTCAAGTAGAGCAATAAATGAGACCTCACTGAAAGTTAGGGAAACATGCCTTCTTCTGAGGAATGTGGCATGCTTCCAACATATCACCTTTGTTAAATGATTTATAGCAATGAGAGAGAGAGATACTAACTCTTCATTTTCTTGCCAGAACAGGATTATTCCCTGCAGCAAACTGGATGACACAGTTAAAATAATGCAAGCCAAGTCCAAATGCTTGTGCCATGCCCACTGCAGGGTGGAACTCATACAAAAGTGTGTGAGCCTACACTGAAATAAATTCTAATGAGGTAGAAAGTGACATCATGGAGGAGGCCATGACTGATCACAGGCTAAGGAGACTCAGTGTCCAGCAAAAGGAACATTGCACTTTGGAAAGTCTACCCGAGTCAGTGAGAAGAGACACAAAATTCACTTTTGATAACATATTTAGCATTTGTTCAGTGCCCAAAGTCACTCCATCCAAGCAAGGTTTGTGTGCCAGGTTTTGACACAATGAATACAATCATACATCCTGCAAGAGAGGAGTCTGGAAGACAAGAGGGCATTAACAGCACGGAGCAACATATACAATGATCCACAAATAACACCAAGGGAAACACTCTGACATACACTGCTGGGCAGGAGCCTGAGAAGCACTATGGAGTGTATGCAGGATGGATGAAGAGGGAAGCAATTTGATCCCTTTTTCAAAGGGATTTATTGTCACATGCAATACCAGCTTCACTAGAGATGGACAGACTATCAGTGTGAAAGCAGAGAGATATTCATTAAGTTTAGGATGGATTTCGGGGCACAAGACAATGTGTTGTCAGAAATTATAATATTAATATAAATAGAAAGCAATAGATCTGTAACGTCGATGGGAATAATCTGGGGTTTACAGCAGGGAGTTTATCCCCATTAAAGGAACAGGAAAGCTGGACAGTTGAATAAATGGACTATAAAAGATCATCTTTGTAATAAAAGGAAGGGTGATGCACCCTGAAGCAAGGTGAACACTAGGTCAGCTTGTAACTGTTTCTAGGGGATGAGGAAACATTAGCATGAAACCAGGGTAGAGCTGGAACTGGAACGGTCAAGTTGTCCAGAACATGTTTGACTTGAGACTGCAGCATGACTTGAGTCAGTTCTCATGCTCTGAATGCCTGGAGAAAAGGAGACTCGGGTGACTTATCACTCTCTACAACTTCCTGAGAGGTGGTTGTAGTCAGGTGGGGGTTGGTCTCTTTCACCAGGCAGCAACTGACAGAACCAGAGGACACAGGCTCAAGCTGCATCAAGGAAAATATAGGTTGGATATTAGGAAAAAGTTTTTCACAGGATGAGTGATAAAGTTCTGGAATGACCTGCCCAGGGAGGTGGTGGAGTCACCATCCCTGGATGTGTTTAAAAAAAGACTGTCTGTGGCACTTGGTGCCACGGTTTAGTTGAGGTGTCAGGACATCGGTTGGACTCAATCCTGAGGGTCTCTTCCAACCTGGTCATTCTGTGAATCTGTGAATGCTTGCTCCAGTGCCACCATGATTAGCAGACAACAGCATCTTTGTGTGTGTCAGCTCATTAAGGAGCTTGGCCAAAACTATAAATGCTGTAGAAGCAGGAAACAACAAAACAATTCAACCAAACATGCAGGTAACTCCAAGGAAGGCTTGGTGCATCCTAAGAGACAGGCAAGTGGATCAAGCAGTTGCACCTTACAAGTTTTCCACACCAGCAACTTGACGGGTGCAGTGTCTTCAAAATAAAGGGTGCAAAGAGTTTGAAAATATAAAGTTGCTCATCATAAAACCTCTCTCTCTATATATACACTACAAGAATGAAGACAGCACTCAAAATGGCTCAGATGTTCATGTTCTGCAGTCAACAGCCACACTCAAAACTCTGCTCAATGTTAAACAGGTTTGTGGTCACTGTGAAAGCGTGAGGGAGGTGCTGGAGGCTCAGTGACAAGTGACTAATCAAGAACTTCAAATCCTTTCAGATATGAAACCACTGACTTACTTGATGCAGTGTACTATGTTCTGCTTAAGCTGGCTCTCATAATCAAGAAGTGAAAAGTGGCAAATGCTCTGCAGTTTCTGAATGGAGAATGAGGAAATTAGGGAATGGTCACCATACCCATCACTCTGGGAAGAACAGTATGGGTATAAAAAAAGCTGTCTTCATACACAGTAAGCTAATTTTTATGAGCAATGACCATAAAATGCTTCTTGCATTACAGAAGAGGGGGGGCTGCATGCAGATAGAAAATATCTCTGCCCTTCTCCAAGGTGATAAAAGTTTTCTTTCAAGTTACAAATGTACATTCAGCAAACTGAAAAAACAGCTGGTGAAAGAAGACATTTTCATGGACCAAAGTCCAGAGCTAGAAATCAAACGTGAATTTTATTTTAAAAAAGGAACAACAACAAAAGAAACAAAACAAAAAACCTACCCAGGCCAATGTAAGGTTTTGTCTCATTTCAGTAGGAAAATGATTGCCAGAGTAGCAGCTCAAGATATGAAGCCATAGAAAATTATTCTGGCTAGTAGCAGAGTGTTCATCCAGGAAAAGAAAAGAAAAGAAAAGAAAAAGGAGAGGAGAGGAGAGGAGAGGAGAGGAGAGGAGAGGAGAGGAGAGGAGAGGAGAGGAGAGGAGAGGAGAGGAGAGGAGAGGAGAGATGGGGGGAAACAGGGAGAAAAAAGCACACCTGGGATATTGTTTAAACTACTAGAGAACAGTTTTGCATTGACATGTGCCTAAGCGATACTGAGCATAAACTATTGACCACCTGATTAAAATAGTGGAATAAAAAGCATCTGAAGGACTTGAGAGGTTGTCAGGGGAGAAAACAAAATGATAATGGGAGACATTAATTTCCCCCATACAGACTGGGTAGACACCATGTCAAAGAATGATGCAAAGACTGCATTTTTAGCCCTCATAAACGGGCATTTCTTAGAATGACCACTCAGAGGAACCAAGCAGAGGATGAACTCTTGATTTAGTCACGAGTAGTATATGGGAGGAAGTGTGAAATGTAATAACGAAGAGTCACCTTGTCTTTATGAACACAGTGTGCTCAAATCCAGTATATTATAGCCAGGGAGGAAAAAGCAACAGAAAAGTACACTGCAGTGCAATGTAATTTAAAAAGGAGATGAGTATATTCTCCTTCCAAAGAGAATAAGTGTAGAAGTCAGCAGAGTAATTAAGAAGAATTTTTAGGTAGGTAATGAACAGACAAATGCTTGCAATGACATTGAGACCCTTCATTTAAAGCTTTAAATATGGCATCACTCAAAGTAGAACAAAGATGACATTTAGAAGAAAAAACAAACAAACAAACAAAAAAAAACCAAAAAAAGAATAAGTATGACCAAAGAAGAAATACAGAAAACCCCAAAGTCTGCCAAGTTAAATAAATAAATAAATAATGAGACCCCACAATCCAACATATTTCAGCCAGCCAAATTAATTTTCAAAGAGCAGCTTTCTAAAACCATGAAGATTACTAATAAAGACATGTTTACACAGTAGGGGGAAGCCTACAGGGACTCAGGGGCCCAACAGAGAGCTTTAAGGGTAGAACAGTGCAGAAAAATCACCTTGACTACAGGCTACTGTCACCAAGCACAGTTGTGGACATCCAAACATTTTTTAGCTGTGGTTTAAAAGCAATGGGTATATGTAAAATTTCTATCAAGTTTGGGTCCAGCCTTGTAATTGCCTCACTCCAACATGTGGCTTCCAGCATGCTGAGGGAAATATTGTTGAAGTAATAAGGTGGTGGCTGAGGGTCCCAGACCAGGTTTTAGTCCCTGTTAACTTACATTTCATTAATAGATAGCTCTGAAGTGAATCATCAAATGGGAAGCACCGAGGTCTGAGGAATTAGCCACTAGTCAAAGCACCAGGAGAGAGAGAATACAAAGACAAAACTGAGCCCAGCTTGTGGATCTGGGAGGGGTTACGGATTCACCAACCTTGCTATCGCATGGAAATGTTTAGAGATGTTGATAGAGATAGGGATTAAGAGAACACCTGTCCATAGCAGTAAGTGGTGTTGGCTGCTGTCCCCTCTTTCCCTTGTTGCTATTGGCACTCCAGAGATCCTGTCCTGCTCTGACCTATTCCTTTTATCTGGGCCATTAATAGCATTGCCTTCTCTGAAGTCTGCTTCCACCAGCATCCGGAGGAGTCTGATTTATTCATTTCCTCCAGTGGCAGCTACAATTCATGAGCAGATACATCCTGCAGGTCTTTTTACTCACATGAGATTGTAAGTAGAACTCATTCTCATCCACTGGTGAAAATGGACCACAGTGAGGTCTAACTGCCCCTTAGCCAGATTTCAAAGCCTATAAAAACACAAATTTAGCCTGAAGTAGTTTCTCATTCATTGTACCAGGTGTTTTCCCAAACGTTATGATCATCTCTTATTCACCTAATTTTTATAACAAATTGAGTGCTTTGCCTACAGGCTAAGTGCAATCCCAGGTCTTGGAAGTTCTGATACACAGACATTGCCTGGTCTCCACATCTTCATTGCACCACACGAGTCCTTTGCTAGGTGATAGATGTAGTGCTCCAGGCCACCTGTATGATGCTCTCAGTCATGTCTGCTCTGGGTCGCATGGCCAGAACTGGTAAAGTCCTGTTTCCTGAGCTTATGCAGCATTGCTCTAGTGAATAAGTGGGATGCAGGAATCACTTTACCTCCAGGTACTTGAAGGAGAGTTGCTTTACTTAGGGACAAGCTCCAACTGTCTCTTGGTAACTGAAAAAGTGTATTTTCTGCTACTTCTCTACATACTTCCTGCCTCTAAAAATATGCTATTTGAAGATGTAGTTTCTAATACCAGTTCACCTGGGAACAGTGCTCGTATGCTATATTGATATCGTACACAATTTCACAACCTTGTAACTCACCCATCGACTAAGCCTTCCAGTCACACTCAATTTACCTTGTTTAGAATTTTCACATGGACTTGTGGGTCTCCCTTGGATTAAGCTGAGAGGTGTTAAGCCATTTGTCCAACCAGCCTTATCACCTAAGGCTCTGTCATCCCCTAACCAGAATCTTTTGAGGTTAAACTGGAAACACCATGTCCTTTATCTCAGTCATCCATTCCTCATACAAGTTTTTTTCTCCTTCTCAGATTTTGTCACAGCCTGTGCTACTGATTTTGCAGGCTTCTCTCCATTTTGTCATTTGCTGTGGCCACATCAGGCAAGCCAGAGTGTTGGCATACTGGAAAGGTGTTGAGCCAGAGGATAGTGCATCCCAGCATGTGTTGGAATGCTTGGCACAGGCAGAGTGTGCCACCTGGAACAAAGCTGCAGAGATAAGCGGGAGTAGAAGCTGGCTGGCAGCACCTGGTCGGTAGGAGGAGAGCAGGAAGTCGTGAGGCGCTGCTAGTAAATCAGGTCATTGTAAGGACATAAAAGGGAATTACATGGCTAAGATACGTCCTGAGGAGCTGTGTGAAAGGGTGGCACAGGGTCCTTATTCTCAGGGGCTGGCTGCATATACACCAGACATAGCCTTGAGAATAAACTGTGCTGTCTTCAAGGCTACAAGATGGATAAAGAGTAGGAACTGTGCAATTATAGGAGTCTTTAATTTCACAGTGAATGCCAGGCAGTAAACTGTGCCAGAATAGCAGTGCTCAGACATCCGCTGACAAGACAGAAAGCAAATTTCCATATCGATTCAGTATAACATAAAACACAACATCATTTCAGACACAGCTTCACTGAATGGTAAGCCTGCTCCATCAGTCAGGGAACAGACCTGTAGGGAGGAGCAGCCACCAAATGTACCCCTGCAGGGAGAGAGGTGAGGGGAGAGGAGACATGAACCAGCTGCAATCAAACCCCAAAAGTGGGTTTAACTCTGTTTCAGTAAAAGTGATGAAGGGAACATGGGGAGTGAGGAGATACCTAGTGAAACAGGAACAGCACAACAGAAATAATCCCTTAGATGGGGCTGCCAATTTCGTAGACTGAGGCACTCAATTCAAAGTAAAGGATGGTGCACTACAAATCAGAAGAAACTGCTGCTAAAGGTGAAGATCAGTCCCAAGGCTGGAGAGGAGATACACGAAAAACTGGCCAGGCTGCATCAGACACAAGCATGACCAGGCTGCAGGACAGGTATTAACCACAGATTCTGAGAATAAGTTCAGGCTAGTAAATCCATTGGTAATTTCAGAAGAGCCATGTGCAAGCTCCCAAAATGCAGAGGGAGCAGACGGTTGGGAGTTATTGCAAGTGCTGAGAGTAATAGTTCCTCGCAGGGGAAGAAAGGGACCTTGACCTTGTCAAGGGATGAGGGAAGCAGGGTGAAATTTAATGGCAGAAAGGGCAAATTAAACACTTGGGGACCAGCAGCAAGGACATTTGCTACAAACTGATGAAATGAAAGCTCTGAAGGAATAAAAAGACCTTACTGCACTGAAGGATGAATATGAAGCTGCGGCATGATGCTTCTGTAGAAAAGGAATGGCACTATGCTAGGATGCATCAGACAAGTTATTTTTAGCAGAGACAGAAACATTATTGCCATTGCGCAAGGCATTGTGAGACTTCCTCCAGAATATCCTTGCAGCTCTACATCCAGGAAGGATAAATTTCCACTGCACAGAGAAAAACAATTTGGATGCTGAGACAAACAAACACCAGCTGATTAAGAATCTACTAAAAGAGTTTGGTTTCTTCTAGCCAGACAGGCTGAGAGGGGACAGATGTATTTCCGAAGAACCACCAAAAGAAAATTATAAATAAAATTGTTATGAAAATATGCAAGATGTACAATAATGGCAAAAAATATTTAATAAGTTTAGATGGTGAATTAGAGAGCTTATACCCCTGCCAGGATTAATGTTCTGGACCAGCCTTCTGAGAAGGGTAATGAGGCAGAAAAACCTGCATCATTTTAACACACACTTTGTTAGAATTCCCTCCATTAATTTGTAAGTGAAGGAACCCTGGAAATGGGCGGCTCAGCCTGGGATACAGATCCAGGTTGGCCAAGGAGTCAGCAGTACTAAGGGTGTTTGGAGGAGATGCTGCTTTACCCCAGGCTTCTGGGTTTCTGCTGGGCATTGTGATGATGAAGAATATAATTTCCCCTCTTAATTTGCTACTAAAGGTACTGAGGTTTTCCTTCCTTTGGGAAACTAAAGGCAAGCTCTAGGTCTCATGCATTGGTGCTCAGCATTACAGTCCCAGAGGTCTGCTCACACATCAGGCTTAATGCTATTGCCAGATTAGGGTCAGGAGGGAATTTTCCTAGATTGACAGAAAAATTGCGGTTGCATTTTTTGTGTGTGTGTGGTTTTGACTGGGGCCTTTTTGTTTTGTTTTGGTTTGGATTTTTACTTCCCCAAGTTCACATCTATTTTCTAGACCTTATGTAATTTTTTTCATTAATTCTCTGCTATTGCCAAGCTGCAGAGCAGTGGTCCCTTAATCTTCCTGCCTGCTTCCTGTAGCATGTTACAGCTGCAGGTCTTTTTCTGAGAGGAGTCAGAAAGCACTTGTAGCACCTGGTTTGTGAGGTGAGGGGAGCAGGTGTCCAGACTAGAGGCACCAACAGGATGTTCACTGCATGTTTACTCCCAGCTGCAGACACTGGACTACAGGGTGACCCTGGAGGACTTCCCAATGCGAACACAAGCACACACAGTAACTGCAGCAGCGGCTGTGAGAGGGAACAGGGGCATTAACCCAGCCTCTCAGCTCTACAAGCACAGATTTAAAGGACACACAACCACTGGCTGACCTCCAGGGCTTATTTACAAGCAGGCAGGCAGGGATTTAGGATGAGGAATGTGTAAGAGAGCAGAGAAAGTGTGGTGAGTGAGGGAGCCCCAAATCTGAGGGTGCTACATGCCAAAGTGGGGTAAGCACCTCTCCCAGCTCTCTGTGGCTCCTCTGAGCCCACCTGCATCAATCCCAGCACCAGACTGGGATCGATGGCCACTCTCAGCAGGCACCCTGGAGCTGGGTACCCCTGTGAGGCTCCTGGTGGAGGGAACCCAGGTTGGGGAGGCACAGATGTGCCACAGCAGCAACCTCTGCTTTGGGTCAGGAGCCCTGAGTCCTTGGGTGTGTTGAGTAAGTCTGAATCTTGAGGACTGGTGGTCCCAGGGTCTGGAATGGGTGTCAACAGCAAGGACCATAGCCAGGTTCCTGCCTGGCACCTCTGCCCACAGGGGTCCCTGTCAGCTTTCAGGATGAGTATGCTGAACTTCTAAGTGTGAGTATCCTAAGTGTGAGAAAGCACACCCACCTCACAGAAATGTGGGTACTCCACACCCGGCAGCACCCAACTCCATGGACCCGGAATAAACTTTCCTGAGGATATGGGACTGTGCTGTTGCTGAGAAAATGTTGAGCTCTGCAAAGAAATGAAGACAAGGGCTGTGCAGTCTTCAGCCCTGGGCAGAGATGTGCAAGGAGTGCTGCTGTCAGACTCTTCTGCTGCCCCACTGCCTTCTGCACATAGGCTCCAAAACAGCTTATGCACAGAACACAAGTCCCTCATCTTGTGGGTTTTACCCACAATGAAAGACCAATTTGGATGCCCTTCTAGCTGCTTTCTAGCTTGGAGATCATGTTGAGAACATACAAATGCAAGAGAGAATTAAAATGGAAAGGGAGAAGGAAGATATGATATCAGCATCAATCCCTTAGAGATTTGTTCCAGAAGAAGACTGTAGATAACAGGGCCTGGTGCAGAAAGGGACAGCTGCTGGAGATTAGAGTCTGTAGCAGGAACAGAAAGGGAAAAGCTGAGAGTGCTTTGAAGAGAAACAGAGTGAAAACCCCAGCTCTGCTTAGTGACCTCTCATAAAACACCCTCTGTGTGGTTCCCAGCCATGGGCTGCTGCACCTCGGGGCAGAGCCACTCGCACAGGCAGCAAAGGCAGCTGCTGCTTGCAGGAGGAAGGTTGGCTATCCTATGGTAAAGTGGACTTGTTTCCAACAGAACTGGGGTTCCTACAAAACCTCATCTTTGCTCCTCACCTCTGGCTCGCCTGCCTGGATGAAGCATATGCTCCAAGTGCTGCTCCTTGCCACTGTCCCCAGTTTTCTCCAGACAGCTTCCACCAGCACTCCTGCTACCAGAGAGCTGCTGTGCACTGCTTTCCATGCTCCTGCTCCTGCCTCCTCTTTGCAACAGTGCCTTTGCCGCTGGCTGGACAGCAGGAAAACACCTTTCTGCAACTCTCACACCCTCCACAACAAACCTTAAATCAATAACCAAGAACACAGGGATAGGTTATTGCTAACGGAAACCATTAAACTGTAACACAGGGGAATAAAGCCAGCCTCTAACACTCAGAAGATTTATAGGGCACAACAGCAGGGTGTTAATTCTTTTGGCAACACAAACACTTTCATACCCCCTGCCTTTCGTCACCCACAGGAGCAGTGGGAGGAGAGGGGACCATGTGCAGCCCAGCTGTAGGAACACAAGGACACAGCCTTGTTCATGCAACAGTCAGCAGCACACATATTTGGGGTGATGCCATGCTCACAGGGCTGCCCAAGTGCATGGAATAGCATATACTCAGGGGTTCCCAGGGTTGCTGACAGCAGACATCCCCAGTGTCCAACTCCTCTTTGCCTATAACACTACCCGCTCCTGCCTGCCTCTTCAGATGCACCACAGTTTCAAGGAAAGGCTGTAAAGAAACTTTCAGATCACCTAAAGTATTTGTAGAAACAAGCCCAGCTCTAAGGCATACAAGAGTTTCCTCAGGTCTGAATCACCCAGCAGCTGGAGAGTGTTTTCACAGCTGATTTAAGAGATGCTCTCCCTGTAACGCTTGGATCCACATCTGCCACTCCTGTGGCAGCTCTGAGACCAGGGAGATGCTGGTCAGCACCACCATCAGCCCAGCAGCTCTGGGCAGGAGAGGGGCTGCAGGTATGCTGCAGCCACAGGGCTTTGCATGAACTCACAGAAAGGGACACACATCCTCCCCACAAGACCCCACTGGGCCTTGGCTGTCACCCCCTCCTTCAATGTCGCTGGAAGAACTGCATTGCTGATTAACAGCCCCCTGCCTGCCTCCCTCCATCCCACTCACACCCTTGCCTGCAGCTGCCTCCTTGGACCCTCCCTTGTGCAAAGTCCAGGGCCAGGAGGAAAGAACAGGGTGGGAGCTCACTCAGGGCCCACCTGCAGGCAGCCTGACTGTACCCCACATCCCTGCATACTGCAGAGGCCTCCCTGGGCTGAGCAGTGCAGCAGCACAAGTCACCAGTGTGCAGGCAGGAGCACCTCGCTCCACCTAGGAGAGCAGCGAGGGAAGAGGTGGGCTCCAGCCACAGTGCCAGTCCATAAGAGTGCTGCAATACACCCAGGCACAGCCACAAAGGGCTCAAAGCCTTGAACATGATCCAAGTGGCAACATCAGCATCAACTTGGCTGAACCCCCCACCCTGGGTTTATTGCCCCTATTCCCCTCCCTGATCTCACACTATTGGAGTGGGTGCTGCCTCCACCAAGTAAGGGATCTCTGACCAGCCCCTGTCCACCCCAAACACCATGAACAACCCTGGGAATGGCATGGGGGTCCATCCCCTGCCCATCACTTCCCTCCACACCTGGGCAGCTGCAGGCTTTCCTAACCCAGGGTGTGCCAAGAGAGGGCTCAAACACTGCACCCCACCCCAAGCCTGTCCCAGTCCTGAAGCCAGGGTACTCGATGCCATCTCAGCATTCCAAATCAGCACTGCCACCTGCAAGGGATGCCCAAGCTTGTCCCAGCCCAGAAACAGTCCAAGGCACAGCTTTTCTCTGACTGCCAGCACAAGAGCAGGGAGCAGAAAAGATGCTTGGCAGCAGGCCCAAGCCTGCTCCCTTGGGGGCTGCCTGCGATCGCTGCTCTCCTCCAGGAGCTGCAGTGCACTGAGAGGGCCCAGACAGGCACCATCCATCCCTCCCTGCCTGCCACTGGCCATCCTTTCCTGCCAAGCACCATGCCCCTGCAGACAGCTGTAATCCCTCTGCAGTCACACAAACAGCTCTCCCTCAGGGGAAACCCAGAGATGAGATGTCTCCCCTCTGTTTCTGGCGAGCCGGAGCAATACCAAGAAGCAGGCTCGAAGGGCAGTGGGCTCGGAGCGAGCAGAGCCCTGCCCGAGCTCTGGCTGAGGGCTGAGCCGGTTCCCAGCCCACTGCTGGGAGCGGCGGTGGAGCATCTTGCACTGCCCCCCCGTGGCCATTGCGGGCGGTGCAAGTGGCCCCAAAACGGCTGGGAGCCTCGGGGTGCCAAGTCCTGCAGTCCAGCAGAGCCCAAGAGACTGTCAGAGGGGTCCTCAGAGAGGCATTCACCCCGTGCCAGGCCATTGCAGGCTGCCATGATGACAGTCACACACTCGGTGACCTCAATCCTGCCCCACTCTCCCCAAAAATCCCACTCCTGTGCCCAGTCTATGACCTGTGCAACATTTGATGGGGCCATACCACAGGCAGAGTCCCTGGGGTCTTGAGGGGGGCACAGCCTAAGCCCACACCTGGGAATAGCCCATGCAAAAGAGGAAACAAGGCAGTGCTGCTGTTTGGGCATCCGTATTTATTATATGTCTGGGGCAAGCCCAGGGCTGCGACTTGCCTGGACTGCTCCAGTTGAAGGCCAATGAACCATCCTCCTTAAATATTGGTTATAAAACAAATTTTTTTCCTTTTTCATTTTATTAAAAATCTCATCTCTCTCTCCATTCTTTTTTTGCCTTTTGTATTTGAGTATAAAAGTGGGGGCGGGTGCTCCGCCTTGCCTGCCGCTACCTCCGCAGGCTGCGCTGTGCCTGCCGCAGCAGAGTGTCAAAGTCCAGGGAGTCAAACTTGCTCTTGACAGGAGCTGGGTCAAAATCCTCACGGTTTGAATCTGGAAGAGATGGGGAGAGGCTGTCTTGAGCTCATGGAAACAATGGCACAGTTCTGGCCATTCCCACAGCAAATTTCTTATCTTGTTTCACCTGCCAGCCTCTAGACCCAGAATTGGGCCGGCCTCCAACACAGTGCTGGAGAGACAGGGAGCCCCCATTCAATCCTTCAGGGCAGGACAGTTCCTGGATGCAGCTCTGCTGCCAACTCTGACTGACCCCAAGGATGGGGACTCCTATGCCTCTGGAAAGAAGAGAAGGACCCAGGGAGGCCAACCCCCAACTTGGAGGTTGTGCAACTCACCCAAGTCAGCATAGTTCCTCCTGCAGAACTGCCTGCGGCCACCAAAGCACAGGTCGAAGGGCTGCTCATCTGGGCGCCGCAGCTTGTGCCCACTCTCAATGGCAGCAAAGGCTTCCTCAGCATACCGGTAGGTGACAAAGCCATAGTTATCCCTGACATTGGAGGAGACCAGCAGCAACAGTTATGTTTGTCCCCCCTTGGTCTGCAACATCCCCTTGAGTAATGGGAAAAGGGCCAAGAGGAGTCATCCCTGAGAAGGGACTGACCCATCTCCCCATAGCTCTTACCCCTCGGAGCGGAAATGCAGGGTACACTCCTCAATGTCCCCAAAGACAGAGAAGCGGTGCCGCAGCTCTGACCGTGTCATCCTGCTGGGGATCTTGCCGATAAACACAACTCGCCGCTCCTCCTGCGGACAGGGATGCCCCATCCATGAGCAGGACCTCTCGCACAGAACACCCTCCCTGCATGGCCTCCCACCACACTGTGCCTTGGCCAGGGCCTCCCAGCAATGCTGCTGGCAAGGCTGCACCCCCATACAGAAACCCCCTGTTTCTGAAGTGACGGGGGGCTGTGAACCCCCAAATTTCCAGTCCCAGATTCCCAGCCCTCCATCACTCACTATTGCACGTTCCTTCTGGAGGATCCTCTGCCTTTGGTAGTGGTCCTGTGCATCATAGCTGTATCTGTCAGGGCAGAAACCAGACACATGAGCTATGGAATCATGGGGATGTCAGAAGAGTGATCCCAAACACAAGGGAGATCTTGAAGGAATGGGTCTATCCTTCCTCCACAGAAGGCTGGGAGATGGGTTGGGGAGAGTTCACACCCCTGCAGGATGGCCACGCTCACCTTCTCCACCTGCTACTCCTCCCACGGGGCGAGGGGGAGCGGGACTGGCTGCGGGATGTGGACCTGGATGAGTAGGAGGATGTTGATGATGAGGATGAGGACCTGTCCCGGGACCTGCCACATGACCCACAGCTGGAGCGACAGGAACTGTGGGAGCTGTGGGAACATCTTGAGCGGTACCTGGGGGAAGAAGAGATACAGCTGAGCCCTCCCTTTGTCCAGCATCATAAGGCTCCAAAGCAGGAAAAGATATCCATTGTCCCCACGGTATTCAGCATCCCAGTCGGACAGGACCCGTCCCCAGCATGGGGAAGCTTCTGCCCAAGACTGCCAGAGCAGCAACACTACAGAAATGTTGCTCCATTTGGTTCCCAATGCCACAGAGAAAAGAGAACAGGCTCATAGGAGGCACAGCTTCCAAGAAATAGTCATGGGGAACTGTGAAGCACAGGGCTGTGCCTGGGAGGGCTCAGAAAAGGCTGGGATTTCTGTGCTGAGCCCCACACAATGCACAGGACAACACTATATCCACCTCGTGCTCAACAGCCATGTGGACAGACTGCAAGAGCTTCTCCAGCAGGGCCAGGGAAACCTTAAGGACAGCAGGACCAAAACACAGCTGGGATTAAGCTCTGCTTTGTCCAGCCAGGAGCACAGTCACTCTCCAGACATGCTGGCCATAAGTGGTCCCTGCCACGGGCAAACCCTGGCAGGGCATGCTGCCTGGCTTGGCCACATATTCCTATGCCACATTCTCCTGGAAGACAGCAAATCAGGGTGGCACAGTACATGGGGACATTTTCCAGCACATGGCCAGCTGATTTGCTGGAAAGCCAAGCCAGATGTGTTGCTTCACAATCCCCAAGCTGCACATCCATGGAACATGGCACTTTTATATCTGCTCTTTCCAGATCCAGCCTCTGCATTTACTGGCTATCAATGAAGAGGTCTTGGTTGGACAGGCCCCTCATGCCCAGGGACATCTCCAGAACTGGCTGAACACCAAGAGAACGACAAAAAGAGAAACCCTTCACTACCTCCAGTGCCTCCCAGCCCAGCTGGACAGGCTACACATCATTCAGATGCACAAGGACTCCAAAAGAAATGCATCCCACAGAATCCAAGCTGTCCCACTTTCCTACACAGCCACCTGCATAAAGAGAACAGGGAGCCCCTGAGGCAGCCAAGCCAGACAGGTTTTTCCCTGCTTGCCTCCAGCAGCTCCTTGGGGAGCTCCACTGTGGCTCCTCTCACTTCTAATACCAAGGGCTGCAACAGCCCCACAGCACAAATATGAACACTTGCTGTAATACTCCAGAAAAAGCATCCAAAAGCAAAGATGCAGCCAAGGACTTGTAACATGGTTTGGATGTTCCAGAAGTAGGGAAGTCTGGCTCAGTGGTGGCTTTGCAGGCATATGGGCCCAGATGTGGGCTTCAGCCAGAACTGGATGGGCAGCGTGTTGCTGCAGCTCCCCCACCCTCTGTGAGCCAAACATCTCTTCAGAAGGGTCACAAGGACAAAAGCATCAAATCCAGCCATCTAAGTAGGACCATAAAGATGTGTCTGGGCTCTTGCAAAAGACCAGCCACTGGACAACTGCCTGGTTTAGGTTGCAGTGAAAGATGTAACCAGAAATACTACAGGTATTCTATCATCACCTGTTGAAACCAGGTGGAGCAGTGTTCTTTATCTCCTCCATGACCCATCCTCCATCCAGGGAAATATCTCCAGTTAATGGGCCATTGACTCGCTGCATAAAATTACATCATCCCATTGTGAGATGCTCCACCCAGGGGGAGGAGCCAAGCATTCCTACCTAAAGAAAAATCTGATATTTGGAAACCCAGGGGAGCCTTTTCCCACAGGATTCCCAGAGGAAGACCAGGCCCATCTACACCACCACTGGACCTTCAGAGGAAAACTACACCCTTCTACAGGATCGCTGCTTCAACAGAACCACCCACACCTGTCACTCCAGGAGGACAGCAGCCACCATTCAATGAGGTTGTATTCTGACTCTGTCAGTGTTTTTTTGTATTACTGCATTTTTATTTTAATTTTCCTAGTTAAGAACTGTTATTCCTATTCCCATATCTTTGCCTGAGAGCCCCTTAATTTCAAAATTATAATAATTTGGAGGGAGGGGGTTTACATTTCAAGAGAGGCTCCTGCCCTCCTTATCAGACACCTGTCTTTTCAAACCAAGACACTCCTCAAGAGCAAGCAACAATCTGCTGCTTACCTTCGCCACCGCTTGGGAGGTGGGGAGAGCGACCGTGACCGGGACCGGGAGGACGAGGATGAAGATGAAGATGAGGACTCGCTAGCTCCATCCGAACTGGAGCTGAAAGAACGGCTGGCACGGCTCCGGCCAGCCCTCCAGCTGTCGGTAGAGGGGCTGGGTGAGTCCTGGGGTCTCCGGTAGCAGCGCAGGGACCTCTTGGCAGCAGCATGGCTGGGCTGGGCACTGGGAGTCCGCACCTCCTGCTCCCGGCAGGGGGATGCAGCTGGAGACAGGAGCACTGAGGTGGGGGGACTGCTGCACCCAGTGGTGGCCTTGTTGGGGATGGTAGTCCGATAATCCAGGGGAGCTGGGCAGGCCATCCCCAGGGGCTCCGGGCTGTGCCCCATGGCGGTGTCGGGGGCTGGTGGGGTGGGCTCAGGTTGGTCCAGCGTCCGTTTGGTTAAGGAGGAGATGGGTTTGATAGTGATGTCCCAGTGGTGTTTGACATTCCAGCGGGAGCCACCTTCGGCAGGGGGCTGCGTGCCAGGGCTATTGCTGCTCTCGGGCTGCGGTGCACCCAGGATGCAGTAGTCGTGGTCTCCCGAGCAGACATGGCTGGGGGCTGTGCTGGCAGGGGCTGGCACCATGCTCTTCACCTGGATCTTGTTTGGGAGCAGTGGCTTGGCTTTCATTAGCTTGGTTGACTTCTGGGGCCCTTCCTGGGGCATGGACCCAGGTGACTTGGTCTTGGCCAGCAGTGAGACAGCAGGCAAAGGCTTCCAGAGCTGGTGAGGAGGTGTCGCTGGGGGCGTGAGGCCTGGGAGAGCACCAGAACACTTACAAGAGCAGCCCTTTGCTGCAACCCACCAGCTGGGGCTCCCTCATATCCCAGCCCCTCTCACTCCCCAAGATGTCCCCCCAGACACACAACAGCCCTGCCACGACATGGCACACTACCCTCCCTTGTCCCAAGTATTCTTTACCTGCCACATTGGCCAGCTCAGAGGCCTGCAGCCCATCTGGGGGCTTCCTGTCCTGCTGGGTTGGTGCTTCCTGCTGGGTCTCAGGTCTGAGAATGGGAAAAGAGCTTTGTCAAACACAGCAAGCAAAACCCAGCCCCACTCCCCAAGCCTGGGGCACCCACTCAATCTGCCCCACTGGCCAGCTCACGAGGACAGAGGATCCAAGAGAGCTGCAAGGATAAAACTTGCACAGCCTTGTCATGCCCATCACTGCTTGTCCCAGTTTTTCCCTAAGTGCCAGCTCTGTCCCAGTCCAGCAACAAGCTCAGCCCCTCCTGGGCCAATGGACACAGCGCCACCACACTTCAAATCCTGCCAGGACTGAAAGCTGCCCTGTGCCCTTGCTCTGCTGGGCTCCATGCTGGGCACCAGCTGCCAAGGTTTTGATACTCACCCAGAGCTCCCTGTCAGCTGCCTTTCCTCAGGGGGCTGTACAGGAGTTTCCTCCTTCTTGGCTGAAAAGAGAACAGGTAGGTGAGAGTGGCAACAAGTAGGGCTGAAGGACAGGGTCAACAAAGCACCCCAGGAAGAGCTTGGAAGAGCACAGCTCCTGAAACTCAGCTCCCTCAAGATAGGAGCTGCACATCCTTTTTCCTTCACAGACTCTTCACCACCCCTTTGGTTGCCATGGGGACCCCCAGATATTTCCACAGGCCAAGGAGATGGAGGCAGAGAGAGCCGCAGGACAAAAACACCCAGGCAGGGTAACACGAGCCCACAGGCAGCAGCATCACAGCCCTCCCACTACCACCCTGACACAGGGAGCATGGACAGCCCAGGGAGGCCAGCATGGCACGGAGGGAGCCCTGCAGGGGATGGCATGCCAGATCCGCACCTTCAGACTTCTCAAACTGCTCCAGCAGGCTGGACAGGTCGGTGGCTTCAATCCCTGAGCCAGGGAGAAAGCACAGCAAGTCAGATCAGCTAGAATTCCCCCAGCACCACAGTGATGCACCCCAAACCCATTCTCCCCCTGCATCAGCCTCCCTGGATGGTGGGACAAACACTGGGGAGGAAAAGCAGTAACAGAGCCTGCAGCAGCTCTGTGTCTCCCAGATGGACAGGAGCTGCCAGCTCTGCAGTCCCAGAAGGAAGTAGTTTCAGGACAGCCAGCCCAAACCATCCATTGCAGGCAACATCCCAGCAGAGTACTGGGAAGAGACTGCAAGCCTGTGGGCAAGGCTTTGCCACCCTCACCCCCAGAAGTGCCAGGAACCGGTCCTGCTACCCAGGCTGCCGGCAGCACTGCAGCCTTGCTGGCTGCTGACACTCAACCCAGCGTCCTGCAGCCCTCCCACTCACCGATCTCGCTGATGAAGGCTTGCACAATGTCCTTGCTGCTGTCTCTGGGCTGGGCTGAGCTGAGGAGTGGCTGGTGCCTCCATGGCCGCACAGTGGGTGCCTTGGTGGGAAGGCTGCTCTCTCGACCTGCTTTCCGTGGTGGTGCCACAGCCTGGGAGGTGGATTTTTGGCCAGGCACCTCCTGCCCGGCAGCTGCCTTGGGCTCCAACGGGGCTTTCTCCGCTGCCTCCTTCCCTGGCTCTACAGCCTTCTCTGTGGCATGGGTGCCAGGGGACTCCCCAACAGGGGCAGGAGACACCTCTGCTGGCAAGCAGACGGCAGCTGGGGGGACCTTTGGGAGCTGGTTGGGAGTTGCAGCTTGGGACTCCTCCGGAGGCTGGGTGGGGACAGCCTGGGGGACTGGCACTGCAGGAGGGACCCTGCTGGGCTGGGCAGTGGCAGCTGAGGGGGCTGGCAGGGGCTGGGCTGGGGCTGGGGCCAGAGGGGCCTTGAGGAGGGAGCTCTCTCCTGCCAGCCGTGCCTGCCTCCTGGGATCTGACACCCTGCCAGCCGCCGGCCTGGCCGGGCCACCTGCAGGCCCCATCTCGCTGCTCGGGGCAGCAGGTGACTGGGCAGGGAAGGCTGGTGGCTCTGGGCAGCTGAGCATAGGGGCAGCAGGAGACTGCCCATGCAGAGGGCCTGTGCCAGGGTGGCTGCCAGCTGGGAAGGCAGTGGTGGCCTGCACGGCTGCTCCAGGGTCCCTGTACGCAAGGGAAGGCACCGGAGGTGGCACGGGGATTCCAGGCCAGTAGGATGGTGGTGCCCACCCAACTGGGGCATAGGGGCCACCTGGGCCAAATGGAGGCGGGGGTGGCAAAGGTGGAGGGGGCCAGGCCATGGCTGGAGGCGGGAGGCCAGGCACCACGTGAAAAGCACTGGAGGAGCTGGCACTGGGTGGTGGGGGCAAACCATGGCAGCCCATGGGCTGCGGGCTGAAGCAGGGCCAGGAAGGCACTGGTGGGTAAAGGGCATAAGCACCGGCAGAGGCTGGCGGCATCCCAGTGGGAGCCACCCCAGCAGCTGGGGGCACGTTTGGTGCGACAAAAGGCATTGGTGCTGATGGCGGTGGTGGAGCTGTGGCAGGTGCTGGGGCTGAAGTCAGAGCGGTGGGACCTTTGCTGGCAGGAGAAGGGACAGCAGCAGGGCTGGTGGGTTTGTCTGGTCCCTTCTGAGCAATGTCTGCCTCTGTGGCGGAGCGCATGGGTGACACCAGGCAGGGGATCTCCGCCAGCTCTGTCGGAGGCTCGGGGACACTGGGCCACTTGCTGGCCACTTGCTTCTTGCCTTCCTGGCTGCCACCCGCGCTGGGCTGACGGTGCAGCATGCGGATGCGGTACTCACGCAGGCTCAGGGCCTTGGGTTTGGCTTCCTTAGGCAGGCCCTCACTTGGCTCTGCTGCTGGCACCCTCTGGGCAGGCTCCAGCCCAACACCTTGCTCTGGGAGCTGAGAGGCAGCCTCCGAGACCCCACTGCTCTGTCCGGCAGATGGCTGCACATCTCCCTGGCCCTCAGCCTGGTCTGTCGGGCTGGGACATGCAGCTGCTGGCTGCCCCTCCACGCTTGGTGCAGTCTTCTCCAGGGACATCAGAGTCTTGTTCTTCTCCAGGGCCACATTCACGGTTTCTGGTGCCGGCTCCTTCTGCAGCTCCTGCTTCACCTTCTTGGGCAGCAAGGCCCCAGCTGTGCTCTGAGGCCTGCCCCGGGGCCGAGGTGCCCGCTCAGCATGCAGCTCCATCTGCCCCTCCTTCCGGGCTCGCTCCAGCTGCTGTGCCAGGAAGTCTGAGACCTGAACAGAGGGACACTCTGCCCGCTGCCTGCTGACGGCTGGCTGGGCATGGGGCTGTCCAGAGCCAGCGGAACGGAGCCGGTGGGCTACACAGTCCCTGCCAGGCCTGGCCTGCTTGCTTTGGTCCTCCTCTGCTTTCTTTTTCCGACTCTTCCTTGCTCTCTCACGGCCCCGCCCCTTCTCAGAGCATTCACGTTTTCCACCTGCTGGGGCTTCTGTGCTGTGGCAGGAGCTCTTGTTGGGACCTGAGGCACCAGGTGCTGCTGTCTCCAGTGGGGAGGTGGCCTCTGGGGTAGTGCGTGAAGGCTCCTTCCCAGGCAGTTTTTCCTCCTTCTCCTCTTCCAACCTATTTTCCTGGGTTGGAGCTCCTGGCAGCTTCCCACGATCTTCTGGGATTGACTCACCGGTAGTCTCCTCTACTCCCAGGAGTTGGGGCTCCAGGTCAGCGGAGTTGGGAGTCAAGGGCTGCAGAACTACAGGGATCTCCACACTCTCTCCCTCTCCAGGCACAATTTCCAGCAAGACAGGACTGCTCAGAAGCTCCTTGGCCACAGGCTCTGTGTCAGGGTCCAGGCACACAGTGAAGGTGGGCAGGCAGTAGGGGTGCATGGACTTCACCAGCTCACTCAGGGATACATCACCTGTGTTGATGATACAGGGGTCTTCATGCTCCTCCAGCACTGCCCCTGCCTCGCTCACACAGAAATTCACAGCTTCCATGCTTCTGTCTAGCTCCAGGCTCAAGGCAGCCTCTTCCTCTTCTTCCTCCCCATCACTGCGCTGTGGCAGGGGCTGCTCTCGGGCTCGGTGCCAGCTCACCTTCCTCTCCACTCTCGGGGTACTGCAGACTTGCTTCTTTGGCAGCACTGGGTCCTCGAGGCCATGAGTAGCACGGTCCCAGGCCACATCTGTGTCAGTCTGGGAAGGGGGATCACAGCAAACATCAGCTCCTGAGTTTTTAGCAGCAGTCCCCCAGGAGAGCCAACTGGGTCTGCTGCAATTTTACAGCAAAGCCCCATGGCTGACAAAAAGCTGGGACACATCTGACCTGCCCAGTAAAACACAACAGAGCTGGAAATCTGACGCTCCTATGGGAGCATCCTCAGTCCCTGGCACCCACCACATGAGGCAGACCCTGCTCCCACTGCCACTGGTACCTTGCAAAAGCATCGTCTCAGGGAAAGGATGCCTGTGCCAGGAGGGAAGGCCAGGGCTAGGGGCTGCAGCAGAGGCAGTTATCCCAGCACCACCCCAATAGTGCTGCTTCAGCTTGCCCTGCTCAGCTGCTCACCTTCCCAACCACAGAGACACTGCTGCTGCTGCTGAGAGGCCTGAGAGCCTTAGGCTGCTCCAGGGTAGGGCTCTCACACTCCAGCAATGGGCGGGATAAGGTGAGAAACTTCTGAAACTGGAAAGATGGACAGAAGATTAGACAGTGGCAGGTCTATGCTGCTGGAGAGGACAGGCCACCCCCAGCCCCACAATGCTCACACACTTCACCCCACAAAGCCCAAGAGCAAACAGCCCTGTTTCACCCACACTGCACACAGCTCCCACTGGGGACATGCTGCTCCTCAAAGCCTCTGGCACAACTCCGGCTCTTTATAAAGACTCAAGGGGGACGCATGGCCCTCCAGAGCACTTCCTCACATTGGAACTGTCATGAGAGTACATCTCAGGGTACTGGGGACCAGGGTCCTACTACTTCAGGACACCGTCATGCTAGGACCTAGCAGAGCCCTGCCAGAGCATCTTCCCATGGGCTCTGGGGTCAGGCTGCATCTGCCCCCGACTTACCGAGGTATTCTCCCGCTCACGAGGTGAGGTCAGCAGCTCTGCATCCATGATGGTGTCAAAGGGGGACAAGGTCTCATCATCTGTGCTGTCCAGGATCTCTGTGATGGCAGTCAGCAGGGACAGCTCGTTCTGTGCATCCAGGCAGGCCTTGCTCTGCTGCAAGGGTAGGGACGGTCTCAGAGGGCGATGGGACACAGCCCTAAGACCTGGACACTGAGGACACTGCCATCACCCCCACCCATGCCACATCCCACATCTGTGTGTGAGCTCCCACCTCACTCAGAGAAAGATCCTCAATGATGGAGATCACAGAGGAGTCAAGATAGTTCTGCATTGTGCCCAGGATCTCTTCAGCCTCTAAGATGGTCTCTGCATCCAACGATGTTAAGTTCAGGTCATCGTCCTCAAGGGAAAAGCACTGTTGAGGAGCATGGGGAGCCAGGTAAACACTTTGCACAGCCCCACTACCAGCACTGATTTCCTCACAGTACACACGGGCTGTGAACAGCCTGTGCTGCAAACAGTGGCTGGGGACCCCCAGCACCCTGAACACGCAGGGGAAGCAGGTGGGACGCAGCTGCAGGTCAGAAGGTGGCACAGGGGACCTTCCTCCTTGCTTTCAGGAGAGTCCACTGCACAAAGGCCTGTGCTGCTTTCAGCCCAAGACCCCTCCAATTACCCAGGATGCCTGCACACTGAAAATTTCTGCCTGATTCACTCTGCAGCTGCATGACTGGGAAAGATGAATGGATAAAACACCAGGCTCTACCCAACACCACACATGGTCCTGCAGGACAGGGAGGGGACAGGCCAGCTCCAGCCACCTCATGGACTGTCACGCGCTCCTCCAATTCCGGCTGTTGGTGCTTCAGATAAGCCCAAAACCATTACGAAACTCATAACAAAAGTGCAGGAGTCAGCAAGAGGGGTGCAGCCAGCTGCCACTGCTGGAGCCCTACCCCAATACCTCTGCTGCAGGCTACGAGAGGACATGGTCTGTGCTTGCAATCCAGGACCAAACCAGCTTTGTTACTCTTCCTCCTCCAAATTCCCAACCCCACATCCTTTCCAGTCCCCCAGCCACCTCCAGGGATGCTTGGGTAACTTCAAGAAAGTTTTGCACTGCACTCCAGGGTGTCACACAGCCATGCTGCAGGACAGCCAGGAAAAGCCAGATGCTGGGCAAGGGAAGGGGCTGCAGCCCCCAGTTGAGCAGAGTCACAGGACACACAGAGCAGAGCAGCGGCGCAGGCCACCGGCACGAGACAGGATGCGAATTCCTGTTTGTAGATGGGCTTAGGCTGAGAGATAATGGAGGCTGGGAAGATAAGGGCACCAAGGACAGAGCCCTGGGAGAGTACACCTCCCTCCCAAAGCTAGCCAGGAGCAGGCTGTGACCCATCTTCCTGCCCTTGGAGCAGCACCAGCACCGTGAGAATACAGCCGAACCTTGGGGGATGCACATATGATGCAGTTCACCTCTGTTTCATGTAGGTACCAGAGCCTGCGTGAGCCTGTGCCCATGTAGAACAAATTGTACCTTGTCCCTAGAGAGAATCTGCTAATACTTTGAAATCCTCTTCTAGCAAGCAGTAAACTGCACCAGAGAGACAGCAGGCATTTCACGAAATAGATGTTTCTAAAATACAACAGCACCAAAGCCACGTGCCCAAACCCCTGGTCCCTGGGGCTCTTCAGAGACTTCCTCTGATAAGACTAAGCAGCAGCTCCTGGCCACAGCACAGCCAGGAGCCCTGTGCAACCCCAGAACACAGGCACCCCAATACCAGGCTGAGAATCAAAGCCAGGACATCCACAGCAATGCCCCAAAGCTACCTATCCCAAATTCCCCCAGTCTGTGACATGACACCCTAAGGACCAGGAGTCTGCAGTGGTTTGGGGCTCAGCAGACAGGCTGCCAGCCCAGACCAGCCTGTTCCAGGGCCCTCTGCCTGGAAGTGGAGCCCACCAGTGACACCAGGGCACCACTCCAGCCCATCATGCAGTTCAGGCTATGGAGCAGTTTTAGAGCAGTTTCCCTGCTCAGCATCCCCAGTCCCCTCCCTCGCCGGTGCTGGCTGCTGGTCAGAGCACAGCGCAGAGCCTGCTGGCAGCCCTCTAGGCGCAGCCTGGCTGCGATTCCCGACCAATCCTCACGCAGATACTGGGAGGACATCCAGGCTCACACGCCCAGCCCCGAGTGCAACCCTGAGTCAGCGGTGACCGGCAGGCAGAGGTACCCGGGCCACCGAAGGAGCCAGCAGGATGGAGCATCAGCAACCCAGGGACGCAGGGACCATCTGACCCCTGCCTGTAGATGGCAAAGGGATCCGAAGGACACCCCGGGGCTGCACAGCCCTGCTCATCTGGCCACAGGGCGGCTCTCCCCAAAGAAAACATGTAATAAAAGGTTTCCAGCTGTGATCAGCGCTGGACATTAGGAGGGAGGGAAGTAAAACCCTCCCACTCAAATGGCCTCTTCCTGTGGCTCCTTCCCGCAGCCCGGGAGGGAGGGCGGGCAATCTCCCATGCCTTCCTCGACTCCCTTGACTCAGCGCCTTGCAACAAGGAGTCTCACAGCCGTGAGTCACCGGCCTGGGCTGTGTTCCCCCAGGATTCCCTTTGATCCACCTGGGGACGGGCACCTCCTGCAGCCGTCATCACTCGAGCATCGCTTGTGCGTCGGGGCGGGGGTACGAACCAGCCCAGCCTGCTCCAGCGTCCCTGCCCGCGCTCCGCCCTGCCAGAGACCCCTGTCACTCCTAGCCCGGAGGGAAGGGGGGAACCCGCCGTGCCTTCCTTCACAGCTCCCTGTGCTTGCTTTAAGCAACGCTGCAGGGAAAGAGGGTCACGGGAATGTTCAAGGACAGGCTTCGGCTCTGGCCACGCTGTGGCCAAGCAACCAGCACTGCCGGGGAGAAGGGAGGATGCCCACAGCCCCAGAGTGGGTACCGGGACTGGAGCTGACTGCTTGCAATGGACACAGTCTAAGCGAGGCCACCAGCTCCTCCGGCACCCACCCGGCGCAGGGTACACTGCGCTCGCTGCTCTGCTCCCCGGAAGGGACAACGGAGGCCCCCGCAGGCCGCTGCTGACACGTGTGCCCGGCGTGCTGCGGCTACGCCCCGAGCACAGGGCGGCCATGGTCCCCGGCTGGCTGCCAAGGCTGCTCCTACAGCGCCAGAGCTGCCGGCAAGGGCGCGGGGTAAGCCCGGGAAGCCGGGGGGCTCCGCCCGGCCAGCGCGGCACAGCCAGAGGATGCTCCCTGGATTCCCCCGCTGCTTTCAGAAAGCATCAGGCGGGAACACACCTCTCTTCCCCCATACGCAGCCCACTCTGCTCGCGTCGGGGAGGGGCGAGGCGGGCTTGGCGTCCTCCAGCTCAGGGTCGGGATGGGGGTGTCTCCCCCGCAGCCCCTCAGGACCCTGACGGAGGCAGAAGCCTAGGACCTTCCCCAAAAAAATCCCGACAAACGCACAACGCAGGTGCCCCCGCGTCCATTCCCGGGGTGCTGCATCCCCGCGCTCCCCACCCAGACAGCAGGGCACCCGCGCCCAGCCCGGCCCCGGCAGGCGCCCACCGGGGCCGGTGACAGCGGCAGCGCTGCGCCCCACACCTGCCCCGGCGCGGAAACCTCTTACTAAGAATAAAGCCCCGCTTCCCGTGGATAAGCTCTCGGTACGGCTGGGGGAACCTCCTCCGGCCCGGGCCACGTTCTGCAAATAGAGCTCCTGCCACCGAAACCGGCGGGTGTCCCAAACCGCGCCAACCCCAGCTCCCCGCGGCCGCAGGTGGCAGAGAGCGGCGCCGGGATGGAAGGACCACGGGGGAATGACGCGAGCGGCATCCCCCTGTCCCCCACTACCCAAGGCCGGGGTGTCATCTCCCGCAGGGGACACCAAGCCACCCGTCTCGCCGGGTCCCGTGGCCGTGCCGCGGCCCCTCTAACCCCGTAATCTCCCCGCGCCGACGCCCCACGCCGGCGGGAGAGCTGCGGGCACCCCATTCCCCCACCCAAAGAAAGGGCGCCCCACTCCGGGAACAGCGGAGGCGCCGCCGGCCCGTGTTGCGACCCCTGCCCGCCGCCGGTGCGGCGGGCCCGCTCCGGCACACGTGGTGCAGCGGCCGCGGGAGCCGCGCCCGGCCTCCACGTGTCACGGCACGGCCCGCCGCGCCCCGCCGCCCCTTACCTGCAGGGGACTGCCGGCGCGGAAAGGCGGCTCGCGCAGGGCTCCGCCGTTCGCCAGGCCCCGCGGAGCGGCCGCGGCGGCAGCGCCACCGGCCCCAGCCCCGTTGGCGGCGGGCACCGCTCCGCCCCGCCGCGCCGCCATCTTGGCGCCTCTGCTCCCAGCGCGGCCACTGCCGAGAGCGCCACGTGACCGCCGCCCACCCCGCACTACAGCTCCCGGCGACCCCCGCGCCGCCCCGCCCGCGCGCGGCACGCTGGGAGCGCACCCTTTCTCCGCTGGCCGCGCGCCGAGAGGCGGGCAGCAGCCTTAGGGGGCGCCCGGCCCCGGCAGCGCGGGCGGCCATCTTGAGGGCGGGCAGACCCCCGGGCTTCTCCGCCATCCTTGCGGCGGGCGAGGGCGAGGAGGGTCGGCCCGGCCCCGCGACGCGCGGTGGGAGGGGCGGCGCGGGCGGGACTGGCGGGAAGCGCCCCCTGGGGGCGGGGCAGGCGCGCATTTTCCCGCGGCGCCGCGGGCCCGCCCCGGCCCCGCCGGCGCCGGCGCACACGTGTGCGCGGCCGACCCGCGCGTCCCCGCGCGTCCCCGCGCTTTCCGGAAAGCAGGGGCAGAGCTGCTGTGGGCTCGCCGTCTCCTGGCTGTGAGCAGCGTTCCCTCTGCCTGAGGTGCCTGTGCCATGGTGCTCCATTGAGCCCGACCTCGTGTGGGGCTGGTGGAGGTGAGACGCACGTGTGGTGGGCACAGGGTGGATGAAAGAAACTATCGGGTATGAAAGGAGGGATGGGCACCGTGAGCTGCCGTGCAGCCTCCTGGCATGGCAACGGGGCAGGGTACCCAAGTCACTTCTTGTGTTTAGCTGTGCACTGTTCTCCAAAGCTGGCACACAGAAGATCACCTGGAAAATGTGAGGGAGCCAAACTGGGCTCACTGGACACAATTGCTATCCAGCCTGGCTCCTCAAGAAGACAAGGGATGCTGGTGTGCACAGGTGCTTGGCCTGGCCCTGCTTTGTACCCTCTGTTCAGGAAGCCCAGAGTCCCTTTGGGGACTCTTTGTCACTTCCTATGGCTCTTCTGGCTTCCAGACGAACAGTAGGATCATCTCATGGAGTTCAGGGATGTGCTTACAGCAGCACAGGTGCAGTGTGGACATGTCACTGGAGCCCTGAAGTGCACGATTTACCTGGTGGGGAGCAATTGCCCCTTCCTCTACATCAGTCACTGGAGCACAGGCCTGCCCTGGCCAGATTCCCTTGGGGATCCACAGGATAGAGCTGCTTTTCTCAGCCCTGTGTGCCTGCTCATTGGACTGAACTATGTCTGACACATGGAGCCTCATCCTGCTCTCCTTCCTTCCATCCCTGCCGCAAGGGACTTTAAAGGTGATCGCTCGTCACTTCCTGCCTCGCAGGGGTTGCTCCTCCCTAGCCACAAACAGGCTCTGTCCAGGGGAGCTGCTCCCCTCCACCTCCTCATCCAAGGAGCCCATAGTACTTCTCACCAACACTTGTATCTGGCCAAAATGCTGTCTGAGCAGCAGGTGGCTGTGTCCTTCTCCGGGGCTATGGATCCATGTCTGAGAGCTGCAGAGCACACCACTGCAGTGTGGGGGATTTTGCTGGATGTAACTGGCTCCTCAGGCCAGCACCTGCTTCTGGCACTGCAGAAGAAGCTGGGGAGGCTGGGCAAGTGTTCTAGGTTCTCTGCAGCTCAGGTGTGGTCAAGGAACAAGTCACTTTTCAAATGTCAACGTTTCTGTCCACTGGCCTGAGGAGAAGCTGCTGGCACACAGAGAGCTGCTGACAGGGATGTGGAGCAACGTTCCCCTTGGAGCCCTGCAGCTTTCCTTATCCTGCTCCACACCCTCCTTCCCTGTCATGTCCTCTCCCCTGGGCACATCCAGGGCATGCAGTGACCTGCCTAATCCCTCTGTCCCTGCGTGTGGCAGGACCCTGCGGCACAACAAGGCTGATCTGACAGAGCAAGCCTGGCCTGGTGTGCATCCTGTAAAGTGGAACCATATTCCTTGCACATAGGGTCCCTGGAGTGTCACCATAGGGAGTCCCACCTGCACTTATCTCCCTCCCCCAGTACAATCCCCAGCAGGGATGCACTCCTGGCACAGGGCAACACCAGGCATTCCTGCTGGTTTACAAGAAAAACAAACAACAAGCCAGAAAGGAATATGCGCATTCTACATCCCTGGCTCCCCTCCTTTCCCTCTCTGTGTTGTGACCACTCCCTGGCCAGGCACAGCCAGATGCTGCTCAGGGCCATCCAGTTTCAGCCTGTGCAGCACCCAGGGTGGCAGCTTGCTCAGGGCTAATAGGCACAGTGTGAAAAGGAGAGCCCAAAACCCATGTGATGCTTAAAGGACACTCCACTCAGTAAAGAGGAATGTGTGTCCCAACCAGGCAGGAGCAGATGGCCAAAGTTGGCCCTTCAGAGAGAAGAGAGGGCTTTGGCTCCCTTAGGCAGTTTGCTCAGCCCAGGACACTGCTCCCATCGTGGGGCTGGGACTGCATCTTGGCAGGGCAGTAGAGGGACAGTGCTTGCCTTTGCAGACTGGGCTCTGGCCCTACAGCTGGTGTGCAGGAGCAGAGCTGCGTGGGGCTGGGCCAGGATTCCTGGTGAGGTCCTCTTGGTGGGTGTCCCCCAGAGAGACCCTGTCCGTATGGCACTCTGCTCCTTCTGCCCTGGCATCTCTCTGGCCCCCAGCCTCACCTGGGATGCTGTCACATCTCTCCAGCATAGGGTACAGCACAGACCAGAGCAGCTCCCAGCCTCCTGTCCAGCAGCCTCTGCCATCCCCTGCTGCACAAGGCACAGCAATCGCAGGTCACACTCTCTCTGACTATGCAAAGCGCTGCTGCGAACCCCCTTCCTTCCTGCCCTCCGGCCCTCTCTGCCCCCTTCCCTCCCACCTACAACCTCCACAGCGCCGTCTTTCCCGTGCCCCGGGGCTGGGAGACTGGCAAGGTCCCAAAAAGCACAAGCCTTCAGCAGGCTCCTCCATGCGGAACAGCCGTGGCGTCCTCTCCTCGTCCCCACGGCCTCCCAGGTGGAAACCCCAACGAGCTGCCCGGAGACACTCGGGGCGCTCATCGGCCACCCCGGGCGTGGGTCCCTGAGCACTCGTCCCTCCACTTGAGTCCCTCTCAGGCCCTGGGAAGAGCAGCCCCGGCCGACGGGGGGGACGGAAGCCTCAGCCCTGCGCTGCCCCCGGGAGCCTCGCAGCCCTGAGAACCCTCACCCACACACGGGGCTCAGGGGAGAGCGCTACCCCCGCTCCAACGGCCGCAAACCCCAGGGGGCAGCGCCGAGAGCCTCAGCAGAGCGGAGGGGGGAGCCTTCACCCTTCCCTTCATGTCCTCCCTCACGGACCCCCCCCGGTCACACACCGGGATCCCCCCGCCCCTCACGGCGAAGGGGGGGAATGGAGGGGGGGGCGCGTGCGTGCGAGCGCGGCAGCGGCGGCAGCGACGAATCGGGGGGGCGCGCACGCACGCAACACGCACGCGCTCGCGGAGGGGGGGAAAACGGGACGCCCCGCGCACGCGCAGAGGCGCCCCCACCCGCCCGCCGCCGGCGCAGCCGCCCCCGCCCCGCTCCCGCTCCACCGCCGCGGCCCCCGCCCCGACCGCCCCCGCCGCCGCTGCTCCTGCTGCCGCTGCCGCCGCTGCTCCGCCGATTCGCGGCGCGCCCGCCCGCCCGCCTGCCTCTGGCCGCGGCGCTACCCGCCGCCCGCCGCGCCGGAGCCCGCGGCGCGCCGCCCATGCGAGACCCCCGCGGCCCGGGCAGCGCGCAGCGACCCCCGGCCGGGCCAGGCATGTGAAGATGTCAGTGGGCTGTGCATGCCCTGGTGAGTGCGCAGCGGCGAGGCGGGGGCTGCCCCTCGGGCTGGGGTCCCCGCGGCATCGGGCTGGGTGGGGAGCTGGGGGCCACCTACGGGGTGGGGGCCCCAGTGGTGTCGGGGTCTGGCTGTGGGCTGGGGTCCCATGGTGTTGGTGTTGGGGTCCGGCTGTGGGGCTGGGTCCCCTGAGAATGGGCGCTGGGGTCCGGCGGTGGGGCTGGGGTCCCCACTGCATTGATGTTGCTGTCCTGCTTTGGGGCTGAGATCTCCAGCTACGGGACTGAGGTCTCCGTGGCATTGGTGTTGGGGTCTCCGTGGCATTGGTGTTGGGGTCTCCGTGGCATTGGTGGTGGAGTCCAGCTATGGGGATGGGTTCTCCATGGTATTGGTTCTCCATTGGTATTGGTGGGACTGCATGGCATTGGTGCTGGGATCTGGCTATGGCGCTGAGGTCTTCACGGTGTTGGTGCTGAGGTCTCCATGGCATTGGTGCTGGCATCTGCCACTAGTGCTGGGGTCTCTGTGGTACTGGTGCTGGCGTTTGGTTATGGGGCTGGGTCCCCGGGGCATGGCTGCTGGGAGCTGACTACAACACAGGGGGCTTTTCAGTGTCGGTGCTGAGGTTTGGCCATGGTGCTGATGCTGGGGATAAGCTATGGGTGTCAGTAAGGTGTGGGGACTGGAGTCCTAGTCACTATGGTGTGGGTGTTGGGTTCAGCCATGGGGGTGAGGTCCCCATGGTATGGGCTGTTGGAATCCAGCTGAAGGGCTGGAGTCCCTAGAGCATGGACGCTTGGGTCTGACTGTGGGATTGGAACCCCATGGCATCAGTGCTGGGATGTGGTTGTGAGGCTAGGACTCCATGGCGTGAGTGCTGGGGTTCCTCTGGCATGGATCCTGAGATCTGTTGGACTAAGAGATCTGGGACCCAAGAGCACATGGATGCTGGTACCAGCCTGGAACTGGGACCCCACAGGCAGAGTGCTGCAGGGGCATTGGGCAGGCATGCAGGTGGCGCTGTGAAGAGTGACCCCAAAGCACCCCTGTGGCCAGAGCAATAGGTCTGTGGGGTGCCACAGCTCCCCATGTAGGTGTGAGGCACAGTGTCCCTGCAGAGGCTTTGCAATGATGCTGGTGGACATGGATGCTCTATGGCCCCCCAACATGGCCATTGTGGGGTGTCTGTTGGAGAGCTTGTTCCTAATTCTGGAGCCTGCGGGCTGGCAAGGCTGCAGGACTACATAGGAGGTGTGATGAGTTGGTGAGGTCTCAGCACCTAGGAGGGTGCTGCCGCAGGGATACTCATCTGCACGCCTGGGCTTGGGGGCAGGTTTGGGGCAGCTGGCCCGGCTGCATCGCCTGCTGCTGTGAGCAGAACGTTGCTGTGCCAGGAACAAGGCAGGGCAGGGGTCCCGGAGGGCTGCTGGAACCTTGTCCAGCACCAGGTCCCCGTGGCGCTGGCCAGCAGACAGGGAGCCAAGTTTGGGGGGCCCTGGGGAGAAGGTTGTGCCATTTCCCTGGGCATCTGGCACATGGGGTCCCTGTGCAGGGACGCCCCTCAGCCCAGTTCCCGTGGCAGCATCCCTGTGGTCCCGAGAGAGCCTCCTGCTAGGCCAGAACCCCATGCTGGGGGGCTGCTGGAGGCAGTAGGGCGCTGTGACAGCACACGGTCCCCGTGCCTCCCCCGGCGCCGCCTCTGCCGAGGGGTCTGCAGCTGGATGAGCGGGGTGGGGAAGGGGTGCCCCTGCGCGGCGGCCCCCCGCCCCTGCGCTGCCTGCGCCTCGCCGCCGTGTTTCTATGAAGCCAGGCGGCCCCTTCCCCCATCCTCCTCCTCCTCCTCCTCCTCCTCCTCCATCTCCCACTGGAAGCTGCCAGAGCGCTGCTTCCTCAAGCAGAAAGTCACGTGAACCTCCCTGCGAGCCAGGCCGAGCAGCCACAGCACCCGCCCCGCAGGCACCCCGCACCGGGGGCACGGCACCCCTCCGACACCCGCAGCCTCGGCGGGGCTCCCGTCGCGGCGGGGCAAAGGCCGTGTGACGGCCAACGGGGGGTCCCTTCATATTCCCCGGGAGCTGGCCCCACGCCACTGGGAATATCATCGGCATGTTGGTGGGTGCAAAGAGGGGGGTCCTCCCTCGATCGGGAGCCATGGGGTCACCCCTCACCTGAGAGTATCCTTCGGGACGGCTTCATGTGTTGTGTCCCCCCCACGCCGCCCCTGCCCGCCGCCCCAGGGCAGGGAGGACACGAGGCTGCTGTGCAGTGTTGCCGTGCAATGTACATGTGCCCCCCGCGTCTTCCCCCGCTGGGGCTGGGTGGCACATCGAGAGCCTGCGCCCCCCTCCCCCTTCCCCTCCCCGGACTGTTTATCGGAATATAGAAAAAACAAGCTCTGCCGCTGGCCTCCCGCCAGCCAGAAACATTTAATGAGCCTCTCTGCCCAGGCTGCTCTTCAGGGCTGCATTAACTTGGAGGAGTTTCCTGCTTGGGAGCTGCTGCCGGGGGGGGGTTTGGCTGCCCCCCTTCCAAGTTGTGCCCTCCCAGAGGGATAATGTACTCCTTGCCATCCCTGGGGGTGCATCCTGCCCCGCTGCAGCTCTTCTTGCATCCCTCCAGAGATGTTTCCCTGCTCCTTTCTTCCCCTCTGCAAGAGCTTTGGAGCAGGGAAGCTGCTCAGCTGGGAAGCTGCTGCACTCTTGTCCCCGAGGATAGTGGGGAGCTGCTGGGGCCAGTGGAGGCCTGAGGGGGCTTTGCCCCCCACCTCAGATATGGAGAGGTGAGCAGCAAGAGTGCAATGGGCTCAGAGAGGAGGTGGCAGCGGCTGGGGCAGCAGCTGTCTGGTGCTGGTGCCGGTGGTGCTGTGCCCAGGGCTGCTTGGAGCAGGGCCGGCAGACAGGTCTTGGCATCCAGACCCCAGCGGGGCCCTGACCCCTGGGGGCACCTCTCACTCTCCCAGCATGCTCTGCACTTTCTTCCTTAATTATTTTTGTTATTATCATTGTTTTTCCCCCTGTAGTGATGGTGTCAGTGCAGGGGGGGAGGAGGGAAGCAAAGCAGAGTGGAGCTGTTCTCCCTCCCTGCGGGGCTGGCTCCAGCTTCATGGCAGGGAAGCAACTTTCCCAAGGTCAGCCCCTTCCCTGGGATACCTTGTAGAGAACTAGCCTGTGCACCCCTCTGGCTGGAGGGAGAGCTTCCCAGGGCACATGCTTTGGGTCCCGGGATGGACACGTCCAGCCAGGGCACGGCCCATTGCCGTATCCCTCCCTTCTGCCGAGCTGGCGCCGTGCATCCCCCACTGTCACGAGGCCGAGCTGTGCCACATGCCTTCTGCGACAGATGCGCTGGGAAAGGGATGGCAGCGAGCGGGCTGAGTGCCGCGGCGGGGGGGCCAGGCAGCCCTGACCTCTGTGGGCTCTGGCTCCCAAACACCCCCGGGGGTGCCTGGCACCTTGGGGTGCCCCTGGGCCTGTTGGGGAGGAGGGGAGCAGTAGGGGTCCTGAGGCCTCATTGTGCATATTGGTGTGCTCTAGTCCAGGCTTTCTTCACGTTACCAGTGATGTTTGGATGAAACGCCTTACTTGCCCTGTCCCCCTCAGCAGCACAGTGCCTGACACTGATACAGTGTGTGCTGCGTTGCCTGCCCGCTTATGGCATGCTGTGGCAAGGTCGTGATGGGTTTGTGGCTGTCTGGTGCTCAGTGAGGGGATTCCTCAGGGGTCCTGTTGTTGGTGTGAGGCCCCATCACAGCGCTCCTTGGGGCCAGTGTGAGCTCACCCAGGATATGCCTGGAGAATCCTGCATGGGTTAGTGCCACACCAATGCCAGCGGGTTCAGCACTGTGTATTTGCACTGGGCCCCAAGTTTATTCCAGGAATGTTGTTACCTGCTCAGCACAAACTGCTGTGAAAGCTGCTCCCTGGGGAGTGAGGGGATGCCCCTGGGGGATGGGACCTCCAGGACAGAGAGGTACCCTTGTGGCCAGGAATGCACTGGCCAGGTGGCTGTGTGCCCCCAGGCAGGGCAGGAGCTCAAGTGTCCCCTGCCCATCCCTTTCGGGTCAGATCACTCGATTTCATGCCACCCTCCCCCACTCTGCTCTGGGATTCTCTCGCCATATCCATGTTGCTAGAGCACGCAAGGCATGGGTCTGCATGGTATGCCAGGAGCATGCTGGGACACTTGGGAGCATGGTGCCCATGCACAACAACTGTTGGTGTGTCCTGGTGCACCAGCTGCACTGTCAGCAAGAGCCCCCAGCTCTGTGCAGGGTGACACTGGGCCCTGGGGCTGCTGTTGTGCACGGTGTGGGTGCACCCATGGGGCTGGGGAGCAGTGGGTGTGGGGACAGCTCCCCGGGTGGTGGGGTGCAGGCAGGATGGGGCTGGGTGACCGTTATCAGCTGCCCGCAGGCTGCGGCTGTGGTTTCCTGCTGGTGCTGGGGGGAGGGTGCTGGGGAGCAGGCAGGGCTGCCAGGGGGCTCCTGTGCCCCACCTGGAGCAGGGATAGTGGCAGTAGTCTGCCCCTCTCCCAGGATCACTGCTGGGCACGGTTGGGGTGGCTGCAGCAGGGGTGATGCTTGGCAGGTTTTTGGGAGGTTCACTGCTGCGTGCTCATCGGGGTGTGGGAAAGTGGGCTGTGCACCATTGTTGGATGTCCCTTTTGAGCAGGAGTGCTGGCGGGGCTCAGGAGTCTCTAAAGCTGTCAGATCAGCCTCCCAGTACAGCTCACCCCCTTCTCTCCTGGGCAGGTCATGGATGGGGATGAACGTTAAACCCGAGGCGTAATCTCCACTGTGGCAGGCGCTGGCCCCTGTCCAGCCCTGACCCGCCCTGCCCGCAGGGTGACCGATAACACCCTGCCCGCACCCCTCTGCTGCCACTTCCTTTGGGGGGCCCTGTGGCATGTAGCTACAGCCCCCGTTTTGCAGGGTGTCTCTCTGCCTCGGCTTTGTAGAACCCACAGTCAGGTAGGAGAGCTTACCCTGCACCAAGGTGACGGTGCCTGTGCCCCAGGATGGACCCCTGGTTGAGAGGGGGGCACGAAGGGGGTGGGAGGGCCCCTGCTCTCTGCCAGGAGCAGCAGCCTCAGGCCCTCTACTACACACCAAGGGACAGGTGTTGTGTATGCAGCCAGGTTTCTGCAGTACAGCTCAGGTGGCTGTACATAATGATTGCAGCTCAAGCCAAGCTGGGACATTGGTGGTGTTGGCTGGACTATTCTACACCAGCCAGTTGCACCAAATTCTGCTCTGCTATGTGCATTCTCCTCCAACCAGGGTCTTGTGCAGCCTGGGGGTCTGCCCTCCAGGACAGAGGTTGCCCCTGCTTGCTCTGAGTAGCAGCAGGGTGGTGGGTGCCAGCTTTTGCCTACACCAACTCCTGCCTCCCTACTAGGAGCCCATGGCAGCTCATGGCATTGCAGGCACGCAACTCTGCTGGGCATGGGGCAGGTCCAGGCACCCTGACCTGCCTGCTTCAACTGGCCCAGGGCGGGCCCGGGGTGAGCCCGGGGCAGCTGCGGGCAGGGGCAGGCAGGAGCACAGCAGCGGGAGCTCTCTCCCTGCCGGGGATGGCAACGCAGAGCTGCTGAAGGAGCTGATGTGGTGCAGCATTGCATGGAGTTGGGAATGGGGGTGCTGCATGGGTACAGGGAGTGCCAGGCTGCCAAAAGTCCTTGCAGAGGGGCATTTCCCTGCTGAGGCTGGGGAGATGTCCTTATGCTCCTCCCAGCTTGGTGCCCCTGCCAAATCCTTTGGGCAGCCACGGCATGCCATCGTCGCTGCCAGCGCGTGCGCAGCAGGAGGCTTGGACGGTGGCAGGGTTCCCCCCCAGAACCCCAGCCTGCCCCCGAGTGGCATAGATGGGGCTCTGTGTCAGTCCCTACAGGAACTGGACCTGGAGCTGTGGGAGCTGCCATCACCATCCCACCGTGGCCGTGTCCCTGCTTGGCCTAGCTGGTGGGGAGGAGGCAGCTGCTAACAGGAAGGACACGCATGTTAGCAACAAAAACACGGCAGTGAGAGGAAGCAGAAGCAATGCATTATTGATGGAGCTATTTGATGCTGCTATATTCGGAGAGCTGCTCGGGAGTGTTCAGCAGCACCGTGTGGGGGGGTGGCTGAGGGTGGGCTCAGCTGCTGGAGTTACCTGCTTCGAGTCAACCATGTACAGCCATGGCCCTGTAAGATGTCCCTTACCTTCTCCCAGGGGAGCTTCTAGTGTGGGAGGGCACAGTGACATGTGTGTACCAGGAGGGATGGCTGCCTTAGTGGGGGGGAGGGGGGGGTTTGGTGGGTGGCAGCTCCTGGCTATGTAAATCTCTTATGGATGCCAAGGGTCCTCTGTGGCTTGGGAGACAAGAGTGGAGGAAATGCAGGGGGAACAGTGGGCCAGAGACCAGGATGCTCTCTGACCAGGGCTGAGTTCCTGTAGTTGCAGGGCTGGGTGTTGAGGATTCTGCTTTGGTTGTCTTTGAAGCGGCAGTGCCTGTCCCTTGTTGGTCTTCTTGAGGGACAGAGGGCAGGCACAGGATGCTGGGGCTGTGCAGCCATGCTGCATGTCACCCCCTCCCTGCTGTGGGTTCCCAGGCCAGGAAAGGAGCTGTAAAACGAACCATTCTTGTAACATGAGAGAATCCACCTGGAGGCTCTGGAGGAGCCTTAAAACCCTGCAGCTCTGGCAGGCTGGCCCCGGGCTTCTGCAGAGGAACTGGGGCTCACTGCTGTGGGTGGCTATGCTGGGGATGAGGTCTTGCAGGACGTGCATTGCGATGTCTCAGGGACAGGAACACTGTGGGGCATTTCTCTGTGCTAGTGCCACGGGGAAACCCCATTCTAGCAGGATGTGCCAAAGCTGGCTTGTGGACTGCACCTTCCCCTTGGAGCCTTTGGGCAGCCCAGTGGTGCTGAGGCTGACCCATGCCACCAGAACAAGGTGTGATGTGAGGGTGGACACCCCATATGAACCTCATGCACTCTGGGGTTCTGCACCCCACAGTAACCTTTCTCCATATCCTCTTGTTTTGGAGAGGATAGGCACCAATATATGCATTTGGTTGCTGCTTGTCCACTGCTCACATATTCAGATTGATTTCTCTGTCCCATGCAGGATGCTCAAGATGTGGCCCTGTAACTTCTCATTCTGCTCTGGCAGCTTTTCCCTAGCCCCTTGGTTTTATTTCTGCCTCTGGGTGTCTGGAAGTGGTTCTGGCTTTGAAGGGTTAATCCCAGGAGCCCCCAGGATCTGCTGCCTGCCTGGCATGACTCACCATGTAGTTTCCAGCCTCCCCCAAACCTCCTCTGGAGAGATGGATCTGTGGCTTCTCCAGCCAAAAACAGGGGCCCCTCCTGCTCCAGAACTCCCTTTTTATCTGGTCTTGCATAGCTTTAGGGAGGAGAGAAGCCCCTCCTTGAGAAACAGGGAAACAAAGCATATTTCTGTTTGAAGGATGGTAGGATTTGCAGGGTTGGCTCTTGTGTTCTGGAAAGGGGGGGCTCCAGGACGCATGCAGTGCTGCAGGCTGCATCTGCATGCGTGCAATGGTGCCCAGGTCTGGCTGCTCTTTGGACAAGTCCGTGAGGTTTGGAAGTGCCAGGCCAGTCCGTCTCCCGGTGCAGGCTGTGCTGTTTGCAGAGCTAGCAGATTTTTATTATTATTTTTTATGTAAGCGTGTGTCCGCGGCCCTGCTCTAGGCCTGCTATTGCCAGGGCCCCAGCCGGGTGTCAGTGTGAGCATGCCCTGCCTCCTGCCCTGCTTGCCTGGGATCCCTCAGGCACACTCTGCAGGCACACTGAGCCATGGCACAGGGATCAGAGAGACCTGGGCATCCCCTGGCTACCCTGGTCCACACCGGGCTCTTCCCATCCGTTTCCCTGGGAGGAATCCTCCTGTGCTCACTCCTGCTCTCAAGCTGCTGCCAGCTCCCTGGGCTGAGACCTGTACCAGGTGTTGGATCAGGGCTGCACTTTGGGGAGACCAGGCAAGCATGGGGCCCTTGCTAGGAGGAGAGTGGAGGCTGTGATCTGGGGCATGGAATGCCCTAGCACAAAAACTGGGTAGCCCTGTGCTCCCCTCACATGAGCACTTGGTGAGGAAGGGGCTCCCCCACACCGTTGCTGCCACACACACTTCCCAGCTGCATCCCAGCCCTTCTGCTCTCCATCCAGCATCTATTTAATTATTAACTCGGCTATAACCATAAACAGCTGGGGCTGCTGCAGCCACGTGGACCAGTCCAGTGCTGTCGTCAGAGCTGAGCAGGGACACGTGAGCAGTCCCAAAGGGCTGCTGAGCCCCGGGATAAATTGCTCCAGGCATGTTTGCTGGGGATGCACAGGGCCTGGGGATGAATGGGGGCTGCTCTCTGATCCCCTGGCCATGGCACTGGTGCCAGGAGTCTCTAACATGGGGACAAAATGACCCTTTTTTCAACCCTTTTTTCACTGTTTTGCAGTATTTTGCAGTAGCAGCGTGGTGTTCAGTGCTGGTGGGTGGTTGTGCCTTGTGTGTCTTTGTGCCTTGGAGTGGGAATGGGGTGCGGGTGGACTGCGTTTAATGGCAATCTTGGCCAGGAGGACTGTGCCATCCCGTAGCTGTCACCAGCATTGCAGCTAGCACTCTTTTTGGCCTAATGATGGTGGGGGTCAGCATGCTGCAGGCCCATCTCACCCAGCACCACAAGATTTGGGCTGTCTGGAGGACAAGGCAGTGAAGGGCTGGCGTGCTGGGGCACTCACAGCATCCCTGTGCCCAGTTATCAAGGCACTGACAGCATGGGTACCTCCAGCTGCATGTGCCTTTCACAGAATAGGGTGTCACAGAGCTTTTTAGGTTTACAGTGAATTGTTTTCTCTGTAAATCTGGGGTTTACAAAGAGTTTTGGTCTATTTAGCCATGTGGCTGTGGAAAATGATACTTTCAGGGTAGCCTGCAAGAGGAAGGGGAAATCATGGTGGTGCAATGTGGAGCAGGACAGGATTGGAGGCTACTCAGCCGATGAGTGTGAGGGACAGGAGTGAGGGGATGGTGCCTGTCCCTCTGCAGTGCTGGTCCCAGACAGCCACATGTTTGGGGAGCAGGGGGCTTCCCCTGCTCTTCTGATGCAGGGCTTTGGGGGTGCACAAGCACGGAGGGGAGGAAGCCCCCAAAACCTCATGGATGAGGTTTTGTACCAGCCATGTCTGCTCTGTTGGGTGGAGGGGGGGTGGGGGGAAGCAAGTGTGCTTGGCAGGATCCAACTGGTTGTACTGCATTACCCCAAGGCTCGGGGAGGCGATGAGGAGCGGGCCTGGCCCTGCAAGCAGGGGGATGTGGGAGGGTGTGCATGCCCCAGGCATGGGTGCACACCTAGCCGGGGCTGTGCCGGGAGGCCTTCGGGAAGGCATGCAAGTGCATGCCAGCCCATCGGCCTGAACAGCAGCCCATGTGTGCAGGGTGAGCTGTACCAGCACACGTGTGTACGTGTGTCTGTATGTGTGTGTCTGTGTGCATGCACTGAGCCCCTGGGCTTGCCGGCTGGGCTGGCAGCAGAGGTCTGTGCCAGTCTGACTTACCAGGGCAGGAGAAGCTGCAAGGGGCAGATGTGGGGCAGAAGGGGAATGGGAAAAACAGAGTTTTTTATAACGGAAATTTTCATAATGGATTTTTTTCCCTAAAATCTCCTAACTAGAAGAGGTTGCAGTTTTATCAAGGAAAGGAGACCCTGGGAGTATGATGGCAATTGCAAACTGGAGCATTTTATTTTTCATCCCTCCTTCACAAACAAACCGGTTGTATTTTTCTTTTCTCGTCTGAAACTGGGAGAAAGGGAAACAAGTTTCAAAAAGAAAAAAAAATCCTGAAAAAACTTCAGATACCCCGAAACCAAGCTAGGGAAAAGGTGTATTTTTATTCAAACTTTCGCAGTAGGGAAAGAATCCTTGCCCCGGCTGGTGCCGAGCTCCTCAGCAGGACGCGGCTCCCTCATCCCCATCCCGGGGAGTGCCTGTACCGGCACCGGTCGGGGGGGGGGGGGGGGGGACGGACAGCTCTCCGGGGACCCCCATTCGGGCGTCAGCCCTGGCCCGTGGGCCCCCGGGCGGCGCGGGGCGGGGGAGCCGGTGCGGGGGGAGCGGGCCCCGCTGCCGCCGCCGCCGCAGCCATTGTGGTCCCGGCCGCGGCGCAGACAAAGGAAGCGCCCCCGCCCCGCCCCGCGCCCCGCCCGCCCCGCCCCGCGGCGGCCCCGCGCCGCCCGCCCGCCGCCGCCGCGCCGCCGCCGGACCCCCGCCCGCCGCCGCGCCGTGAGTCACCCCGCCCCCCCGCGCCCCCCTTCCCCCCCGCGGAAGTTTCCCGGTCCCCCCCACCCCGGTGGCGGCCCCGCTCGGGCGGCGGAGGTGAGGGCCGGGGTCCCGCCTGCGCCGCCCCCGCGTCTGCGAAGTTGTGCGCGGCCGCACCGCGCCGCCGCTCCCCACCGGGGCCCCGTACGGCCCGGGGTCCCCGCGGCAGCCCCCTGCCCGCTCTCTGTTCCTCCGGCCCGGTTCTCCCTGTCCTCAGCTCCTCTCTCCTTCCTCGGCTTCCCTCTCCATCCTTACCCAGTTCTCCCGTTCCTCATCCCTCCCCAGCTGCTCAGTGCATCCTTGGCCCCTCAGCTCGTTCCCTCCCCTCTAGCTCCCATGTCTGGCCTCCCCCTCCCTGCCTGTGGTGTTCCTCCCCTCCCCTGGCTCCCCTTTCTTTCCAGCACGTATTGGCTTTTGGAGCGGCACCCCCAGCGTGGTGGGGTGCTGCCAGCAGCCCCCATGCCCTGCTGTGCCCTGCTCCATCCCAGCCTGCAGCTCCCTTTGTTCTTCTCCGGGTTCCTTCCCCTGCCGAAGCCCCTTGACAGCTGCCCCACGCCCTCCTGGTCCCCCTGCCTGTGCTGTCACGGGGTTTACGGGGCCAGTGCCTGGCTCTTGGGGCTGCTCGCCTGCCGCACCTCACTGCTTGCTGCAACTTCATCCTTGCTCGCAGCTCAAAGGGTCCCGCCAGCCTCCCACAGGTGCAAAGGGAATAAAAGGTCCTCATGTGCAAACACATGAGGGCCACACATTTTTCAGAAGCTGCCTTGCTGGGTTCAGGAGGCTCAGGGGGGTGTGGGCATAGGGTGCTCATTCTCCCTGGCAGACAAAGCACTGGCTTTACCTGGGCCAGCCAGAAGTGGGGACCAAGCTGAGGGTGAGCACAGCATCCTCGGGAGTGGGGAAGCCTCAGCAGCTCCAGTTTAGGAGTCAGCATGCATGCCAGAGCTGTGGAGGGGTGTCTTAGCTTGGCAGGTGTTTTCCTGGAGCCCCTTTGGTAGAACCTGGTAGGTGGTAGGCTGCCCTGATCTCGGGTGTCTGGCCTAGTAGTCCCTGCCAGCCTGCCCGCTAGGGATGGGTGATAAGCACTCCTGGTGCTCCCTTGGCTTGGGCAGTCTCCAATCCCATCCCTGCAGCCTTAGCTGGCAGGCACCATGGCAGGAACCTGCTGAGCAACTGCTGTCCCTAGCCAAAGCCAGTGCTGCAGCAGGAGCCAAAACCAGAGGTGTCAGCCACTCTCAGGGTGAGGTGTGAGCAAAGGGTTCCAAGGCTGTGGGGTCTAACAGGGAGCCACCTTCTGGGGGCACACAGTGTGCACTTATCCCACACTGCAAACTGTCACCTGCTTTCTTCTCACCAGGAGGGTCTGAGCCTGCTCAAGGCTGGGCCGGGCAGGTGTGAGAGCAAACACCCCTTCCCAGGGTCTTCCCAGTTGTTCTCCACGTGCTTTCTGTAGCACCTTGTCTGAGCAGTTTTGCAGCGACTCCTCCAGTGCTGGTCAGGTATCAGCTCTTACTGCTTCTGTTGCAAGTATGGGTAAATATCAGTGTCCTTGTTCCTTTAAAGCCTTAGGTTTTGGAGTGTTCTCATTGTGGGGGAATTATGGTTTGAACTGAATATGGTCTTTCCACTCCTGATGCTGTAGAAATCCCAGGTTTGTGATCTCAGCACCCCTTAAAGACTGAGTAGTGCTGAGCAGAATGACATAAAGTTGTGTTGCCTCAAACTGCAGAACTTGTGATCCAACGGGACAGGCTGGTGCTGGAAGGTTTGATGACAAAGGTTTTGCTGCCGTTTGGTGACTTTTCTCCTCACCAGGAGCAGGTCACAATCCATGTAAAATAGGAAAAGGGCAGTGAAAAGCCACAGAAGTTCAGTTGAAGCAAAGGTTCCCCAGGCTAGGGACCTGGAGCCTCTTTCAGCTTCTTTTCAGAGAGCAGCGATAGCTGGAGGCCCTGAGCTTGCCCAGCTCCTCAGGATGCGGGAGCAGAGGGTGATATGGACCAGTCCAGCCCCAGGACTCCATTCCTGTTCCATGGCTGGTAGGGTGGCAGCAGTGCTTGGCCCTGAGTGGTCTCTCTCAGTGTGCCCTCTTTCATGTGCTTGCGGCTCTGCGCTGGCGTGAGCTTGACATGGCCATTAACAAGACAAACCTAAAGTGTGGTGGCAGAGCAGGATACTGCTTCTCCTGGCCCTCTCACTTGGAAACCTCCCATCCTCTGAGTGATCTGGGGACAGAGTGCTCCTGCTGTTGTTTGCTCTATGTGTGTTTGTGGGTTGTCACGCTTGCCGCAGTGAGGTTTTGCTGCCCCGTGGGTTACTGTTGTGTCGGGTGGAGTTGTAACCAGGGATGTCGGGGTAAGAGGGTTTCCCTGGGGCTGGGTTCCTCGTGCCTTCAGGAGCACTGGGTAGGTGTGCTTGACCATACCGTGTCCTTTTTCTTCCTGGGGTTTTGGCCCTGTCTTGCACTGGTTGTCCAAAGGCCTGACACCAGTGGCAGCTGCCTGTTCAGAGGTGGGAGTCCTGCAACCACTGCATTTGCCCTGTCCCCAGTGCTGCCGGCAGCCTGCCTGTCCCTTGTTCAGCAACTCCCAGGTTGCCTTTGAACCAAGTACTGAGAAGAGAGAAGTTGCCTGAGCAGGAGGGCAGAGGCTTGCCTGGCAGCTCGAAGAAGCAACGGAGGTGCTTTGTGAGCTGCACTGAGAAGGTTCCTGCTATGCCCGCACTGTCCCTCCTCTTCATGGGCATGTGTGAGCTTTCCAGACCTTGTTGCAGGCGCTGCACACCAGCGCCATGGTTCGCCCCCGGGCGCATGCTGCCCCAGCGAGGCCAGCTGGATCCTCGCCGCGGGAGTTATCCAGCTTGTTTCCCCCCTCCGGAGCGGGCGTCTGGCCGGCTGCCAGGGCTGCGGGGCTCCACCTAGGAGGCAACATGGAGCAAGGCGGCCGGCGGCGGCAGGGCCGCGTCTCCGGAGACTACGCGTCCCAGCGTGCAGCTCTCGGCGCCTGGCAGCGGCAGGGAGCGAGGGGAGCGGTGCATCCCGGGATCGCGGATCTCCATGCGCCACGTGGGGCTGACAGCCTCCTGCGCTCCGAGGCAGCGGCGCTGGGGGTCCTGCCGGCCTGGAGGGTCACTGTGAATCCCCCTCTCTCAGTGTAAGCACAGACCTCAGCCTCTTGCTGTCACTTCCCTGCAGTGTGGCTCTCGGCTCCACCTCTCCTGGGCAAATCTTGTCTCTGTGGAGGGCTGCCCTGACCAGCAAGCTCACAATACCATGCAGAGCTGTGTAGTTTTGCTCCACCATGTGCGTGGCAGGCAGGCAGCTGTGAGCGGGGATGTTGGCTTCATGTTCTGCAGGGCCATCGGCATGGTTAGCTATAACTGAATTATTCTGTGTTGCCGCAGAGCCTAGAAAACCTTTGATGATGAAAATCCTAGTTTGTCAGGAGGCTTTTATTCTAGGTATGCTGACAGGGGTTTTTTTCCAGCCCCATAGTTCCCACACGACATTGTTTGCCAGGGCTGCACCGATGCGTGCTGCAGGAGGGATGTGAGAGTGGCAGGGCCCCAGGGTGAAGGGGTCTGGGAGAGAGGGAAAGTGTCTGAAAATTTGAAAGTGCATTTCTGAGGCTGAAACCGACAGCGTTTGATTATGGATCATCTTTGAGACAGTGAACTGAAAGGAGTAATTAGGGACTGTGGGATATTTCCCTGAGAGTTGCAGGAAATGACTGCCTCGTGGTAAGTTGATAGTAGTGGAGCTGAAACTGGGTTATCTGTGGGATTGCATCTGGGGCTTGCAGCCGTGAACGTGATTCAATTTTCTGGCTGTTTTGCAATTGGCAGGGTGTGCTTTTCTCCCTTTTTCCCTCCTGGAGAATTCCCCGTCTACGTGTCTGAATCATCTGAGGAAGAAAATTGGAAGGGGGAGACTCCTCCTGTCCCTAGACACTGCAGGAGACCATGAACCCTGGCAGAGCTGAGGCTGTGGGACTGTGCTGAGCCCTGACCTGTAAATCCACATCCCGGACAGGTTCTCTTCACCTGATGCTTTCAGATAGCACTGCTTTGCAGCCTACATCAAGATTGTCACTTTGTCATAATTAGCTGCAGGTAATTGTCCCTTCTCTGGCTGTCCCCCTAAATTTGTGACCCTTTGTGCAGAGAAGAGCACCCTTGGGTTCAGATGCTTTGTGTGCTGCTGTGGGGGACTTTTGCACTAATATTGCAGGATTTGACCTGGGGCTGGGACACCATGCATATGGTGTGGTGTGGGCAGGGAGGCAGCTTGTGGTCCAGATAAGCTCTGTGGATGGCTCAGATGTGCAGCTTGGGAAAACAGAGAGAGCAATCCCTGCATGCAGGTGGCAATGCAGGTTTTGCTCTCAGACAGGTCAGGGCCAGGCAGTGTCCTGGCTGGGGTCAGCCTCTGGATGCCACTGAGTCCGTAGCACATGGTCTCCTCCAAAAGTGGTATCTCCTCTTCCCTGGAAAGCCCAGCCTCGTGGGAGTTTCAGCTTCACCAGTTGTGCATTTTTAAAGCATTTGGGGTTTCTGCAAATTGATATTGTCACTAATAATGTCTCAGGCTGTGTCTTGGTGGGTTCCACCTGGGCTCCTGTGGGCTTAACAACAGCATTGGAGTTTGCAACTGGCCTCTCCCAGTCCCCTCTATTCCAAAGAAAAGGAGAAAGAAGAGGTGAAGGCAAGCTTGTGGGGGCAGACCATGGTCTGCTCCATGTGCCTCTGCCTGTCCCAGTCACTCTGAATACTTCGTGTTTGCCTCCCAGCCCTGCCAACTTCCTGGACACCAGGCACTGTCACTGGGCAAAACCACGTGAATTCTTTGAGACGCTGCCCTGCACCCAGTCCCAGATACCACCCTCATGCCAGCGGTACTGGCCTGGGAAGATGTATTTCTTCCCCTATCAGGGCGCCCACACCCCATCGAGGCAGCCGTGCGAAACAATGCCGCTATTTACACTTCAAAGCCTCGTTAGGCAGCACGGAAGCAGGCACGGAGCATTCCGGGAAGCACCAGCCCGGCCGGCCTTTTCTTCCCGGGCTGCTGGGCAGAGCAGGACACTCCCCAGCTGAGCTGTAACCCTGCAGCCCCTTTCAAGCCCCACTTCTTCATTTTTTTCATCATTGATGTTTTAGCCTCTGCCTTGTTGGTGAGCTTTGCTGCTTACACAGAGAGCACACTGACTGCCTAACAGGGGACAGACAGGGGTGGCTCCTGTCTGGTAGGGGGGCACCGATTCCTGCCAGCAGTCACAGGTATAGGAGGAAGAAGATGATGCTGCTTTGCCTCTGTCCTCAGCAGTTCTTTGCTCTTTGATGGTGAACTGAAGGTATGGGAGTTCAGGCAGGGCTTTTCTCCCTGCTTTCCATGTCCCTTGCCCAGGCAGGCAGCTCCAAGGTGCTGCTCTCAGCTCACAGTACCCTGCTATCTCCTGGCTGTGTTGGCTCTGTGAGGTGTCCACCGTGCTTTTGGTGCCTTGGGAAATCTGATGTTCCCCAGCTCTGTGAGCTTGGCTAGGATGTGAATCATTCCTGCTCCAGCAAACTGGAGAGTGCACCAGAAGGGCTGATAGTTCACAGGCAGGAACAGCAGAGGAGAAGGCATATGGAGGGTTGGGCAGTGCTGGGCTGTACGTGAGTCATGGGCAGAGCACCTGCCTTCTGTTCCCTGGGTGGGTGCCCACCTGGACTTGCCCACGCTTTTGTGGCAGGTCTGTGGACCTGGCCTCGGCCAAGGATGCTGAGCTGTGAGATCCCTTCCCGGGGTTCCCTTCTGCACCTCCATGCTGAGGAGGAGCCATGGAGCCTCCCACCTGGCCACGAGCACTGTGCTGTTTGCCCAGACCTGCCTGGGCTGGTAGCTCACCAGCTGCAGCGTCAGCCTGATTTTTTCCCTTGCTGAATGTTTTTGTGTCGCTAGGGCCAGCACCTGTGAGCGGCCACAGGAAGCATCTCCTGTTGCCTCATGTTCCACAGGGGCATTGCATGCTCAGCCACCAGGCAGCACCCCTGTTTGCACCAAGCCTTCCTGCATCACCAAGCCTGCCCTGGTCCTGTGCTCACTGCAGGAGGCAGAACAGGGGCATGCAGAAACAGCAGCTAGGGCCAGGTGCTTGGGACGGGCCACATCTGCGTGTCTGTGTCACTGCACCTGGCTGGACAGGGCTTGCAGGCAGCTGGGGCAGTATGAAGGAAATAGGTGGTGATGGAGGGATGTCCTGGACCAGGCAGCATGGCCTGTGTGTGAGTAAAAGTTGGTGTTCCTGCTGCTGTAAAGTAATTGTGTTACTTCATGTTATGTGTGTAGTGTGTCTACAGTGAATGTAGAATTTGGACAGTTTGTATCAAATCCTAAGGCTGTTGTTAGTATTATTTCAAACCACTGAATCCAGTGACATATTTTACACTGCATTAAAAATAATACTTGGTCAGGATGCCAGTCTTGCTGAGGTCACATAACAGGCTTCTCTCCACTCCTCTAGATCCTGGCACAGGTCACTCAGGGCTCCAAAAGCAGGGTGTCTCCATGTTCACCTGCTGGGAAAGGCCCAGGGTAGAAATGGAGGCTTGGGTAGAAGTGATGGCCTGGCTTGTCTTCTGTCCTGTCTCCAGCAGCATGGAGCTAGGGAAGAGCATGAGAAGCACAATGGATGGAGAGTGATGTGTCTCCCTGGTCTAATCACACCAGGAGACCTTCCTGCACCCTGAAAAACAAGATGGGGACTGAGGATAGCAAGAAGCCTTGGGAATTTAGTTTTCCCATGTCTCATCAGTGAATAAAAACAAAGAATTGAAGGATGAGACCTGCTGGGTCTGATTTTTTTTCTGCCCCTCAGGACATGATGACCAGAAACAAGCAGTGCATCAGCCACTGCTGTCTCTGCCTAATGAATTGGTTTGTTTTCAACAGAAGTTTGGGAGTTTTGGGAAGTTTCCTATGTGCTGTACATGCTTCAGTGTCATGTTGTATAACAACAGAATGGAGGAAATAGAAATGCTGTGTTTCTAGTACAGTTTGGGGTGAATTATTGTCTGTTAGGCACAAATGGATGTGGATAAAGCAGAAAGCAAAAACTCCTCTGCAGCAGCAACTGACTAGCACTGAAGTCTCTATTAAAAATTGTTTTATCTATGAAAACATTCAGTAAGAGCAAGGAGCCGACATTATTAGCAGCCGTATGAGAAATTGTGCCATGTCCCACTTATCCTCACTGCAGGCGGGCAGGAGTGGGAGCAGTGAGCCATGGCTGAGTGGCTGGGCTGGCTCCAGCCCCACAGGACTGGTAGATCCTGGTGAGTGCTGGAGAGAGGCTGGCTTCAGCTGCTGTGGGGAAACATGGTGAAAAGGCCCCCAAGAAAACCAAGAAGTAAAAGCATTCCCACATTGCAAGTTGGATTTAATGCTCGGGAGGTGACCCCTTCTATTTTTGACCAGCCCTTGCTCAGCAGTGTGTGCAATCCCTGTGACTGCTGACTTGGGGTCCCAGATGGCTCGGCAGGGGTGAAGGTGATACCTTGGTTGTTCACCTCTGTTGGCTAATGAGCTCTTTGTTGCAACAAGCTGGACATCTTGGGTCCCTGTGCTGGTGGCACTGCTTTCCTTGACTCTGGTGCTTTTTACTCCCCTCCTGTATCCATCGTGGTCGAGCTGCTGCTCCGATCCTGTCCCGGCACCCTTCTGCACAGCGTGGCCGTGGAGCCCAGAGGGGCAGTGGTGTCTGGCACCTCTGGGACCCTTCCCTCCGCTGTCGGGTTTGCTTTCTGCAGTACCGGGTGGCAGTCCTGGCGGTTGGTGGGCGTTGGGAAGTGCCTGTCCCAGGGCTGTGTGCGGGCGGGAGCCGATGGGGATCCTGCCTTGGCCCCGGCTGCCGCGGTAGCCCGGCACGGCCGGCTCCGGGGCCCCGCCTGCGGCGGGACGGGGCAGACGTGTCTGTGCTCGGCAGGGCCGGCTGAGCCGGTGGAGCCGGAGCTGCCTGGCAGCTCGCCCACTGCTGCGCCCCATCCAGGTCAGCCCGTCTGCCCGCCTGCCTGCCGGCAGGGAGGGAGCCGCGTGCCTCAGCAGCATCCTGGCGCAGCGTGCCGGGTCCTGCCGGCCCCGCGGGGCTCGGGAGCAGCGCTGGCAGCCGCTGCTGCCGGGAACCTGCCCTTGTGCTGCCAGTGGGCTGGTGAGTGTGGGAGCCCCTGGCTGCCCCTAAGGAGCCTGGATGGGGCTGGCTCTGCCCGGCATACCTAATGTCCCCTACTGGCAGGTCTGGGGACCCCCAGGTTGCTCTCAGAATGTGTGCTGGTTTTGCACATCGTGTGCTCTGTTGCAGACCCCATCACACCCCATGCCCCTCTCTGGGCTCTTTGTCCTTTGCCCTGGTGGGCAGTGAGGCTTTGGGGTGGTTTGATCACAGCTGGGGGCTGGCGTGTGGGATCTGTCAGTCCGCCTGGATCCGGGTGGCCACTGGCTTGCCTGAGCGGCAGATGGTGGCTGCCTGGGGACCTGCCATCCATCCCTCTGGGCAATTATTCACCCGTCACCATGACGATAGAAAGGTCAGCAAAAAGATCCTGTGTGATTCCCGGGTGGGTCGGTCAGTGGGATTAGGAGCAGTGTGGGAGGGAGGGCTAGGGCCCAGCCAGCCCCTCTTCAGGCTCACCAGCTGGACTGTCCCCCTCGGGCACATCCCCAGAGCCCAGCCAGCTGAGAACTGACAAACTTGGGGTACCAATGAGAAACCCTTGGGATGCAGGTTGGGCCCCTCTGGCTGCTGATCCTGAGAGCTCAGCCTTGACCCTGTGAGTTCCATCCTGCACAGGGGAGGCCTGGAGCTGTGTGTGGGATGAAGGGAGTAGGCTGACATCCGGGGGGAAGCACAGGAGGGATGGGGCTGTGCTGATGGAGTGCATCCTTCCTTCTCCTCCTCCTCCTCCTCCTCCTCCTTGCAGCAGCAGCAGTGTGTCTCTCCTCACAGGGTGCCCCTGACTGACCCATGTCCCCTCTCTCTCTCTCTCTCTCTCTCTCTCTCCAGGCTGTTCCTCTAAGTCATTCAAGCTGTACTCGCCAAAGGAGCCCCCAAACGGCAACGCCTTCCCCCCCTTCCACCCAGGCACCATGCTGGATCGAGATGTGGGGTGAGCTGGGGCCCAGGGAGGGGTCTGCAATGTCTAGGACACTCTGCAGTTTGCACCCTAGGGTCTCTGTGTTATGCTTCCCAGCAGCAAACAGAGACTGCAATGCATGGAGTTCAGTTAGCACAAGAGCAAAGAGGGAATTGGAGCAGGCGCATATGATAGTGGGTTGAGAATGAGTGATATTTGGAATGAAGGAAGCCTCCAGGTCCTGAGCTCTGTGAGGCCAAACCCTTTGCCTGACTAAGCCCCTGAAATGAAAGGGAGCCCTCCCAGCTCCTGCCAAAACAGCCCCTTCTTCATTGTCTGTCCTGCCTGGCACCAGTCACTACTGCAGAGGAGCTGGGTATGTCCCCAGGGAGCAGTTGGCTAGGTCTCAGGGGTGAAGGAGCCAATGCTGTGGGATCAGAGCCCAGTTTTGGGCTACAGCTCGCCCCATGGGGCTATCAAATATTGGCAGCCAGAGTACAGTCTGCACTGCGGGGAGTCACTCAGCTCCAGTGAGCCTGACTGCCTGCTGTAGCCAGGGAAGTAGGAGATGTGGTGAGCAGGGAGATCCCTGCTAGCCCTGACATGCCTGCATCTCTTTCCACTGCTAGACCTACACCTATGTACCCACCGACGTACCTGGAGCCTGGAATCGGGTAAGCATGGGGGGCTGGTGTGGACCCTGCTTGGGGGGAGCTCATGCCTGTGGTGGGGGTGCCTCAGCAGGTCCAGCATGCTGGCTGGCTGGGGCTTTTGAGAGGATTGCTCAGACTCTGCCAGCCCTGGAGGGGCTGTATGTGTTCCCCCTGTGGGCTCAGGAACCCTCCACACCCTGTGGCTGTCTTCCCCTCTGATGGCTTGCTGTGCTCTCTGGGCAGGAGGCACACGCCGTACGGGAACCAGACCGACTACAGGATATTTGAGCTCAACAAGCGGCTGCAGAACTGGACAGAGGTAGGCAGCTGGGAGCGTGAGGGTTGGCCAGGGCAGTATTTCAGCAGTGGGGGCCCCCGCTGCCTTCTCCCACATGTGGCCGTGGGACAGGGCTTGTCACCCCCATCTCTGAGCACTTGGCTCGGTGCACAGTCTTCCCTGGGTTAAGCACATGGCTGCTGTGCCTGGCAGCCAGTGTCTGTCTGTCTCTCTCTAACTTAGCATCTCTCTGCCATCCCCAGGAATGTGACAATCTGTGGTGGGATGCCTTCACCACAGAGTTCTTTGAGGATGATGCCATGTTAACAATCACTTTCTGCTTGGAGGATGGACCAAAGAGATACAGTGAGTACCAGCTTAAGTCCTCCTTCCTAGGGGCATTGCAGCAGTTGTGTGCTACGGGGGATGTGGGTAGGGTGTCAGAGCTCAGCTGTTTCCAGCCAGAAGGTATGGGGGGACCCTCTTCGTGTACATTTCAAGGAACATCTGGATGAGCTGGGTTTACTGACCTTATTTTCCTCTTTCTCCTGCTGCAGCGATTGGTCGGACTTTGATTCCCCGTTACTTCCGCAGCATCTTTGAAGGGGGAGCCACAGAGCTGTACTACGTGCTCAAGCACCCCAAGGAATCCTTCCACAACAACTTCGTCTCGCTGGACTGTGACCAGTGCACCATGGTCACCCAGCACGGCAAGCCCATGTTCACCCAGGTACTGCCAGCACCCACAGCTTCTGCTGCTCTCCTGCCTTGGTTTTTTGTGCCCTCTTGGTGACTGCAGTCCCACGGGCTGTGCATTTTGGGCTCGTGGGAATGGCTTCTGTGAGAAGCAGAGGCAAGCCACTGTGAGTGTGTTCCAGTGTGCAGCAGGGGATCTGGGCTGGGGGAAGCTGGGGCAGCCTGTGCCTGACCCTGTGCCCTGCCCGCCCAGGTGTGTGTGGAGGGGCGGCTCTACCTGGAGTTCATGTTTGATGACATGATGAGGATAAAGACGTGGCATTTCAGCATCCGCCAGCATCGAGAACTTATTCCCCGCAGCATCCTTGCCATGCATGTGAGTACAGCTCCATGAGCTCCCCTGGGCATGAACAACACAGGGCTGCTGAGCTCCTCACTCCTCAGGCTGTTCTGCAAGTGGGGGACCTCAACCCAGTCCTGCATCACAGGCCAGGGCATGGGAGGGCTGTTCCCAGCCTGGATGCAGCTGAGCTTTCTGTCCCTCTCACTCCTAGGCACAGGATCCCCAGATGCTGGACCAGTTATCCAAGAACATCACACGCTGTGGGCTCTCAAACTCCACACTCAACTACCTCCGAGTAAGTGTGCGAGAAGAGGGGAGTTGCAGCTTTGCAGCTCTGCCACGTCTTGTGCTCTCAGCTGCCTGAAGCCTGGCTGCCCTGGGGTGTGGGTAGGCTGCAAGGCTGGCTTTGCAAAAGGGATCTTGCAGAGGGGCTGTAGAGGGCTATGGGTCTGTCAAATCCCACAAACTCACAGCGTGGCCTGGGGTCGTTGCAGCACAGACGCCTGCCAGTAGAGGTGTAGGGTTAAGGTTATGGGGTCTCCCATTTTGCTGAGGCTCAGAGCATCGCAATCTAACCCAGAGTCTGTCTGCTCTCTGCAGCTCTGTGTAATCCTAGAACCAATGCAGGAGCTCATGTCACGGCACAAGACCTACAGCCTCAGTCCCCGGGACTGCCTCAAGACTTGCCTCTTCCAAAAGTGGCAGCGGATGGTTGCTCCTCCCGGTGAGTCTCACACTGCCTGCTCTGCTGCCTGCTGGGACTGCCTGTGAGTGCAGGCTTCTCACAGCCCCAGAGCTGTTCTTGGCTTTGTTTCATAAGGCTGGGGGTGGTGATCAGTCATTTGGCTCCTTTCTGTGCTGGTCTGCCTTCCCCGTGGGGCAGAGCAGGGCTGCAGGCAGCCAGTGCCCCCTGCCTTGAGGCTGCCAGCTGCCAGTGGAAAGCAAAGCAGGGATGGAAATGACCTGCCCCTCACCTGTCCTCTGGTCTGGGAGGACAGCAGAGCTGTGGAGGTGAGGAGGGTGGTGATACAGCCTGGAGGAGAATGTGTTCTTTGAAGAAGTAGGGTTTGCATAAAAGGGGCTAGGGGGCACCAGCTTCCTCTTGCTGGTACTGACCATGTATGTCTCCATCCTTCACCAGCCGAGCCAGCACGGCAGCAGCCCAGCAAGCGCCGGAAAAGGAAGATGTCGGGGGGCAGCACCATGAGCTCTGGTGGGGGAAACACCAACAACAGCAACAGCAAGAAGAAGAGCCCAGCCAGCACCTTTGCCCTGTCCAGTCAGGTACCTGTAAGCATCCCGTTTCCATTCTCTCTTCCTGCTCTGGGGTGGAGGGGGGGGTTCTCTGCCCCTGCCCCTGGGAGCTGCTAGGGGGAGACCCCCAGGGACTGCCTATCTGAACCACCCCAGTTCTTCCCATGTGGTGGGGAAAAGAAGGAAGGGATGTCCCAGCTGCCTTCCATGAGTCCCTTTGCTCTCATGCACGGGAGTGAGGATGTGTTTGCCCCACTCAGTGCCCAAGCTCAGGTTCTGCAGTGGAGATGAGGAAGTGGCCCTACAGCTGGGCAAAAAGGGGCTGCGTTGATGAGAGGGGGGTCTAGCGGCCCAGGCTCCCCCCACCTCGATTATGTTTCGGGACCGTCTCCCCTTTCAGGATGTGATGGTGGTAGGCGAGCCCACGCTGATGGGGGGGGAGTTTGGGGACGAGGACGAGCGCCTCATCACCCGGCTGGAGAACACGCAGTTTGACGCCGCCAACGGCATCGACGACGAGGACAGCTTCAACAACTCGCCCGCGCTGGGGGCCAACAGCCCCTGGAACAGCAAACCGCCCTCCAGCCAGGAGAGCAAGTCAGAGAACCCCACGTCGCAGGCGTCGCAGTAACGGCCCCCCCGCCGCCCCGTGGACTCAGTCCCAACCAATCTACCTGTACATTTGCAACGGAGAGTGACTGGGAAGCGGCGAGGTACCGGGGGCGGATCAGCGCCACGTGAACGATGGGGTGCACGGCCCGGGGTGCACGCCAGGCAGGCAGCCCCCACCGTCACCCCCGCCGCCTCCCCGCACCCCCACACCTGCCTCCCCGACGGACCCCAGGGCAGGGTGGCTTTCCGGGGCCGTAGCTTCATTATTCCCCCTCTGCTCTTCTTTTCTGCTTCTTGCCCAGAGAGCTTCTCATCCCTGTCCCAACATGCCCAACCCCTCCCTGCCGACCGAGGGGGAATTAGTGGGGAGGTGTTGGCAGCGGTTGGCGTTACCAGATGCCGTGTGTTGGGGTCTGGCACAGCACAGAGACCCTCCTCCTCCCTGGGCCCTGTGGTTGGTGTTTGCTGAGCAGCCACTTGCAGTGGGGTTGCACATCCCCTGTCCAAGGTGGGGCTGGTTGGGAGGGGCAGTGATGGAAAGCCTTCCCTGTGCCTCGGGCTCTGCCATGGAGCTTCCTCCTGCCAGGGTCAGATCCTGCAGTGCTGGGATGGTGTTGAGGATAGGGTCCCGTCGCATTTTCCCACTCTCCTGCACCTTCCCCTTCCCCTCGCTCCCCAGAGCGAGGGCGCAGCACAGCCATGGGGGGACTCTTGTATATAGGAAGTGCGTGGTGGGGGGCTGGGGGGGCATGGGGTCCCGCGGCTCTGCTGGAGCAGCCGGTGCCCTTGTTCCCTGCCTGCAGCCCCTGTGTTTCCCTCCACCCTGCGTGAGTCTGCCTGGGGCCCCTTTGCAACCCCTGGCTCCTGGTACCTCCTACTTTTGTCTTTTTTTAAGAAAAAAAAATAATATTATTAAATTGTAAGTTTAAAAAAGAGAAAGAAAAAAAAAAAAAAAGGAAAAATACCCCCTCAGCCCCCTTTCCCATTCCCCCCCTCCTGTCCTGAACCCTTTCACCCTGTCCTGACTTTTGTACAGGCTTCTTCTCATGGAAGTCTCATTTTATATCCAGTTCGGAGAGCTTCAAACCAAGGAGAGACTTTGCAGACTTCCTTTCTAATCCCTCCAGAGGCTGGGGAGGGCAGCCCCTGCCTCCCTTCTCAATGTAAATCTTGTGTGCTGTTGTCCCTGCTCCCCCCTCGGGTTCGTGTACCTCGTGCTTGTACATTTCCGCGCTGTAGACAGTGTGTACGATACTGTTCTTTCAATGTGTTATCACTAGAGCAGGTGCCTCCATTGATGTTAGGGGAAACGACGAGAAAAATAATAATTTTTGGGGTTTTTTTTTGGTTTAAAAAAAAAAAAAAGAGAAAAAAAAAATCCCTTCCAAGGCTTTTTCCAAGGAGAAGATGGGAGGTGCCGGGGGAGGGTGTTTGTGCTAACTAACCAGTTCATCCCAGCAGCCTTGGAGTGGGGTTTTGGGGGAAAGTGGGAGTCTGGGCTGCCTGTGGGAACCCCGTGGCATGCCCCATGGTGGGGTTGCAGCAAGTGCTGCTGTGGGAGGGGACTGCCCTAGTGGGGGTATAAGTGTGTGTAAGAGTGTGTGTGCGAGAGTCTGTGTGTCTGTCTGCGTGCGTAAGGGAGCCTGGGGCAGGCAGAGCAGCCCTGAAGTTTGGGGGAGTGAGAGGTGCACTCCATTCTCTCTGTCAGACACCCCCAGTTCCCTGCTGGGGATCCCACAGTCTGTGTCCCATTGCCCCATGAGGCTTGGGGCTGGTAGGTGTCACTGAGGGCCTGCCTGTGCCTGGGGCTCTGGCTGCTGCAGGGGTGCTACTAGCACTCCATGCTTTGCCCACTCCTGGGTGAGACTGCAGGAGGTTGCTGAGATGGGGTGGGGGTCACCCTGTGTGTCCTCTCCTTCTGCTGTCCATGTGGTTGGGCAGGGAGACAGAGCCTTGAGTCAGCCCTGGTGTGATCTCAAGCTGAAGATCCCTGGAGAGATGCCTGTGTTGGCTCCTGGGCCCCTCCCTGGGCAGGCCGGAGCTGGGGGGCTCAGCCCCTCAGACCCCCAGGCACAGGGGTCCCCACAGCCCCTTTGCAGGCAGGGGTGAGAGCCCAGTGTGGCAGGGAGGGGGGCTCTGCATCACAGTTAAGGTACGATTCTCCATGCCATGCTGCACGGCTGCTGTGGAGAGTGCAGAGCCCTCACTGCCATGGGCACACTGTAATGCCTTTTTGTTTCCTTTTTTTTTTTTTTTTTTCCCCTTTCCTCCCCTCCATAGTTTGTGCCATTTATGAGTCATGTATGGTACCAATAAAATGACTTTTCGGTTTGAAGCTGTCCTGATCACTTACATCTGAGCATAGGACCAGGCTGATGTGGACAAGGCAGAGGGGAGTTGTCCCCTCATGTCCCTGGTACCCTGGCAGGGAGTGTGGGCACAGGGCTCACTGTGTTCCCTGGATGATGCTGGCCTGCCTGTGCCTGCTGGTTCCCAGGCACGCCACAGTTGGCTCCCTGCCATGCCATGGAGAGCAGAAATCCCAGCAAGGGTAAGGTACTGGGTTGCTGGGAAATGGCCTCAGTCCCCCAGGCAGAGCAAACAAGCAGCTCGAGGCCTGCCAGGACACCAAGGTGATGGGCACGTTCCCTGGGGAGCAGTGGGGGCCGTGTAATCCTGCCTGGGAGCAGGGCAGGAGCAGCTGAGCACCATGGAGGTGTCCTGGGGGGAGCAAAGGAGGGACAGGGGACTATAACAATCTCCTTCAAGAAGCTGGGGTGCCCTGTGCCAGCTTTATAGGGATGTGGGGGAAACCATGCTTGTAAAACAGGGCTGATGCAGCAGAGGGTGAGAGCAGGATGGGCCTGTATCTTCCAAGTTGGAGCAGGGGTTGGGTCGAAATCTGCAATGAGGGACATCACCAGGCTGTGACGGGGCTGAGGTTGGGGGGCTGCAGGACCCAGGTGCTGTGGTAGGAGCTCATGGATGGGCAGGTGAGGGGAGGGTGGCCCTGATGAGTCCATGGTGTGGCACCCAGAGCTGAGGCATCAGTAAATACCCTCGTTTCTGACATGCCCGAGCTCTGGCAGGCTCAGTGGGATGCCCTGGATGGGAAGGGAGCAATGCCCTGCAGGAGCAGATCCTGCCATCTGTGATGGATCCTCCATATGCCTGGCTGGATCCTGCACGTGCACCCGAGAGCTGCTGGAGGGCCCCAAGGCAACACTTCAGGCTTGAGGTCCGAGCTGGAAAGCCCAAGGGTACCTGTGAAGCTCCCAAACCTCCTTCCCCCACATCAGCTCCAGTGCTGTGGGAAACCCACTAGTTGTTGCTTTTTTTTTCCTCTCTTTTTTTTGTTGGGATGAATCTGTGCCCGCTGCTGCTCTGCCCAGTGCCAGTGCTGTGCCAGAGGGTCCCACATGACACTAGCACCCAGCATGGGCCAGACCAGGAAGAAAACCTGAAGCAGGACTGCCCTCCTCCCTGGGCCACCTTCACCTAAGGTCACGGAGTGCAGTGATGCCCGCCTGTGCCAAGGAAAGTTAAGCAGTTACCGGGAGGTGGCCACGGGCAAGCCGTGAGTGCTGGGGAGGCAGGGAGGCCCCCATGCAAAGGTCATGCAGGTACAGCTCACCCAGAGTCCCTGCTGGTCCCGTCCAAAAGCCTGGGGACACATGCAAGGACACAGGGCAGGGGCCAAGGACCGTGCTGGGGGCTCCAGCTACTTCGGGGCAGGAGGTGGGGGTCACAGCAGAGGGCTGTCACAGGGGCAAGGTGGGCAGCGGAGCAGGTTCTCGGCAAGGGTGCTGTGGCGGGGGCGCCGCCGGAGGGGCCAGCAGTGGCTCTGGCAGTGTGGGGTGAGTGCTGCTTCTCTTAGACAAGGAGGGAGCATCCCCAGGCAGAGGGCTGGTGGGCGGCCGGCTCTCCCATGCGGGACAGGGCAGGGGCCGGGGTCTCTGGGGGAGATGCAGGGTGTCAGGATGGGCTGGGGCCAGGAGCGGGGCTGCCCCTCGGGTGGAGGAGGGCTGCCAAGGTGCAGCGGGGAGGGGTGGGCAGAGGGCTCCCCCTGGGCAGAAGAGGGGCCCGGCGTGGCCGGACAGACCCTGGCGGGCCGGGGCGGAAGGGGCGGCTCTGTCCGGCCCTCCCGCACCTCCCGGAGCCACCCGCGCCGCGGGCTCGGTGCGGAGCCGTGCCCCGCTGGGGAGCTCCGCCTGCCGGGACGGGACCCTCGGGCCACCTGCCCCGCGTCCACCGGGTGCGTCCGCGGCACAACCGGGAGCGACCTCCGGCCCCTCCCGCCCCTGCCTCCGGCTGCGGTTCCCGGAGCTCCGGCGGCGGGGCGGGGGATGGAGCCACGCGGCGTGGGAAAGCTCCGCGGGGAGCGGGGATGGAGCCCAGCGGGCGCCCAGCCTTTGGGGAAAAATGCTGTCTGGGGACCCCTGAGGCTGTTCCCCGCTTGGGGGGACCGGGACGCGTCTGAAAAATGCCGGGTTTGCCGCAGTGCCCCATTTCGCAAGGTTTTTAGATGCAAAACCTGCTTCTGTGGCTACAGCTGGTTTGTGTTGAAACTCTGAACGGCTCCACGCATCCCATCCCGAAAGGATGCAGATGGTGTGGGGCGGAGCGGGCGGGACGGCTGCCCTCGGGATCACCCCGGGCCACCCAGCTCCTGGGCTGGGGCAGGAGGAAACCAGCACGGGCAGGGGAGCTTAGCGGAGAGGGAGGAGAGGGACTCTTCCCCATGCCTGCGTCAGGACAGGTCGGTGGTGACCCTGACCCCGGTATAGGGAGGCGGCCCGAAGCGGCCGAGTGCCAAGAGCCGTAAGGGGCAGGGTGGGGCGATCCCGGCATCGCCGCCTCCCCCGGCAAACAGCTTGTCAGCAATCACCGCTGAAACTTAAACCACAGACCTGGGCGCTGGCACGCTGCGGCCGGACCCTGCCGCAGCGGTGGGTGCAGAGAGGTGTCAGAGGACTGGGTGAGTGCTCTGAATCCACTCCACCCCCACAGCCCCCCGGTCCCTCGTGGGCACCTCCTGCTTGGCTTCCCACCCCACTGCTGACAGGGGTGGGGATGGGTGCACCCATCCTTCCTCGGTGCTCTCCCGCAGCTCTGTGCTTCCGGGCAGGAGCGGGCAGGTGCCTGATATTTTTTCTCTCTGCATTTCCTGGTCGGAGGCAGGGCAGGCTGGCTGGTCCCGAGCTCCGATGACACCGACAGCTCCTCTCGGTGCCCAGGTGTCCACAGGAGCTGCTGCGATGGAGCTGGGGAACATCTGGAAGCCCACGTACGGCCCTGGCCCCGAGGCGCCGGGGAGCAGCACGCCGGGGCTGGTGGCGATGGCACACGGCTTCTTGCGGCTGGTGCAGCCCAACGCCTTGCCCACAGGTGGGTGCATGGCAGAGGGGGCTGGCAGGGGTGCAATGGCTGGGGTCATCAGGAATGGGATCCCAAGGATTGCCAGCTGTGTCCTGCTGATGTCCCATACAACTGTGGGGCCATTAGCTGGGCCCCAGGACAGGTGTTAGAGGTAGTGCCACCTTGCAGAGTCCTGCCCCATCCTCCCTCCAGGTAACTTAATCATAGGCTCCCAAAAATGTGCAGAGCAAACCCCACTCTGCTTGCAGGCTGTTTGCCTGTCTTGCAGCCCTCTGTGTTTGCTGGCCACCAAGAGCAGAGTATCCTGGTGCCAGGGGCAGCACCTGTGTGCTCTCCCTGTGCACTGCCCTGCTTACCAGCACTTGCTGTTCTCCTGTCGCTGTCACAGCTCTGTCCCGATGCAGCTGCAGGTTTGCACAGGTGATACCAGGACCCTGCAGCTGCTCCATATTCATGGGGGAAGTGCTGCCCACCTGGAGGGAAATGCCACTCTGGGTACTGCCATTGTGCATCCTTCACTGGCTTCGACCCCTGCTCACAGTGAACGTGCTGGCAAAGGTGTGGCTGGCAGCACAGGTCCTGCTTTGTGGACCTGTGTCACACAGACACCAGGGTACAATCAATTTCCCCATGTGCTATCAAGGCTTGTAATGAGGGCATGTGGTACAGGGAGAGAGAGCCCTGGGAATGAAAGAGGCAGTGTGGCAGTTGGCCTTTGCCCCCAGTACTCACTCCTCACTGGCAGCGCCCTTGGGTTTCTCTGCAGGAGGGCAGCCCCAGGGCAATGTCCCTTATGCCCACAGTGGTGAGGAGCTCCCTTGTTCTGTGAATCCCTGAGAGCCTGGGAGCTGGCAGAACTTTTCCTGGGTGCAAAAATGCTGCATGATGTGATGGCTGGGGAGGGGAGCTGCAAGGGAGAAAAATGCCATACTCAGAGCTGGTCTGAGCTGCAGGTGATGCCTTGGGCTGGGAGGGTTGAGCAGGGTCTGGGGCCCTCTCGGAGAGCTCCATAGGGCCCAGCACCTATTCACAGCCCTCTGTGCTTCTTGTCTCCCAGAGCTGATTAATTTTGAGCAGTCCCAGAGTGGGTTCAGCCAAGATAACATCAATAAGGTGAGCAGGCAGGTGGGGTGGGGAGCTGGCAGCCCCAGAGCATCGTGGACTGGGGGATGCTGGTGGGTGCTGCTCTGAGGCTGAGCCCTGGATGCTGGGTGGCAGCAAGGGGACATGTTCTGCTCCCTGGGGGACCCATTTTGTCTGTTTGGGTCTGGACAGGGTGTGCAGAGCTGAGGGACCTTTGGGGACACCAATGTTACGCTGCTTCTCATTCTTCCTATCCCAGCTGCTGCTCTATGAACTGGGTTTCCTGGTCTGCGTGGCCATTGGAGTCCTCCTCATCATCCTGGTGCCGCTGGTGGGATGCTGCTTCTGCTGCTGCCGCTGCTGCGGGAACTGCGGGGGCCGCATGTACCAGAAGCAGCGCCGGCGGATGCGCTGCCGGCGCCGGGCGCTCTGGGCCTCCGTCCTGCTGCTCTCCGCTTTCCTCCTGTGAGTGCGCGGGCCGGGAGGCTCCGGATGGAACCCAGGGGTGGCTGGAAATGCCGGCGCTTGGCGGCCGTGCCAGGAAACTGCCATTGTTCACGAGTAGATCGCGGCACGGCGGGACAAAGGAGAGGAAGCAGCGGCGGTGGGGAGCTGGCCCCGGGGGGCTGCGCACTGCAGACCGTGCAGCCCTTTCCCGACAGCTTCCCCACGGCTACCGGGCTCTGCCGTGCCTCAGTTCCCTGCGTCCCTCCTCTCTGGTCCCTCGGGGCAGGGCACGGGCTGGGATGCACTGGAAGCAGGAGTCACTGGTGTGCTCCAGACCCTGCAGGCTGGGGTTTGTTTGGGTGGATTTGGAGGGTGCTGGGGGGAGCATTGGGACTGACCTTGCCACCCGTCCCTTGCAGGGCTGGTGGTGTCTGTGCCCTCATCAGCAACACCCGCTTCTCCCAGGCTGTGAAGAGCACCTTCCCCAATGTGAACAACACTCTGGACAACATCCACACCTACCTGGCCTCCATCCCCCAGGCACGCATGGCCCCCTGCCATGTCTTGGGGGCGAGGGGCCGGGCGGGAGGAGCAGCCCAAATAGCCCCCTGGGGAAGGGCAGCAGAGAAAACTCCCCACCCTCACTGACACCACACCTCTGTCCCTACAGCAAGTTGATTTTGTCATCGACAAGAGCGATGTCCCACTGAACTATGCCAACCACAGCCTGCAGGGTGAGGGTGTGCGACGGGAGGGGCTGGAGCATCCCCAGGGCCCTGTGGGAGCTGCCCCAGGGCTGGGGGTTCTTGGGCAGTGCGAGTGTTGTGTGGGTTTACCTTTCTGCCCTGTGGGTGGTTGCTGACCCTGCAGGCCTCTGGGCTTGTTCTTATGGGGATGTCTAAAGGGTCTGGGCCTGGAGGCTCTCCCAAGCTCCAACTCTGCTCCAGTTTCTGCTTTCCCCTATTCAGGCTCCTCTCTGGGAAGGGTGATGTGGGTGGTGGGAGAGTGAGGATATTCCCATTGCCCCCCACCTTGGGGGTGGGTGAGGGAGGGCTGCTGATGGTGTCAGTGTTTTCACCAGCTTTCCTGCAAGCCCCAGGACCTTGCAGGGATCCTGTTTTTGACACCACCTCTCCCATCTCTGCAGACATTGGGCCCAAACTGGGCAATATGATCACCTCCCACATCAGGAGCAGCACGGATGGGGCTCTGGGATCTCTCCAGAGCCTCTTGCAAGGTACTGGCCCTATCCCTGGGAGACTGGCAACTCAGGGGGATTAAGAGATAGGGTGGGTGCATGTTTGGGTAAGAATCCCATGGAGGTGGATCCCTTTGGCCTCCCAGCTACACCCTGGGACAAGTGCCATGACTTTGGAGGTGCCCCTATGTTGCATTTTTTCATGAGTTCCCAAGGTTCAGCTGGATGAGAAGGAGTCCCTGCCACAGTGGCAGGATGAGGCCCTGAGCTCCCTGCTCTCTCCCCAGGGATGGAGACACTGAACGGCACCTTTGCCAACATTGCCATCAGCCGCTCAGACCTCGAGGAGCTGCAGAGCAACTACAGCCAGGGGCTGGTCAGCCTGAGGGACAGGATCAATGGCACCCTGCAGAAATGTGGCCTCCCCTGCAGCCAAGTGTCCCTGGAGGGGCTCACCTTCACTGCCAACTTCAGCACGGTGAGGAGGGGCAGGGTGTGGATGAGGGGCCCCCTGCCCCAGCCCCCACAGCTTCCTCACTCCAGGCTCTTGCCCACAGATCCCAGGTGTGGTGCAGCAGCTGGAAGCACTGCGTGAGGTCTCCGAGTCAAACATAAAGTCTGATTTAGAGGAGGTATGGGGTGTCTCCTTTGCCCAGGCACAAAGCTGGGTGCTCCTGCAGCTGCTGAGGCTGTGCTGACAGGCTGTGGGTTGGGAAGAGCTCTGTCAGGAGTTCAGTGTGTCACACGGAGGGAAGGGCTGGCCAGAGGTCTGCTCGCTGTCCCAACCATCCCTGCACACTGGTAGGGTGGACTGGTGCTGTGGGGAGCCTGGCTGTTGTGTGCTACTAGTATCTGGGTTCAAGGGGATGTGTTGCTCAGCCCTGGATTGCAGGCAGGGATGTGAGTTTCATGCTGTGCTTCCCTGGATGCAGGTTAACAAAACACTGGGCATGACCCCTGACAAGGTGCAAGAGCAGTCCCAAGAAGTGGTGGCAAGTAAGCAGGGCTTTGTGTGCTGGCTTCTCCCTCTTCGAGGATTCCCTCCTCCCTTCTCAAGCCATTCTTTCCTGGAGGCCTGCAGCCCTGGCTGTCCCCAGGGGCCATCATGCCAATGTCATCCTTGGCCATGACTGCCCCTTTCCTATCCTTCCTGAGTCCCCTCTGCCCTGCAGGACCTGGGCAGCAGCTCAGAATGTCAGTGTGTCCCCATGCCTTGCAGAGAGCCAGAACCAGCTGCTCCTCATCAGGCAGGAGATCAGGAACTTGAAGGGAAGGTTGCCACTCTGGGATGTGGAGCAGAAAGTTGGGGCCTTTGTGAACAATGCCACATCCATGCTGGAGAAGTACAGGGAGCCGATTGTGGCCTGGGACGGGCTCAGGTGGGCGAGGGGCTGGACTCCATTGTCTGGGGGGTTTTAAGGCTCTTCCCATTGCTGGAGGTGGGGCCTTGCTGGGTGGTGGGGTTGGGGGTGCAGGGTACTCAGAGCTGTGCCTTGCAGACACACATGCCCCTTCCCTACTGTGGTGTCTGGGACCCTTTTTCCTCCCCACGAAGGCAGCCAGTGGGCTGCAGGGTGCTGCTCAGGGTCCAAGGTTCTGCTGCCTGACTCCTGCCCTTTGTCTTGCCCCAGGTTGATCGTGTGTGCCCTCCTGTGCTGCACAGTGCTGCTGGTGGTCCTCTGCAACGTTTTTGGGCTGCTGCTGGGGCCCCTGGGGCTGAAGGAAGGTGTGCTGCCCACACAGCGCAGCAGCGTCTCCAATGCTGGCGGGAACTTCTTCATGGCGTGAGGCTCAGCTGGCTGCCAAGGACACGTGTGGGAGCGGTGGGATGGGTGGGCAGGGGTGCCCTGGGAACACTCGAGCTCCTAAATCATCACTTTACTGCAGCTTAATGGCCTGCCCCGGGGTGACTCCCCGTGCAGGTGGTAAATTGGTCAATCGTGGTGCTGGTGAGGCATTTGAGGGGAGCCTGTTTGCCCTGTAATGGCAGCGAGGGCTGGCAGTGTGAGCGTGGGTCCTGCAGCTCTGCGGGGCAGCGCTGGCTTGCAAAGCTGTGGGAAGCCATTCTGGAGTCCAAGCTCCAGGGCAGAGCCTGGTCATGCTCTGAGGTCTGAAGGCAGAACAGAGACAAGCTTGTGGGAAGGGTGGTGTTCCCACAACTGTGGGGTGTGCAGCCCCTGGGCTCTGCGAGCTGGGGGCAATGCCAGCATCAGTGCTGGGCTGCTGGTGGTGATGGCATTTCTGTCCCGGCAGAGGGGTTGGCTTCAGTTTCATCTTCTACTGGCTGCTCATGCTGCTGGTGATGATCATCTTCGTGCTGGGGGGGAACATTTACATGCTCTTCTGTGAGTCCTGGCGCAACCAGGAGCTCTTCCAGGTAAGCTTGTTGTGGGGAAACTGCCTGGAGACACTGCTTCCTAATGAGGGCTACTGGTAGAGCAGAGGCAGCACTAGCCATTTAAGATGCTCTTCCAACGTGTCCTGTCCTGCACTATGTCTAGTTTCTCCATCTCTTTCCTTGCTTTTAGCTCCTGGACACCCCTGGCAAGATCCCTAACTTCAATCTCTCAGAGCTGCTGGGCCTGAAGGGTGACATGACAAATTTCTCAGAGATATACAGGTGGGTCCCAGCCCTGACATTGTGTCCTTGGTGGGGGTAGAGCTGCTCAATGCCCTCAATAATCTCCAGGAGCAGGGCAGCTTGCCCTACCTTCCTAGGCTGTGGGTAGGCACTGATCACAGGGAAGGAGCAAGGTGCAACCTACCTGCACAGGTGAGGACATGCTCTTGAGAGAAGGTGGCCCTCACCTGCCCTGTTTTACACCCCATGCCCCCATCCTGCAGGCAGTGCCAGCAAGATGCTTCCCTGTGGCAAACTCTGCACTTGGACCAGAGCGTGTCCCTGGATGAGCTCCTGAATATCAGCCAGGTGAGTGTGGGGGTGCCAGGGTCTGGAGGGCAGGAATCCAGAGCAAGGGCTGAGGGGACAGTGAGGGGCGAGCACATGTCCCATCATGGCCCCCTTTGCTCTGGCAGTATGCAGGAGACATCTCCACAGCTTTTGAGAAGATGGACATCACCTTAAGCCCCATCTCCCTGCTCAACCAGAGCCAGACAGACCTGCTGCTGAGGGCCAGTCGGGCTGCACAGCCTCCCAACTTCACCCTCACCCTGGAGCAGGTGTGCTGGGTGTAGCCTGGTCTTGGGATCAGGGTGGGGGTTTGGATGTGGGTTGAGGAGGTCTATTGCACTCTCCTTTTTGCTGCTGTGAGAGTCCTCTGCCATCTGTGCAACCTGTTAGGGTAACAAGGCACATCCTCTGCCTAGAAGGCCCTGGCTCCACTCTGTCCCAAAAAGAAGGGGTATAGCTCCCCTTGTGAACCCCATTCCTCATTCTCATGGCTCTGTCTCTGCCTTTTCCAGCTGGATCAGAATATGACCCAAGGAAGCCTCCTGGATCTGGCTGCAGAGTTGGAGCAGCTGGTAAAAAAAGTGGTGAGAGACCATGAGACCCCAGGGCCATAGCCACCCTGTCCCCAAAGCCACTGGTTACTGGGCTCCTCTGTGCCTGCCTGGGTGCTGAGGGGAGCACAGAGCTGGGCACTGCTGACTGCAGCACTTCCAGGGCACAGACGTGAAGAAGGACCTGGAAAATAATGCTGGTGAACTGAGGGAGCTGGAAAAGGAGATGCAGGCGAGCTTCTCTGGGCCACTGGTGAGCGACGCTGGGGCACGTCCTGGGGAGGCTGGGCTGGGCTTCCCTAGAGCTCAGAGCCTGCTGGCACGGTCTGGGGTCCGCACCTCTGATCCCCCTTCTCTCTGTCCCCAGCAAAGTCTGAAGGAGAACATCCACTCAGTGCAGAGTGGGGCTGCCCAGCTGGAGGTAAGCTGCACAGGGGGAGTGCATGCCAGTCCCGGGCACCCTGCAAAGCATCCTCGAGGTCCTGCAGTGGAGGTGGTGGGGCTAACCTGCAGTCTGGGGGCTGCTGTGGCACTCTTCATGTGCTGCAGGGGCTGTTCATGGGGTAGAGGGAGGGAGGCCATGGACCCTGCCAGGCACAGACTCCCTCCACCTGAGGTACCTGGCACTACCAGCGTGTCACTGCTGGGAACACCACAGCTCTGAGAGGATCTGCCCCAGGGAGTGCTGCTAGCAGGGCTGGTGAAGTGCAGAGGCCCCGCTTAGATCACAGTGCTGAGAGCAGCTTTCACCTCAGGGACAGACAACAGCTGCGCTGGACAAAGCCAACAAAACCCAGGAGTTCCTGGAGAGGGAGATGCCAAACATCATCAAGAACGTGAGCTTGCCTTGCCCTGCTGTCAGGTCACACACCATACCCCCTCACCAAGACCTCCCTCTATACAAGGAAGCCAAACCTTGTCTGGCTGCTCATCCTGCTTGCCTTCCTGAGTGTCTCTTGCACCTCTGGGTGCCCCCTTCCCTTATGGCATCCCTGGCAAGGGACTGGGGTGGGGTGAAGCATTCAGCCCTGTTGCTGCTGGGCTGAGGTGGTCTGAGAGTCCTGATCCTGACATGGAAGGGACATGGGGCATGGAGGGGGCTGGTGGTGCAACATCTCCACTCTGTTCTTGCCCCTCCAGGAGACATTGGCCTTCCTGGAGCAGCTGTTGGATTTCTTTGAGACCTACATTTCATGGGCCAAGAGCAGGGTAAGCTGAGCCTTCCTCAGTGAGGTGCAGAGAAGGGGAGAATGAGCTGCAAGGCTTGGTGGATGCTGACATATGCTGTCCCCATCATGTCCCCAGGTGACAGAAGATGTGGCACGTTGCAAGCCCATAGCTCAGTCCTTGGATAATGTGGAGGTCATTGGCTGTGACTATATCATGGACTCTGTGGTGAGTGGGGCAGTGGTGTGTAGAGTGACACACACATGTGGGGTGGCAGTGAGGTGCTCTTGTCCTCCTCATGCACAGGATAAGGGATGCAGGGAAGGATCAGGGATGCACAGGAAGCAGTGCTCAGCTTCTGCCCAGCAAAGTGCTGTGGCTAAGAGGAAAGGCCAGGCTCTGAGGTGTGGGTGGTCATTGGGGAGCACTGGGAGCAGAAGAGATGCTCCTAGTCACTCTCTGGACCTAATAGCTCTTCCTGCACCCTATGCAGAATGCCTTCTGGTTCAGCCTGGGCTGGTGCACCTTGTTCCTGCTGCCCAGCATCATCCTGTCTGTCAGACTTGCCAAGTTTTACCGCCGCATGGATACTGCTGATGTGTACAGGTGAGGAGCAGCCCCACCCCCTGGCACCACACTGGGTCTGGGGTCCCCCTGCCACCTGCTCCTTCATGTCCTGTGGTAGCCTGTGGGGCTCATGCTAAAGCAATGTGGGCTGGGGAGAATCTGAGAGGTGACTTGGGGTCCTCAGCCTCTGAGGATGGGGATGTTCTGGAAGGAGCCTCTAAGAGCCAGTGCTCTCTGATCAGATCAGACAGCCAGGATGGAGGGACACAGCACCCTGAAGCCCATTTGCTCTCCTTTTGTGACCCATGGGACACCCTGTCCTACTGTGAGATGTTGTCCTGTCCCACAAGGCATCTTCTTGCCCCACTAACACTGTCCCCTCTTTTTTCCTCCCCTCTAGGAATGAAGACTTTGAGATGTAAGCAACTTACACTGCCAGGTCCCTTTGTGGGGTGGGGGGCAGCCCCTGTAGGTACAGGGGGGTTAGGGTCAGGGGTGTAGGTACAGAGGGAGGGGGTGGGGACCAGGGTGAGTGCAGACCAAGGAGTGTGCTGGTACCAGGGGATGGCTGTGAAGGTGGGACTTTTGTAGTGCATGCAGTTGTGGTGTCCCCTATCATCTTCCCACACTCCCAAGACTGGAGGTGCTGCTGGTCCCACTCTCCCAAGCTGGTGGGTTTGGAGAAGCTGTCTCCATACCCTATTTCCTATGGGGCTAGGTGATGGGAGTGGGATGATATTTGACCATCCCAGTGCATCCTCAGCTATCCCTTACCCCCCTCTGTGGTTAGGGGTGACATATGTGACCTTGGTTTTGCAGGCCACCAACATTCAACTCCTACAAAATCCCCAGGCCTTCCACAAGGCATTAGTTCCCATCACCCACAGATGGAGGAGGAAATGGACAGACTCCCCCCCACTTGAAAAATGTGACTATTTATTTTTGCAGGGAACCTGCCTCTTTCCAAGGCTGTAATTTTTGGTGTCAAACAATAAATGGTGTGTTTGTGTGCACTGTGGGATGTGACTCTGCTCCTCAGGTCTAGCAGTGATGGAAGTAAGCAGGGTTAGGGGCTGGAGGGTTCCCCACTGCTGGCACAAGCTGAGGCTGTGCCTGGGACCACAGGGCTCTTTCTGGTGTTCCCAAGTGTGCTCTGCCCACAGCCAGCCTATGGGTGGATACAGGATCACTGCTCAGTGTCACCAAGACTGGGTGATGTCCCCTCACTGGGCAGCCCTTTGCACCTCTGACTGGGTGCCAGGTCCCTCCCTGGGACAAGCCACACAAAGAGCCTCCTGCCTATGAAGTGCCACCCCAAGCTGTCCTCAGCACATAAGCCCTTCCCTCTGGCAACCCTAGCATGTATCATCTATGGATTTCCAGTGAATTTGGGGTGAATTCCAGGGGTGCCTGCAGCCCACACCTCCTTCTCTCTGCACCGGTGCCATGGGTACTTTCTCTGCTCACCCCTGCACACACCGTGCTCTGCACAGATAAATCAAGGGTGACGTGGTCTGGAGCCTTGGGCTGAGTTCAGGTACTGCTTTGTGCTGCCCTTTGGAGCAAGCGCAGGGCCCATCCCGAAAGCTGTGTCAGGCACAGGGGATATACGTGAGCAGCTTGACTCATTTCCTTTGTTGCAAAGTCCAAGTTTCTCTGGAGCAGAGTGAGAGGGCCAGGCCAGCTCCCCCTCCACTATGTGCATCTCTTACTGTTTTTTCCACTTGCCTTAGGATCTAATTGCTAGTTTTTCCTTTGGGCTTTATCTGAGGCTGCACCGGCCTTACCTCCTGTCCCCCCCCAGCAGAATCTGACTGCAAGAGAGAGCCCTGTGCTTGCCTGTAAGTCAGCTCAATGTTTCCTTCAGATTGCTTTGGCCCCTGCTTCCCCCAAGGATGCTCACCCTTCCTGGTTCTTGGTGTGAGATATCCAGCAACCCCTTGGAAAGCACTCAGCTCTGTTTTCTGCCCTGGACCCTCAGCCTCCAGAATTCTATTTCCTGTTTGTGTGGGGCCCATACATGGAGGCTTCTGCCCCCAGGCCTCAGGCTGTCCCTACTGTGTCATGTTCCCACTTCCTCTTCCCTTGCTGTGCCTCGGGGATGCTGTGTCTTACACAGCACTGCTGCTGGCTTCACTTTCTGCTTGCTGGCTTTGTGGGCTTTGCTTCTTCCCTGCTCTGTTTTCTGCAGAGCCAGTGCTGGAAGGCAGGGAGCTTCACCCTCATTCACTGTGTCACTGTGGCTACCTGCATCCAAACCCAGCCCTGGCAATGAAGATATCCCCCCCAAATGACTGCACAGCCTTTGCCAAGGTGTGGGGCTTGCTCTCAGCGGCTCCCCATTCAGTGCAGCTCCAGGGCAGTGTTCCAATCTCTGGAGCCAGGGCTCTAAGAGGTGCTGGGCTCCATCCATGACCTCCTCCCAAACAGCCCTGGGAGGGGGGTGAGACCAGAGTCAGGCAAGGCCACCAGCTGCCTAGAGAGGAGGCAAGGACAGTTCTATACAGAATGCCCACAGTGGATGCCACCAGCTCTCCTTTCAGGCCCCACTCCCTCTGCACATGTGTGGCAGCTGCCAGAGTGAGAGGGAATCTCACAGCGCCCCATGGCCACAGCACAAGGACCCCCCAAGGAAGGTCTCATCAAATACCACCCAGTCTCTAGGGAACCATTGCAGCACTTCCTCTTAGTCAGGCCTTTTTCCACCACAGGGACTTTCCACAGCCAAGCCTTTCTCTGGGGGAGACCCTGCCACATCTTTACAGTGGTTTCACAAACAATAATCTCTCCAACGGCAGCTCTGACACTGTGCCTGGCAGCAGGATTTTGCTGGGCCAGCCAGGTGCTCTCTGTTGCTAGTTTTCCTAAAAAATAGAGAATTTGCAGCTCTTGAGAAAAAAAATCCTCCCTTCCTCAACTCTGTTGGGCCCAGCCACAGCTGTGTATGGCCTGGATGGCTCTTCCCTGTGGCACACAGCTGCAGCCTGCCTGTGCTGACTCTGCCTCCTGTGGCTTCATAGTGGTAAGCAGCTAAGTACCACAGAGGGAATGAGCTGCCTGGGCATGCTCTCTGAGCCCAGCTCTACCAGTTGTGAGCCATGCTGGGCAGCACCAGAGAGATGAGCCTGGCCACTTTTTGCCAAAGGCAAAACAAGACTGCCCTCCTCCTAAGGGTGTGTACCCTCATAACATCCACCACCACCTCAGCAGTGCTTTAGGAACCTTTATGTTTAAAAGGAGTCTGTCTTCCACACTTAAGACCACTCTCAAGAGGATTAATGCAGGTCAATCTCCACAGCCCAACAAGGCACCAGACAGCTCCTTTACACCAGAGCCCAGAATGCAGGGGCAAAGCCACAGCGAGGGTCTCCCTCCTGGCGGAGGGGACCAGGCACGGGGCACCTGAGAGAGGCTGGAACCTGGATCTTCCTGCACAAACTGCTCTCAAGTTACATCGATTTTGCAAACAGAGGCACAATATGAGCCAGACAACCCTGACAAAGCCCCTTTGTATGCAAAGGGCAAAGGTAGAGGAGATGGGAACAGAGAGCTCGGGTGTCCTGCAGCATAATCTTAGCTTCCACAAAGGAAAGGGAAAGGCAGGGCCAGCCCCAAGCTCTCATAGCCTGCTGCAAGCTTCTCAGCTCAGCAGAGAGTTTGGGTACTGTCTGGGACAGAGAGATAAGGGAATTAGGCTGCTCTTTTCAGCTAAGTAGCTGCAATCAGTCACAGCTACAGGACTGATCCCAGAGGAGCTGTGGCGAGACGTGTGGAGTGCTGCAACTGGCAGTGTGTGTGCTGGGATCCCCAGTGCCATGGAGCTGTGCCACACTGGCCTTTAGCATCTGACTGAGCCCAAAGCAGCAGCACTCAGTGACCCAGCTGCAGGAAACATGCCGTTTCTCACAGGCAGAGCTTGGAGGTACCACCCAGCTCACTGAGCAGAGAATGGGGAGGAAAGACTGTGTACTGCCTACCACTCCACCACCAGTACCAGAGGATCAGGGAAGTAGAAGTGGAGCTAGAAAGGAGCCAAACAAACCGAAAACAAAGTGCTTTGGGCAGGGAGCAGTTCTGTAGTTTTGTAGTGCAGCCAGTGTTTTCATCTGCCAATGCACCTGGCATTTGCTCCTCCACTGGCACATACACAATTGCACTTGCTAGGAATAACCAGAAAGTCTGCCCTTCCTCAGAGATCCCCCAATCTCAGCCACCCAACAGGCTCTTCGAGATGCTGCAGGGATGCTTCAAAAAGGAACAGGCTTCTGTACTGCCAACACAGGTAGGATTTCCCTTCCTTGTGCACCCAGGGCTTAGGATGAGGATGACATTGTCCGTCCCCCCTTCACACAGTGTCATCCTGTAGCAGTGCTGAGGGTGAGGAAGTCCTTGCCACAGATGGCTGAAGAATATCATCAGCCGCTGCTTTTGAGGGGATTTTGTGCTCTCGGGGTGGGGTGGGAGGGGGGAAGGTGCTGCTCTGCAGGGCATCTGAGTACATCTCGTCCTGGACACTGGGACGCTGCACAACCCTTTGCAGCAGTGGCTTAAGCAAGCCCACAGTCAGCTGGTTTCCCTCGGTGGAGAAGGGCACTGGGTCCTCCTGGGAATGAGGGAGGTGCTGCAGGACCGTGGTGAGGATGTCTGAGGTGGTGAGCTCAGCAGGGCACAGCGGCCACAGCCTGTCCAGGTAAGGGTCCAGCTCCCGGTGCTGGGCAAACTCAGCCAGCAGTGTGATGAATATCTCCTTGTTAAGCAAGGGGCTGAGTTTGGAGAACTTCTCTGCCACCTCCACCACCCGCTGCCACTGCTTCAGATGGATGAGAAGGTGCAGAGCTTGCAGAACAGCCTTAGGTCTCTTGCTGCAGAGCAGCAGTTCCAGCTCCATCTCCTCATCTGCCTCGCCGTGTTTGTTCTTTCGGGCCAGCACTCCCAGTGCTCTCTTGTACAGCGGCACCCGGCCCTCTGGGCCCTCCTTGCTGCCGTATGACCAAGAGCTGCTAACGTACTGCTGGGTCAGCTCCACAAAGCTGGGCAGCCACTGGGGTTTGAACCTCAGGAAGGAGGCACAAATAAGCTCAAAGAGTGGGACCATCCCATTCTGACCCACCTCCTCCAGCTGCGGCTGACACAGGACCTTCTTCCATACTTCTGGGGTGGCCCTGGCTACCAAGAGGCCATCCCCATTCTGCTGCAGCTGCAGGCAGCTCCTTGTGGCCTTCCAGGCAGCCTTGGGGAAGGAGGCAAAAACAGAGTTCAGGTAGGCCAAGTTGTCTTTGTCCATGTCAGACTGCAGAATGCGGCTGACCTCCTGCTCCACCAGCTCCTTGCAGTAGCTTTCCACCTCACTCTCTGGGGCACACACCACACAAGTCTTGAGGAGCTCCAGGCTCATGTAGCTCTGCAGCTCCAGGCTCACTGTGCTCAACAGCTTGGCGTAAGAGTCTTGTAGGCTTCGGGCTGGCTTCTGCTTCTGGTGGAGGCTGTGCTGCAGGATGGCAGCGAGGACCACAGGAGCCTGGAACGTACCACCTTTCTTCAACTTCTCCACCGTCAGCTTGGAGCTGCTGAGGCTCCTCCTCTGATAATATCTGCAGGCCTCCTCAAACACCATCTCCACCAGGCATGGCTCAGGCCTGCTGTTGTCCTCAGGTTTGGAAAAGCTAAAGCTGTAGATGCCACTCTGACTGAGGAGCTGGATACTGTCCTCCTCTCCCTGGGACTCCAGGAAATGCACTTCTTTCATGCTCAGGACTTCCTTTTCTACAAGCCTTCCACTGTTCTGGTCGACAAGGTACAGTACTCCAGCCAGCACACAGGCCAAGATGCTGCCAAAAGTCTTCAGCTGGACAGGACTCCCTTGGGCCAGAGGGCCACCCTCCAGGTCAAAGATATGCCTCTGTGTCCCATCTGGCTCCACGATACTCACAGAACCCTTTGTGCTCACCAGCAGCAGACCCCCACTGTTGGACACAGTGGAGGTGTGAATGTCCAGAGGGGCAAAACCTGAGAGAAGACCCACAGAACCCAGCAGGAGCTTCTTGAAGTCTGACTCACTGCTGGAGCGCAGCACCTTGCTGTGGATGAAGCCTGCAGAGGGGGCTGTGATGGTGAACTCTGCCTTCTCTGGATGCCAGATGAGGAGGAATTTGGAAGTGGTGGCAAAGCCGGCAGCAGCAGGCACTAGGAAGACATGCTGGGGAGAGGCCAGGACCTGGTACTCGGGGCTGTTGTGCAGGACTATCCTCGCAGTGCCCAGCCGCACGCCTTGCTCCCCCAGCTCCAGAGCACGGGCACAGACACAGAACCTGAAGGCGCACTTGCTCACGTCCGAGTGAGCGCCCAGCGGCGGCCTCTCCTCACACCACACCAGGCTGGCTCCCTGGCTGCACACGGACACCACTCGTGCCCGGGCACCCTGGCACAGCTCCAGCGTCTGCAGCAGCTGCCAGCCCACGGCCACCACAAAGTGCCACACCTCGGTCCGGCCGTGCTCCCACACCACGGCCAGCACCCACGAGTCCAGTACCACAGGACTCTGCAGGAAGAGCAGTCCCACAGGGGCTGGCTGGGGCGGCTGCCAGCTCCTCTCCAGGTCGGCTCCAGCGATGCTGTGGCGCTGGAAGGCCACCACCCGCGGCAGGGCGGGCGGGCCGGCTCTTCTGCAGGAGCAGGACATGCTGCCCGTCGGGGCTGGACTGGACGTGGCTGGGCTCTTCTCCGCGGCACAGCAACTCCCGCAGCCAGTGGCCTCGGCTGAAGTCACTCAAGTCGGAGACCTGCCGCAGCTTCATCCTGTCAGCGACAGCGTGCAGCAGGGCGAGCTGGGGCCCGGAGCCACAGCCAGCACTCAGTTCCCTCCCGGAGCCCCGCCACACCCTGCTCCCGGCACCCTGCTCCCTCGGCTCTCTAGGAGGCCCCCACGGACACCTCGGGCACCTTCCCCCCACGGCGAGCTGGTTCCGCGGCAGCGACTGCCAGGGACCGGCCGCGCCCGGAGCTCTCCGCACACCCAGCGCCGCCCGGGAGAACTCCGCGCTGCCCCGGGCACACGCCGGGTCCCCCTCCCGCCGGGACCCACCTGCCGCGGCGGCAACTGACGGGCCGGGCCCGGGCCCGGGCCAGTGGCAGCTCCGCTCGGCGCTGCGCAGTCACGGGGCCGCGGGTTTCCGGGCGGAGCCGCTCCGCGCCGCCACGGGCCGGCCCGCTCCTACTTCCGCCGCCGGTGCGGAGCGGGCTGCGGGGCCGCGTACCGAGGGCGACCGGCGGGTCCCCGCGGACAGCGGGGCCATTTGTTACCGGCGTGCGTGTGTACGTGCGTGTGTCGGTGCCCGCGGGGCGAGCCGAGCTCCAGCCGGCCCGGGGAGGAGCCTCCCCCGCCCGCCCCGCCTGCGGGAGCCGCGGCCGCGCGGGGAACCGGCGGGCGCACGCGCGGCGCCTGCGCGGTGTGCGGGGAGCGGCTGCCCGCAGGTGAGTGCGGGAGCGGCGGGGGGGACACGGGACCCCGCCCGCGGGGCCGGGCGCCCCCCGCTGCCACTCCGGCACCGGGGGCTCCGCCGCACCGGGGGCTCCGCGGGGCGGGTGCGCTCCCCGCCGCGAGGGGCCTCGCCGGGTACCGGCACCTCATTCCAGGGCCGCTCCCTGCCCACCCCGGTTAGCTGCGGGAGCGGCCGCACGCAGCCCGTGCAGCGGGAGGCGCTTCTCATGGCCCGCCGGTAACGGCGCGGTGCCCCGGTGCGTGCCCCGGGTGCCGGCCCCGAGGAGGCCTTGGGGCCTGCCGCAGTCCAGCCCTTCGGCGTTCGTGGGCCGCACCGTCCCCGGCTGCCTGCCGGTGGTTGGGGCTCGAGATAACTCCTAGGGAAAGAACGAGCATTCGCTGATCATTCGGTTGTGTGGTTTACCTTACCCTTCTCCGAACACTTGTGCGGGCAAAGCAAAGGGGAATAGCAATAGGGGCAAAGCAGTGGGAGCTTGCAGTGTTTATTGTGCTGAAGGCAGAAGCACTTGCTGCACGAGCAAGCTGCGGCCTGGGTCAAACCCTGTTGCGTATGTCACTGTAGCAAAGTTTGTTCATCAGCAGAGACTGTAATCCGAATGTATGGTGAGAGCCAATTAGGGGGAGCGGGTGGGTGGAATATGCAAAGCAATGAGATAATTTGAGTCATTGCGATACGTGGTGGCTGTAGTTCACCAGCTGTTTGAGCTCTAGTAGGAAATGTGACAAAAATGTAGAAGAGGAATTTCAAGGGGAGGAAAGGACAACAGTTTGGCTTTCCAGTGATAATAGGCTGATCCACTGTGTCATTTATGGCACTTTTGCTGTGTGCAAAGAGATACTGTGGGCAGGGTACATACAGTGTAAAAAAGTTAAACAGTTATTAACTAGCATGCACAAAAGGAACAGTGAGGCTTTAATGGGCTGCTGGGCTAAGCATTCATCTGCTCCCTCCCCCAGCTAACACACCAGGCAGCCATGCAGACATCCCTTAGGAGGGGAAGGGTCAGCCTCTGCTGCTCAGAGTTGCTGAGTTGCTGTGTTCTGGCTCCCTTTTTTTTTTTTTTTTTTTTGAACTTACACCTTTTCATGTTTGCATTTTAACTCCTGAGTACTTGAGTACTTGTGCTGCTGATGGTCTGTATCTCAAAAATGCTATGCACTCTGCAGCTCTACCTTTCTTATCTTGGCATGACTGTACTGTGCAGCTTCTTAGAACATAGCAGCTACCTCAGAAGTCAGAGCCGAGGTCATGCAGCTGCACTGTATTCAGCATGGGCCTTGGATCCACACCACCAGCTGAAGCCATGGGAAAAGGGCAGGGGAAGGTTACAGGGAGAGTGTTTTTCTTCAGAAGGAAGGCATTTGAAAAAATCTGCAGGTGACATGAGCTTTTAGGTGGGAGTGTAAAGGCAGTGCAGAATATTTCATGATAAACTATGTGGGATGGATTCTAAAGAGCTTGAAAAGTGAAAACCCAAAGTCATTTTCTGACATGAGAGAGCTGGTCATGGTAGCCAGGAACACAGAGAGAAAGTGTGGTGAAATGAAAAAAATTACCTTGTATGAAAATGGTGTGAACAGATGCTGGTGGAAGCATGCAGCACTTGTCTGGATGGACTTGACAGGAAGAAGTGTAGCTAGTTGGTGGTGTGAAGTTGATGCATTGGGTGTTATTTTAACTGGACATATAGAAATTAATGCAGTTATGCACGAAGTGTTAATTGTAGCTCAAATGTTACTCTTTTATATCATTGCTAAAGAGGTGCAATGGGAGAGGTAGCATGTGGTTGTATTAGCATTGGGAAGCTAATTTTCTAATTTTTTGAGAGGTAGAAAATAGGTCAGAAATGGTGTAACTAGATTGTACTATGTAGAAGCACATAGACTGCTCTGAGTGGGATGGAAGGAATTTCTAGTACTATATATATATATACTGTAGCTGTGCTGGGGTTGTTGCTTTGTACTGCAGAAAAAATAGGATCTCTATGGGTTTTTTGTCATCAGCACACCTTCAGAATATGTTTCTCATTGTGTACTGCCTGAAGGCACCTGGAAATTCTGCAGCATGGCTCCAAAGCTGGTATGCTGTGTTACTGTTTCCCTTGTTGGTGGGTTGAGCACCTTACAGTTGTAGAGGAAAGCACAGTTTGAGCAGTTTTTATTCCAATGGCCAATATACAAATGAAATTATAAACAATGGATCAAATATAAAAGCAGTGTGGATGTACTTGCACAATCTGTAACTGCCAATGCAAGAGTTTGTGGAGAATAAGCTGCAAAAGGACTTATGGCAGAAATTTGGCCATGGTGGTTTCTAAAGCATTGAAAAAAGCCCTATGTGTTCTTGACCTGTTTGTTTTCAATAGTGGTCTGCTGGGCTGCTGATGGGGAGGTCCTGAGGTTTTTAACAGAGGAGCTGGGTCCAGGCACTCCCTGTGCACTGGGATTCATAAATTCTTGTGCTGGATACAGGTTGTGTGTTGCTTCCAGCGATGGATGGGCTCTGACTGTGTTGTAACTGCCTGTTGTTCAGGTCCAGTATTCACTCTGCACATTCATCACATGGATGAAGTGCAAGTTTTTCCTGGTACTTCACTGAAGTATGAGTGCTTAGCTTGTAGCACATTGCTTTAGAAGCTGTGAGTTAACTTTTACACAGCGGTTTATCCCCTCCTCTTGCATGATGGAGGCAGTTTTTGAGCAGCTTTCCTTTAATCCTGAGTGATGTACCTGCAGAACACCTTGAAAGGCAAAGTATGCACACTGAGTCCCAGGTGTGCATACACTCAGGGAGGGAGGAGGCAATTGCTGCCTTTGAAATGTTTGAACAGGTGAGTCCAATCTCAGTAGCTCTGGCAAGTCAAGGGACCCTGGATTTGAAAAGCAGAAGTATCTTAGTTCTTATTCAGAGTCTTTATAAAATTGATTGAGGTTCAGGGCTTTGACATTAACAAACTAATCACATCATTTGCACAGCCTTTTCCGGGTAGTGAATAAATGGTTTGCCAAGTAAGTCTTATGTGAAAATACAATTTTGCATCATCTGTATTCTTTTTGTCTAGCCAAGAAGTGTTGCAGTATATTTTGTGAGGGGTCCACACTGGAAAAAATACACTTATTCATGTTTGGTTGTATGTGGGGGTTGTGTATGTGCATTTATAATCATGAAAACTTTCAGGTTTGTTAGCCAAGGCAATTGAATACAAAATGCTGTGCTTGATGGGCTGCATGCAAGATTACACAAGTTACAAGTTTTGGATCCTGATGTCATTATGGTGTAGATGTGCATTAGTGTTATCCTCTTGACAGTATTTTTGCTGTTAAAAGACAGTCTGTGGAATACTAATAAGTCTGTACAGGAGCTGAGTGACAGTGTGAAGCATTGTGTAGCAGTTCTCAGTGTGCACAAGTCTGAGTAAATCTCAGACTCAAAATACCAGGTTCATTTTCCCTGTGGCTACTCTAACAAAAAGCTAACAGAGCTGTGTTCATCGGAATGTCGTATGTTTGGTTGGAATCTCTGTTACGAGTCCTGGAGTGAAACAGAAAGGAGGTGCATGGTTGGATGTGCTCATCTCTTCTTGACTGGATCAGCTGATCCTGGGGTTGATGAGAGATAAAGCAAGAGTCTGCCTGGACTTGTGTCTTTTATCTTCCTGCCTTTGAGCTGCCAAGACTCGTGCTCTGTCAAGTTGTCTTTTAGTTCCCGACGAAGCATCTTGGATCTTCTGCTGTGCAGCAAAGTGTTTGTTGTTCTAAAAATCCCCATGCGCGTGCTTCTCGTGGCCCTGAGGGGCAGTTCTCCTGTGCAGTCAGTGAATACAGCAGGATTCACTTAGCAGCATGTGTTAATGGGAATGACCTATTGACAGAATAAATTATCCATTTGAACCTAAAATGTGGAAAATGCGCTGATGTCTTTTAAATGTGGTGTTTAAAGGAAAATTGTTAATTATCATCAGTGTTGTTGTTTTCATAAGCTGTCAGGGCATCATGATAATTTGACACCTCTGCAACTTATTTATAAATGTTTTGTGCATTTAACTGTTGTTTTCTGCAGCTGAGTAGAAGGTCTCCATTAGCAAAATGCAGTTTTCTGTTTGTCTTTATGACATCTAGAAAATGTAATTGCATAAAGTGAAAAGAAAAAACCATTTGTATGACCTGATCATCATAGGTCACAAAACAAACACAACCTAATAAAGCATTGGCATGAGAAGCATGGTTTACGTTTCTCTCCTTGCTCCTCCATATGCTCATTTGTAGAATAGCAAATTATAAACAAGAACATTATTTAATCCTTGCCTCTGGCAGTTGTCTTTGTATGTGCTCTCTGCAGCTTTGATTGAGAGAATGTGAATCCTAAGACCCATTTTGACAGAGACTAGAATTTTCACATGATCATGTGATCCTTCTGGTCCTCACCCTTTGTATCTTGATGTATTTCAATTTTTCTGTCTTTCTGGAAATGGAGGAGAAGGGTTAAAATACAGCTCTGGAAATCCAGGGACTAAGCAGAGCTTATTGATCCCCTCCCATTCACGTACACATTTGATGTGAGAATGCTGACCTAGAAGCACTGAGAGTTAGTTTATTAGTTTTGACATTGGGATTCGTTAGCTGTAATTCAATTAGAAGCACACTGATGGATGTGTTTGTATGCTGGGGCTGGCAGCTGTTTCAGGTTCAGAAACTTACAGTTCTAGTAGGAAAATTGTTTTGTGCAGTCTTACCCAAGATTTGTATTCCTAGGCTAAAAGTGACATCACTCTTGATTTGGTTTTTAATAGATTTCTCAGTGTTTCCAGTTGTGTTTCTAATTAGAATAATGTCTTATTTCCCTCGACAGTTTAAAAATAATGCAAAGTCTTTAAAAGTGAACCTATCAAGATGATTGAATAATGTTTTCTTTTTTGTTTGTTAGTTGGAAGCTTCTTCCATCTTAGTTTGATACATGGACCTACTAGGCTACAGGAATAATTTTGGTTTTGACAGAAGGTTATGGTGCAATTGTTGCTAAGCTTTCTTCAGGGTGTCTTAGGGCTCTTTCCATCTCACCCCAGCCCATAACCAGCCAGCTGGTTCCCTTCCTAGTGGGAAGACAACACCTCTCTCCTTATGTAAATGTTAGCTTTTCAGGTGTGAGATCTGCTGCTCTCTGTCCTTTCCCATCCTGGCAAAGCTCCTTCCCTTTGCACCTGGGGCAGGGTCTTTTGCAGCAGAATTGTTTTTCCAGGCCTGAAAATGTTTTTCTGCCCCTTAGAACCAATATTTATGGCTAAAGGGATGGATGTTTGAATAACTGTCTCTGGAAGCCTGAGAGTCCTAGTTGAGAACAGAGTTGTAAGTCAGCTAAAAATTGCCTGCAGTAGAAAGAATGTAGGGGACATTTGGAACAGGAATTCAGTAGTTGGTAGAATTTGGTCTTTGAGGGAAAGGCAGATCTAAGTCTGTGGCAGGGGGTTCAGGCAGTCTGGGATTGAGGCTACATCCAAAGCTCCCTCCATGACTGCCAGCTCAGAAAGCTCTGGGGTCCTGATTGGAACAGTGAACTTCCCTCTGTGTCCATGATTTATCATGGCTGGGTGCAACTACCACAGGAGCCTGCCTATGCTTTCCTGGAGTGTGACTTAAGTCAAGCCTCTGTGTGTGGGATGCTGTTGCCATATGTGTAATTACCTTTGGGTGTATGGGAGAAAGTCTGGGAGCTCAGGGACGTGAGAAGGGATGGCATTCCCTTTCTGCTGAGTACTTGTGACATTCTGCAGTGATGGAGGAGGTTAGAACAGTGCTAAAGCTGTGATGCTTGCCAGGAAAATCTGTGACTGCAGATAAATGTGTATTTGCGAGGTCAGAGTAGTGCTGCACTTGGTAGCATCACACATGAGGTTGAGAATATGTGGCAAGTTGTGTGTTCTGACTCAGCCCCTGGAGTGGGTTGTCTCTCACAGCAGGCTCTGGACCACATTACTTTGTGTAATGGCTCATTTTGTAATAAGGATACTCCTTTTTTTTAATAGTATAATCAGTAAAACAGCAATTAATGATAGTAAAACTCTGTGGTTTTAGAAAACCCTTTGCTCTCAAATGGATAATTAAATTAATTTGGTTAAAAAAAAAATCCCTGTAAAGCTTGTCCTCTCTCTTGCATCCTCCTCCCAAAACTGAACCACATAGAATGCTTTTGGGGTTGGGCTTCCTCTCTGGCTTAACTTGCAGAGGAGCTGGCCCAGATAAGGATGCTAAGGTGCAGGGGGAGATGTGAACAAGGGTGGCAGGAGTGCTTTATGGAGGCTTTCCTTGTGTTGGATGCCATTTCAGAGTACAAAAAGCAGAATTTGAAGTGCTTTGTTAGGCAGCAAATTAAACAGAAAAGAGAAGACTTTCTAATAGTTTCAGGAGCTTCATGTCACCAGATGCTTTTGAGGCTTGACCAGCATCAAAAAAGACTGGGTACCTATTTGTTATCAAGTATCACAATTCCTCCAGTGAGATTAAAAAATACATACTCTTCTAAATATAAACTGTGTTGGTCTGGATAATGAATCAGTTTCTAATAGAGAAGAATTAAAATTTATCCAGAAGGAGCTTATTCTGTTTCTGCCTGTGTGTGGAATTCTGCATGTCTTTGAAATGGGATGTAGAGCTAGATGGGTTCTTTGATCTGAGGTATAGTTATAAATGCCCCTACTTAGAGCTTGTGAGACACTGTTAGTATTTCCGTGCAGTGAAAAAAATCTTTGATGGTTGAGGCAGGCCAGATATGCCTTGAAGAAAAGTTCAAGTTTTCTAAGCTTTTTTGTCTGTTCTTCCCTTCAGGGTATACAGCATGGCCCAAACAGAGAAGAAAGGTGGGCTGCTCCGGAAATCTTCAGCCTCCAAGAAGCCTTTGAAAGAGAAAGTGGTGTTGATGTATGATGAAATTTTCACGGTAAGCAGTTGAGCCTCACTTTTTTCTAAAGGGTTGTGTTAAATTTTCTTGGTTTAGTTTATGCTGAGGGTTTTTTTCCAGTGGATTTCTTTCCTCAAGGTAAGGCCTGCACAGTGTAGGCACGTGCTCCAGGCTCTCCTGTTGTCCTGCAGAACTCTGTATTCTGCTCTTTTCCAAAATGTCTCTGTGTCCTGTTGCTTACCAGAACCTACCATCTCTGGAAAGTCGTGGCTTTCCCAGTGTTTCTCAAATAACAATTCAGAAAATAAACAGAGGCATCCCAATTGAGAGCTGCTTCTCTTGGTCCTTCTTTCTTCTGGTAATCTCTGTAGCCAGAATTCTGCACTTTGAGACCTCTTGGTCATCTGGCAGGTGATGCTGACTCTGAGCTACATATGATAAAGACTTTCTTTAAATTCTGCCTGAATGATTTCTTTGCCCTCATGCCTGTTTGTTTTCCTTACAGACAGAGGACCCCAGTACATGCAACCCTAGGTTTTGGGAGGAGCTATTTCTCATGAAGGTAACAGACTGTGAACATCCTGTTGCTGTTCTGCCTACAAAGTGGCAGACAGACAGTGTAAGGACTTCTATTTCTAAGGTGTTGGTGATGGTATAATGTGCCTGAACTGCTTCTTAACATGACAGGTCAACCTGGAGTATCTAGAAGGCAAGCTGGAGGCTCTGGATGGGGAAGAATTAATGAAGATAAAAGACAACATCAACTGCTTGTTTCAGCACTGCATCCAGGCCCTGGGTGAGGAGCACCCAATCAGAGTGGTGAATGCATTACAGGTACCACGCTGGGGGACAGGGAATGCGCTCTTTCTGCTTCTGATGAGGCCATGTGTTTGTTGCTGGTATCGAACACCTTGTGCTTGTTTCTTTGTTACTGAGAAGTGATGTCTACAGGGTAGTTGCTAATTGTTGTCTGTGGAGGTTCCAAACATTCATAGTGTCCACTCTTGGCACAGCAATAGATTGTTTCAGAATTCATGAGGATCTGGTGATGGAGGATGAAGTGGATGGCAGTGAAGAATCAAAGGAGCTTGTTCACATTGCAGGCTGTTGGTTTGGGGTCTCAAAAGTACTTAGGCTGTGTAGTTGTGTTTTACTTTCACCTCTTCTCCCTTATTTCAGCTGCCTTTTTCAATTTCCATTTGGGTCAAAAAAGAAATAAAGCTATGGAGAAGTTAAGTGTGAAATTTACGCAGGAAATTGCCTCAGCTGGACACTTCCTAATTGGAAGCTGTGAAGAATTATCACTCAGAATTCATAGCCATTTTTGTGCAGATTGTTCCTTACCAAAGCTCTGCTGCTCCATATCTTGTGTGGGAGACTCCCCTCGTCAGTTTTGATATTTGATGTTACTAGTTCTCAAGCTGATTCTCACAGTTTGGTGAATGCATTTGTTTTAGGAGCATGCAGAATGCATTTCAGCTTTAGGAGTACAGGATATGAAATTCAGGTTTGAAGTCATCTGTAGGAGACTTTGGACCAGCAGTGAGCTGGGAAAAGTTGATTTAAAACAGAGTATTACATCTCTGTACAATCTTGCATTGTTTTATTGTTATTTTTAGAATTAGTTTGAAAGGGTGCTACTAAGATTGCAGTTATAGCTACATAGACAGCTTAGACCAACCTCAAATTCTTAAACTTCTATCCATACTCTTGGAAGAACTTAGGGCAGGTCACAAGAATCCTGCTGTATGCATGTAAATAGGAACCAGGTAACACATCCTGAGCTCAAACTGGGAGAGTGTCCCCTTAATCAGACTATGTTAATGTGGAAAGTGATCCTGACAGCCAAAACTTACTTCAGCAATCCTTTTTTTTGAGAATCAGCATGGTGACCAAAGACTTGTTTAGCCCAGGATCTGTTTCTGACAGTAACCAAAAAAAGAATGTCTACCTTACCTTCTAGCTTTTGTGTGGTTCTAGAGATCTGCTAATTCCATCAGGTCTGTTTTGTCTCCAGCTTTACATGTGAAACTAATTACCTCTCACTGGTGAATTTAAGCTGGAATCTAAAACTGCAGTGGTTGTATTCCTGCTCATTCCCCTCTTCACAGGCCTGAGAGGTGCCTGATGACAAAAGTCACCCCAGACATTTTTGTCTCTTAGGACAAATGAGTAATTTACTGCCTATAAATTTTCCAGAGAGTCTGCTGATAGTGTGCTGATACCTGTGTATCTTCAAGAACTTGGAATGAAACAGTAATTAAGCTGCCTGATAGACTTGGAGCCTTTTTCTTTTTGGTGGGAAGATTGGTTCTTCTTGTTGACAAAGACACAGTTTATTGGTCCAAGTTGGTATAGCAATGTGGTAACCAAACAGAAATTTGTGCTCAAACAAGAAAAATATGGACAAATATATTCTTCTCCAATTTTTACAAATTTTCAGCATCCAAGATCCCTTTTAGAAATGCCAGAGCTGGAGGAGAGGTCAGACGAAATGTATGGCCTCCAGGCTGGTGGTATGAATTTCAGTATCTGCCAGTGCTAGGAGAGGATCATGCAGTGGGTTTTGCTGTTGAGTTGGAGGTGTTGCCTTACATCTCACCTTCTGTTTTTTCCCTTTGCAGACTTTGTGTGCATTGATCCGGGGTGTCCATCAGAAGAACAAATCCACTTCTGGGTTTGACATCATCAACATGCTTGTGGGTTTTGACAAGGCAGAGCTGTGTATGAAGGTGAGGCCCTGGCAATGCAGAGAAGCAGTTTGCACAGCAGCTATGTTGCAAGGGCAGTGAGTGTACATGGGTGTGTCTACCAGGCAGCAGCTTTTGGGGGAAATATTTGAGCCACTTACTAAAAATAGTTGTACCTGCCAGTAGTACAGACATTTGGGGTCCCTGGGTTGGTTAGTAATATAATAAAGCACGTTCTTTTTCTTTAGTTCCACACTGCGTAGTCACTGTTAAAGCCAGAAAAGGCTGTCACAGGTGATCACCACCTAATATTGAACCTCACATCTTTTTCTTTATCTGAGTGTCATACCCTGTGTTCTCATCACTCCATCAGCATATGTACTGTTTTAAACCTACTTGATGCTCTTCACTGTAAAGATGTTAAGTTTGGGAAATGACAAAGTAACCAGTGATAAAGCTGAATTCTTGTTGCATCTTTCATCTCTCTACAAGAGTAGCAATTTTTCTTCTCTATACAACCTGTAGTATATTTGGGGAAAACATTAAGTAGTAGTTTGCCTATCAGATTTTTAACCATAAGCTATGTATGTATTGTTAATTGGAGCTGTGCTGCTGCATCTGGAGGAAACTCATGGAAAATGATAATGATGTTCTACCAGTAGTCATTAAGCTGTAGTTAACACAAATAGTGTTGAGAAGCAGTAGTATGAATATGGCCTGGGTAGCAGTAGTAATGGCTCAGTTACTGATTCTGGAATAACATGGATTTATATTGGTGCTCTGCTACTTGAATCTTCCAGAAGGCTTTATATAAAAAACATTTCAAGTAATTTAAAGTACTACTTTTAAATAATGTGACTGTTATTCTTTAGAATCTGATGGAGAGCTTGGATTCCCTCCTCTGTGCAGAAGGTTCTGAAAGCCTCAAAAGCTTGTGTCTGAAGCTACTTCTCTGCTTGGTGACAGTAAGTAATTAACAGCTGTATAATAACTTAAGGGCTTATATGAGCCACATCTGAGGGATGGAGCTGTTTCAAAACTTGAGCAGAATGCTGCAGTGTGAAGCTTAAGAAGGAGAAAGAAATGGTGAATGAGAGCCAGTGTCAGTCCAGAATATGCATGATGGCTCCAACCACAATGCCAGTGCAGACTAGCAGACACTTTTCATCCTGTTAGATAGGTGCCAACTGGGGCTGAAGAGGGAGAGGCAGGAGGAAGTATCAGTTGGATTCACAGGTGTGGGTTTTTTTAAAGGAAAAAGGTACTTAAGAAGTCTCAGATAAATGGAAAGGAAGGGAGAAGGGTGGAGGCAAGACAGAAGGTGTGGAATAGACCAGAGTGGTGAGGATGTGAAGAATGAGGAAATTGTAATAAATTGCCACTCATCAGCTTTTGGAGATGGTCAACTGTGAATTATTTTGACTGTGATAAGAGATAACTGAGAGTGGTGGAGCTCTTCATTGCCCTCTTCATGATGGGAAGGTTCTCAGTGAATCATATGTGCCCTGTTTTTCATTCTCTGCCTCCTGCGTGGAGCCTGCAACAGCTGATGGCTGTTGTCATTCATGCAGCTGTGTAAAATACCAACGTGTGGAGGAGTGGGGGAGCTCTTGGTCCGTGGGTGGTGCTTCTTGGCAGAGAGAGGGCTGGCAGGCAGGACAGATTTCTTTTACTTCATGTCTAGCTCTATTGCTAGTCACACCTTGACTTGTGAAGTGTGAGATTCTGGATAAATGTGTCCATCTGGAAGCAGAACTCTCCTGTTCCCAATGTGTGCCAGAGGCAGCTACAGCACTGGGGGAAGTTTTGGATGAGCTTTTAAAACTTGTGTTTGTACTCAGGTGACAGATAACATTAGCCAGAACACCATCCTGGAGTATGTGATGATTAACAGCATATTTGAAGCTATTTTACAGGTAAGGGTTCTTCCTTCTACTGTGGGGACTCTTCCATAGTGAGAACTTTCAGTAATGTGTTTGCTTTTCAGCTTTTTCAATGCAATGTAGTTCACTGGTACTGTTGTTGCATCCATTCACAGCTCAGTCATACATATATTTTGTAATGTTCTCTCCCCTTTACTCTAGTCTGCTGTTTTTAGTCACTACTGACTATTTAAAGTATTTTCACTTGAGACATTTCTGCAGTTAGAATCTGAACAGATTTCTGGGCTAATTTCATACAGAATTTCTTTACTGCAGAAACTGTTTTTCAAAAGGTAGTGTGGATATATTTTTTCTGCTCTTGGATAAATTATATTTTTTTCAGTGAAACTGAGCCTTGGAGAAACCCAGAACACTTGCACAGTTCATGATGAGATACTATACAATGCTGTTGTGAAATATATTTGCCCTTTATGCCCTCAAAGCCTATGTGCATCCTGTCTGTGATAAATGAGCTTCTCTGTGTTCAGAACTTCCTTGAGGCACTGACACTACCTTCACCCAAATACCATCTTTCAGACAGGACAAAATTTGCTCTTACACGTACATTTCATGGCTGTGCTCTGAGTCATTTCAAGCTTCCTGCAGGAGGCCTGACAGAGCAGTGTGGTTGTTTATTCCAGATCCTGTCCAGCCCTCTTAGTCGCAGGGAACACGGGTATGATGCTGTTGTCCTTCTGGCCTTGCTGGTCAACTACAGAAAGTATGAGGTAGGTGTAGAAACATCACTTCTCTCTACTTTATTCATTTAGAGTGGCCTCTGGATTATGAAGGCAGCACACAGTGCAGTTTTTAGCAGTGCACACTGTAGCATCAGGGCATCAGCATGGAGCAGGAGAAGCTTTGCAAGGCAGCCCTGTTATGCTCCCTCTCTCTGTCTCTGATGTATGTGTACAATCAAATGTGTATGGTACTCCTACAGCTCCTTCTGTGCCAGCATGAAAGAAACTACCCAGGGAATTTGCATTTCCTTTGTGGAGATAGTCTGAGGAAGGTCCTTTGGAAAAGTTGCTGTTGTGCCAAATCACATGTCTGCCTCTGTGTGTGTGTGAGTCTGTGGTTATACATAATCTCCAAAGTAAAATGAGCTGTCAGTCATCCTGGGCTTCAGACTGAATTTGTGATTCAGGACCTGACTAGCTGACTGAAAGAGCACAGATCCCCAGAAGAGATGGTGAAGCTGTGACCAAGGAATGAACTGAAACATCACAGGTAGTAGTTCCAAGAGAAGTCTCTCTCTCTTTGATGGATTCCTCTTTGAGGAACTTTATTCATCATCCTTTTTATGTTTATGGTATATTCCCATTTTTTTCTGTTATTCATCAGCTTGAAAAAAAACATTTCAGAACAACACCTAATGTTGGCTTTTCTTTGTATGAGGCATGATGCTTTAATGATCTGGGTTTTTTTTTTTTACAAATAGGAAAATCTAATATACTTCATTAGGCAGCAAATAGGAAAGTTCTGGAATAACCTGCCCTTCAACAGAATTACTAGGAGGGAGCAGGCTTCAAAACCTACCTGGTTTTATAATAGATCTTGTTCTGAATTATGAATAGACCTAGAGAATATGCAAGGACAGGAACTACACTTGCTGTCAAAGTAATGCCTGTCAATTTCTCATTCCTCTCAATGATGTCAGAATCATGAATTGCAGATTCTCTTCAGCATTCTGTGCTGTGGTAGCATGGAACAGGAGCATGGAGCCTGATTTCAGGATATGGCTGTGAGGGAAAACTGTTGGGAATTATCTGTAAGTTGGGTTACTTATGAGGGTGGAATGGGAAGACCAGAGGTGTCACTGCAACATTCAGACAAATGGTGGAGAGCTGTGCAATGCCATCCCTGAGGCAGGGATCCCTGGGACTGCAGTTTATGTCCTGAGTCAGGTAGAGTGCTGTGAGTGCAGGAGGCTTGTCCTTGGCTTTCTGGGGAGTATTGAGCTGGGGTCAAGTGCTTTGGAGAACACTCTGAGACATCTTGAAACTGGGCACTCTGAAGGAAGTTGTGCTGATGTTTGAAAAGTGCAATCCATACAATCCAACTGAAGCAGACTTGTAGCAAGGGGAACTTCAGCTCAAGCAGCTCCTCTGGCAAGGCTGAAAGTCACTCCCAGGAGGGTTTTATGTGACAGCTGCCCAACACTGCCCTTGGTAGCAGTGCTACAAGCCAAGCCTCCAGTAATGCAGCCATAAGCTTTGTCCTTGAGTAGCTGCTTTCATTTGCTGTTCTTTGGCCCTTAGGGTCAGTATGGTGGTTGTCAGTCAGTTGTAGCACACTTTCATGCCTCGGGTGCTTTGGAGTTCTCTTTTTAGTTAACTGTGGTGCAGCTGAAAGGTTCTCTTTTGGTCTGAACTCCATTGGTTAGGTTGTGTTCCCAGCTGTTTAAGAAAATCTAATAAGGCTCAAAATTCATTAGCTTACTCTGATTTTGTGTCTGTTTTTAGCATAAATACCAGTGTGTCTTACATTAGGATGTTCTTTTGTGTTTTTGGGATGTGAATTTTGTAATCTCTCGAATTCCTTGGAGAGTATCTCTCCATGTTGTCACTATCCATGTTGATGAGATCTTGGCTTGCTTATTGACTTCTGTTCTAGGGATTTCCATCTCTTTACTTGGAACCTTTAAAGGGATGCCCGTGATTGAGATCCTAATAGTTTTTAGAAGTTGTTCCAACTATATACTTATCCAGGTCTTCAGCTATATTTTCTTTTTTTTTTTTTAAATACTAGTCCTTATTTTAGAGAAAATGCTTCTGCATTCATACTGTGAGAAAGAAAATGCTGTGAGAAAAAGTATTTATTTGATCACTTTCCTAGTGTTTTAAGGGATGGCTCATAGGATAGCAAGTTAAAACATAAAATCAAGTAGTGACTTTTGAATACATGCTCATTGATAACATCTAGGCAGAAGTTTGTTTGCTTCATGTTCAACTTGCTAGAATTACCTTGTCTTTTCTTAGAGCTGAAAGAAATTAGTTAAAATGTGAGGGTTTCCCTTTGTGTGCTTGTCTGACAGCATATAGTGTATCCAACAGCCCTTCATGTCCAGTTTTGTGCACTTGCCTCTCCTTGGTATAGACAACTACAGGTGCTGAAAGTCACAGCTTTGGAGAATCAGAAAGTTCATGTGTTTTTTTTTTTCCCCAAAGATCTTGCATAACTTTTTTTTTTGTTGTTGTTTGTTTTTTTTTTTTAATTCTTTAACAAAAAAGTAATTATTCAAGCTCCAATTCCCTGCAAAATGACCTGCCTGCAGATGAGACTTTTCTTCTGTGTCTTGATTCAAAATCAACTTTTTTAGTTTTGCACTGACACCCAAAAACCAGGAAAAATGTGCATTGCTAATCTGAAATGCTTTGGAAATTATTAGCATTTGTCTTTATAGATGAAGCCTGTGTGCTTTCTTCAGCTAAATTCAAGGCATTTATATTCTCTAGAGACTTCCAGCTCTTAGTGGTGCAAACAAAGTGTTGCTCTCTAACCCAGCAGCAGATGAGTCCAGAATGTTGTCCTGCCTTCCTGGGGGCTACTTTAAGGAATCTGTGCAGGGTGCTGCAGAAGGGGGATAGCAGAGCACTGATGCTGCATCCAGTCTTACTGCCTGTTCCTGCTGCAAAACTGTGTGTGTGTCACAGATAACAGGCTTGCAGGATGGCTGCTCCACTTTCCAGACTGACAGATGAGCTGGTGGAGGGACAGAAACTCCCTCCTCAATAAAATCAGGAGTCTGCCTGGCTGAGCCAGTAAGGGGAACATGTCCCTGGCCTAGTGGTCTTAGCATGTGCTGTGACTCTGCTTATTTATGTGTATTCTGTTTTATGGGACAGGACAGAGATTCTTCCCAGGTGGTTGTGTAAACTTGGAAACATAATAGTGTTTTTCTTCCCCTGAAGGCTGAATTTAAAACCATTTTTCTTTCTTCTTTTTTGCCCCACCTTGAGCAGTCAGTGAATCCCTACATTGTGAAGCTGTCCATTGTGGATGATGAGGCCACACTCAATGTGAGTACTTGGCTTGATTCCTCTGTGCTGCTGGAGATGCTCTTTCACATGAGGTGTAGGCTAATGGATGCCAGCATGGTGTATGGTGGAAATCAGGTCTCAGAACAGTGCTGCTCTAAGGAGCAGCAGTGCAGTGGTTTGTTCAGCCCTGTGTTCTTGCAATAGGTTAGGCAGCTCATGTTTTGGACAGTTTGATCACCAGTTAAATGGTGATTAAAAGCTAGGTAGCAAGGAACATGCTAAAGTTGATCTATTATGCAGTCATGAACTGTCTGTACACTCTTTGCTGTCATGTACCAAAGAGGCACAGGATGATTTATGCCAAAGGGAATCTCATTTCAGGTGCTGTGTCACTTGATTTTACCAGTCCACAAGTCAATTCTTGTAACTCAGTAGAAGCTCGTAACTGAGTGAAAAGTCCTGTAGCATATTTTGGGTTGTAGCTACAGTCTGAGTTTTATATCCAGGCCTGGATCAAAATTGACAGCAGACTGAGTTATGTGAGTTCTGGACTTGGAAGCTGCTCTTTAGGCATGAAGTAGAAAGCAAGCTCCATGCTAAATAAGGGGTGAGAACTGTTAGTAGTTCTGTAATAGTGGAGGCTGTTTGCAAGAAGTCAGAGGTTATTCGTGTCTATGACTCTTTGTTTTGACTTTTTGGATGTTCTTCTTCTGACATCAACTTCTTTCTAAATTTCTTGATGCTTTACTGAGACTTCTTGAGTGAGAGCTCTATCTGGAGGTCCAAGAAGAGTAAATGCTTTCTGTTTAACTTAGTAATTAAGTTTCAATTTTGTTGTCTGGGTTTTTGTTATAATGTTGTATCATAGCACATCTTAATAGTTCAAACACCTTCAAGGGAAATTCTGCGTAGCCTGCTAGGTTATCTAGTGGGGGGGGGAGGCAGCACTGCAATGTGTATTCAGTGTGTGATTTTCTCCCTTGAGATTTTAATGTGAAGTTTTTTTTAAATGCTTTTTTTTCAGGGAATGGGACTTGTAATTGCCCAGGCTTTATCGGAATATAACAGGTAAAACCAAATTGTGTCTTGTTTTTCAATACATGATAGTTACTGTACATTTTCACAAACTTTATTTTCTGTTTGTGTTCAAGCACTTGTTTATCACCTGACAGCCTTGATGCACCTGGAGAGGCAGGGAATAATGTTATTTTTTGAGGTACTTTGCTTCAGTTGATGCAGTCATTGCAAGTCTCAGTGCATCTGTACCAGCTGGGCTAATGTGCTTCAGGAGAGATCTTACTGTAGGGGAAGATATCCATTGTCTGTTTTTACTGTCATGGGTTTTACCTCTGTATGAACTCTGTGTAAAATCTTCGTCACAAGTGAAAAGATAATAATTTCCTGACAACTTCTCTGTTGAAAAATTGATTTAGCTGAAACACTATCTGCAACAAACAAACAAACAAATGTATCCAGGGCTGTTGTCCACATGCCAGATCAGAGATGATCTTCCAAATGGTGGAAAGCAGTAACTCCTGCTGAAGAGAGAGCCAGAAATTCAGCAAAAAGGGTAGCATATTCTTAGCCTCTACTTCATAAGTAGAAGCATAAAACATGCAAGCTTTTCTAAGAGGAAAGTGTTTCAGAAAAATTTGGAAACTTACAGCAATTTCACCTACGAAACTCAAGATTTTTTTTTTGTGCAGTAGGATTCTCAAAATAGCCAGAAAAATGTTTTAATTCCTTTGAAAGCCTGCTGTGATAGTTAGGCAGCTGACTTGCAAAATCAGCAAATCATGTCGATGTATTTAACAGAGTAAATGATTAGAATAAAGCAGAAAAAAACTTCACCCACCCAATTTCCTTCATTCTGACAACAACTGTCTCAGATCATGGCCTGTTTTGCTTAGCTCATTCCTTCCCGCTTTCCCAAGAATTTAGAGTTGGTTTCTTGGCATGTTACATGTGTGTGATCAGATTCCTGTGTGACAGACAAAATGAATGGCCGTGTGAGCTTTTGCTCCCTTTGAGTGCCAGATGAAGCAGTGTAGCTTAAATTTGAGGTACCCAACCTGTTTGTTGAATTCACTTGCTCTCGGAAAGTGGGATCAGGCCATGAACCATAAAGGTCCATGTGGTTTCTGCTGGCCATTTCTACTGGTTTCTTTCTGCACCCAGTAGGGTGACCAACTCTGATTTTTTCTGTAGTGGATGAAATGAAACTGTTCAGTGGTTACTGACCCTGTGTGCTCGTATGGCTTATTACTGTTTGTCCAGTGCAGGACAAAATTTCTGAAGTCATTTGATCCCTTTCCTTCAGAGTTAGCCCAAACTGCTTGTGTCCTCTGTAACAGCACAAGCATTGTTCAAGTTTCACATCTTTCAGCAGCCTCACTCCAACTCTACCCAATTTACAAATATTTTAATACCCTTTGTCTCTTATTTTGTGAGTTCTTGAAGAAGGCTGTTGAATGTTGAACTTTCCTCCATCCTATAGTCTTGTCAAATAAGACTAACACATAGAGATTTAGGGGGAAGTAACCCTTGCTCCATTTCTAACCCTGAAACTTCATCCTTATTCCTTTTTGTTCAGGCAATACAAAGATAAAGAAGAGGAGCATCAGACTGGTTTCTTCTCAGCCCTCACTAACATGGTAAGCAAGGAAATGATGTTTTTCCAGTCTTAAAAAGGTGCATTCATGCAAGTTCAGCAGGAGAGTGTTTCTAAAAAGTGTGAGTTTGGAATGTGAGTTCTGGAGGTAGAGATGGATTGAACAAATCAAAACTAAATACAACTGAAGTGGATGTATTCTGAGGAGTGTGTTGTCTGGCTGAAAAAGCTCTTTCAAAGGATGAGACCTCTACTCTTGTGTTGATAGCTGAAATTCTTTTCCTGCATCTTCTTTACTCTAGGTGACTTTATTTTAAAAATCACCTTATTTTAAACTTTAATCATTTTTTAAACTTCTTAATCCTTTTAAACAGCTATGCATTTTTAAAAACTACTTGCTGCTCTGGTGATGTGGCCTAAAACATAGTGGCACATAGTCTGGAATGTCACTAGTCTTTGAGGTTCTGTTTCTTTACTGTTTTGTTTCTCTAGCATGGATGCACTTTAGCTATGGAGTAACGCTTGGATTCTGCAGTGGGCACTGTCTGCATTTTTGAAGGGGTACCCTTCAAAAACAGTTCTGAATTTCTTCCTTGTAAAGAGTATCCACTGTTCCCCTTGTTCAGTTTAGCTTTGCTTTAGTCAGAGATTTCATAGTATTCTGAGATCTGACTGACAGAAAAATTTCCTGTAGGTGAGGGTAGTTCAGTGTAGACAGCTCTCTGTCAGGAGTGACTTTGGTAAAACTGCACCCACCCTGGGGCAAGCAGGTAGGAAATAATCTCTGTTGTCCTCTTAAAAAATGGCAAACTAATCCAGGCTGGGATTCAATATCCAGTATTTTCTTTTTTTTTTTTTGTTCTTTTTTGTGATTTGACACATTGGTCAGTGACAGTACAGCAAAATAAAATGTGTTTTAGTCCATATGTTGTCTCTTGCTGTTTAATAGCTTTCCCAAATTCCTGCTGTGCAATGCTCTCTCTTTCCATAGGTGGGCAGCATGTTCATAGCAGATGCTGATGAGAAGATCTCTGTCCAGTAAGTGCACAGATGTTATTTTATTTACACAGTGGAGTGGTTGGTGCCCTCCGTTCCCTCACGGAGCTGTTTAATGTCACAAAGCACACTAGAGGAGCAGACTCTCCTGTCACTAAAATGGTACCACACCCTGCAAACTGTGGATTTGCCCTCCTGTGGAAGGGTACAGCAGGAGACACGGCTGAATTGCTTGTAATGAAGTCTATAAAAAAAATCCAGTGGTTTTTATGAGGTATTTATGACATATAATAGGTGACTCAGAGGTGGCACATGAAAGCAAAAGTTTGTGCACTCTGACCCTCACCAAAGTATTTTCTAAATTAAGGAGGCAAGTGATAAATACGAGGGATTTTAGTGTCTTTAGGACCCTATGCATTTAAAGAAGAGGATTTCAAATGGAAAACACTGAGCAACTAGGGACATCTTCAGTGGGAAGGCAACAAAGATTGTAATTGTGCTCTAAAAATAGCTATTTTTGTGGGTTGCTACTACTAGTACTATTATTAGTGCTACTAATATTTGGAAGAGCAACTGGATTGCAAAGGTAGAGTTTTCCGTAGTTGAAAAAAAATTCTTATTTTTTAGATAGGCCATGCTTCTGAAAAACTTGGCTCCTTTTATTCTGATCACTGACTGTGCCTTTGTCTGTATCCTTCCCACAGAACAAATGAAGCAATCCTTCTGGCCCTCTATGAAGCTGTTCACTTAAACAGGAATTTCATCACAGTTCTGGCACAAGTGAGTTTCAGTGAAATGTTTCCCCATTTCTTTGTAGTGGATGTCTTTGAAATCAGAGAGCCAGAAATGCAAATGGTGAAAAGATAGTTTCCTTTTTTTTCCCCCTTATGTACTTGTCATAGGATCAGCATGAAAGAGCAGAAGCAGGCCAGGACTAGGGGAAGAATTTTTATGATATACTTCCCACCTTGACAGTAAATGAGAAGAGTTGTGAGGTCACAGTTCATGTTGGAATGATTAATTTTTGCCCTTCCAAATGGGAAGGGCTGCAAGGAGTGCATTCTGTGCCCTATTGATAGTCCACTTAGGGGCAGGATGGAGTGAGCAAAGCAGTTGCTGTAGCTCTCAGAACAAATCACAGTTTTGTTAAGTTAGGGTTGAGAGAAAGAGGCTGATTCAGCTCCCAAATTGGATGGATTGTCCTGTATGTGTGTGCATGGACTGTGTATTGGGTGTTCTTCACTTAGGGACCAATTGGCATGTGACAGTTGTTTCAAATACTATTTTGTCCTCAGACTTCCTTGAAGAGCCCAGCCCCTTTGGCCTGGGAACCAGTTGTTGGAGCATAGCGTTTGTCCTTGGGCTTTTTATGGTGGAGAAGCAGCCTTCTGAGAGGCTGCTCTGATCACAAGTCTCTGGATGCTTTTCTAAACACTGTGTGAGTTTAGGGAGGTGGTTGCTGCTGGGAGGCAGATAATGAGCCTGTCTGATGCAGTGATTGTGCTGAGAGGGTAGCCTGATGGACCTTCAGGTTCAGGCTTTTAATTTTGGTTTGGAGGTACTGCTTGTAATCTGTGAGAGGAACAACAACAACAACAAAACAGTGAACACCTTTCCCAGTTTGTTCAGGTCCTCAGAGTGCAGCCATAGATCTCAGGCTCAACACTTGGCATGATAGAGGAGACCTTTGGGGACTCCTGACAGTAGTGGTGATGGAAGAGGTCTGATAAGCAGATCTACAGCCTCTGAAGAAAGCTTCTGTTTCATGGGTGGTTAATTTGCTGAAGTTCCCTGCTTGTCTTTTCCCAGGTTATTCATTCCTACCACTTCTCAGAGATTTCTTCTCTTTCATTTCTGTGTAATACCAACTCAGGCCTTTCTGTGTGCAAGATACTCCTGAGGGAAGAGAGGCATTTGGCAGGGAAAAGAGCAGAGCAGAAAAAGATCAGCTAGAGATCAGCTCTTAAAAATAAAAGGATAGACTAGTTACTTGTGAAAGAAGTTGAAGCAGCCACTGATCAGTGGGTTGAGTTGGAGAACTGATACTCTTGGGTGGATTGTCTGTAATCCTTCATTTTAGAGAGGGCAGGGTAGGTCATGTCATGTTGAAAAAACCTCATAAAAGGTGATGAATGCTCTTGCCTAAGCTGGTGTCCATTGCTTGGGGCTGCATGAATGGCTTCCTGCTGCTGTGTGGCACATGGGAAGAGCAGGGACTCAGTTGTGTGGGTATCTGGAGCGTTGAGTGTGTGCTCACCAGCTGTGGGTACTTGGGTTTGCTGCTGGGTGGCACTCTTGTCTCTCAACTGCCAGTCATTGTTCTGGAGAAAGAAGGTAAGCCCCCAAAACCTGTCTAAGGAAATCTGGCTAATGGAAGACTTTCAGTGAAAAATTGTATTTTAAATGCAACTTGGTAGCTGTAGGGATGTCAATTGTTTTTGAGTTCTAGTATGTGTGTCTGTGCTTCCTATAAAATATATGCATTTATAGTTGCTCATAAAATGAGATATTTGAAGGCAGTGTGGAGGATATCCACTTGTGAAAAATCCTATGGAACTAACATCAAATCAGCAGTTCTGTATCTTCCTTTTATTTTGAAATTGTGATGATATATTAAGGCAGATGATACATTTATGTAAAACTTGCCCTATGAAATGGACCCTTTGCTTGGCAGCCAGGCTCAAAAATAGCATGGCAGATTGCCTGCACTCCCACCAGTGTGGATGGGTCCGGAAGCCTGCAAAGAGTGAAGTCAAAGCAGTAATTAGGCAGGCAACTATTAGCAAAGATGAAATAGGGAGAGTGACTGGCTGATGGAAGCTGAGAGGATCAATAATGATAGTATTATTTATGTTATGCACTGTTTTCCTGCAGTGTCTTTCCTGCAGGGCTTTACAGTGAGACAGGAAAGTAATAAATTGCTATTATCTTTGAATATGAACAGGTGGGGGGCAGGAGCAAGGAGAATTTGCTCTTAGAAATAGAAGTAGAAGGATCGTGGAGGAAGATTTCAAATGCACATCCTTGGGTTGTTTTAGGGGGAATTAGAAGCTATTAACATTGTAGGCTTTTGCAAATCTTCTCCCATTCTACATTAGGGAAGGGGATTTTTTCTGTCTGCTGGAGAGAGCCACTACTTTCTGATGTATTTTTGTTTTGTGGAGTAGAGAAATTGATGTACAGTTTAATTGTTAGACATCCAAGGTCAGGAACCATGGCCTGGCTCTTTGGAGAAGAGGTTGAAGTTTCTTGAGACTTCTTCAGTCATGTCTATTGTGCAAGAGCATGGAACAGTACAAGTAGTGGTCAGTGTTTCTAGTGCCTGGGGAAGCAGTTGACCTGTGCATTTGTGTTTTCTCTTAGAGCCATCCTGAAATGGGCCTGATGACATCACCAACGAGCCCAGTTCCAACCACACCTGTCACTCCACTTGGAACCACCCCACCTTCTTCAGATGGTAAAAATGCAATGATATCCTGAGGAAAAAGAATTTAAAACTGTTAAATAACTAGCAAACTATTTTCTGGAGACTACAGCTAATGAGGTCTGTCTGGAGCAGATGTAACCTTGGTGGTCTCTTCTTGGAGCAATATGCCTTGCTAAAAATGAGCAAGATTCTTTGACTCAAATTTATTTTTATTTTGCCTTGTGTATTGCTCAATGCAATTATGCTGATATTCCTTCTGAAAATAGTACTGCCCCAATATTTGCGTGAAAGTACACCCAGCCCATTAGTTATTCTGTGTAGGCTTTTACTTAAGAATATTTCTAGTGTCAGGTCCTTTGCCTGGGATTATTTCTCATTGGAACAGATTTACAGAGAATTGCTGTGGATTCCTGCTTGTCCTTAATGCACTTGTCTTCAGCTTTGAATTAATTGGGATTTGAATTCAGTCTGGGTGTGGAAGTATTCCTCCCTCTTATTGCCTTTTCTTTGATAGGCTTTGTAAAGGACTGCTTAACCTGAGATCTCTCTTCTAAATGAGATGTTATGTGTCCACATAAATATGCTTTGAAATCATCTAAAATGAAACCCTTTCATTTTAAGGTATGGATGGATATAGCCTAGTTGAAGAGAAGAAATGAAATGGCTGTTTTCATGTACTTTAATGGCGTCTGGGCTGAAGAGAGTTTAATGAAGGAACAGAGTCAATTTGAATAGAGCACAGTTTGGAAATATTTCTGGGGAAAAGCAGCCTGGGTTACTCAGTTATATCAGCTATTCAGGTCATTTGATACCCTAGTTAAGGATGATCCTCCTCATGGATGAATTCTATCTGGTTGCCATGGATAACAAAAGCTTCAGATAAAGAGTCCCCCTGTGTGCATATAACATAAAATGTGGAGGGATGGGCATTTTGTGGGCTTCTGTTCAACGTGTTCATTGCAAATGTATCCACCCCCACACCATATTACACAACTGACAGAATTTGTGCTTACCTACATCTACAGCTTGCTTGCACTTTTTTTTTTATTTTTTCATTTACCACAAGACAAACCAAAATCAAAGCAAAACCTCCATCCTGCTTTCAGCAGAGGCAGTGATCTTGAGAAGTTTGAGGCTTCTTGTGGCTTGTATGGTTACTAAATTTAAGAAAAGGATCTGATCTCTATGTGCAGCAATTGCATTGGGAAGCTTGCTTTATTTTTATCTGCTGTCACCTTGTTGATCCCTACAATGTGATTTTTTTTTTTTTGTGGCCCTTGGCTTGGTTTAGTTTGGTGGTGCTTGAGTACTGTTGTTTTAAAGAGAATGCAGAATTTTCCTCATTTAATAAGGTCTTGCAACTCAGCTGTAAAATTTGCCTATGGCTGCCAGTTAGCAAGAGGCTTTTTGGCTTTGGAATGATAAGATTGCTTTCTCTTTACCGCACTAAAATAATGTGTAGTTGAACTGTTTGCAAGTTACATTAACATGTAGAAATCCATCTGTGAATTTCAGGTGCTTTTCTTTTATGCTGTCTGGGATAAAAAAGGGGTTCATATTCTAGTTTGAAATTTCTCTGGCTGTTAACCTATAGTCTAAATTAAAACCTTGTAAAGTTTCAAAATGTGTGTTAAAAAAGGTCTGTATCATGAACCAGGATAAGCAGAGATGTATGCTTCAGAGTGATTTCTTCCTTTTTTTTTTTGAGAAATGAGGCTTTTGCTAGAAACTGTTTATCCATAATATGTAAATCAAGTGTGCCTGTCACCATAGTTATCTAAATGTCAGTTTGCTTACTGTTGTTAAATATTCATTCACTACGTTCATTGTAACAGCTCAAGAAGGATCCACTGGGGATATAAATACATTTTTCAGACTTTTAGCTGAATCTTTGAGCTATTCATAATATTGGGAGTGAGAAAGCTTCCAGTCTCATTGCACAGACTTTGCCAACAGACATGGCACATGAGTAATGTGTCAGGAGCCCCAGGTCTTCAAGACTGAGTGGACTAAACGAAACAGTTCATGCCTGGGAATGTGCAACCTTTATAACCTAAAATCCCCATTATGTTTTTTTATGTGATTCAAACAGTGAAGTTACACTGATCTATTTGACCTCTTGTTTCCAAGGGCTACAGTTTTGTATTGAAGGTGATTGTGTAATCCTGAATTCCATGAGAACCTCTGCTGTACTCTGGGCCTCTCGCTGCACAGTTTAAAGAATCCTGCATTTTACTCTTGGCTTGTCTCCTTCATCCTTCTGTGCCTGCTCTTGCCCCAGTTGAAGCCTGACTTGCTTCATTACAGGGTGATGAGATACAAGCCTTGAATTTTGAGAGGTATTTTATATTAAAGCAGACTTTTCTCTGAACCAAAATACAGTTGTGTACAGGATGAAATTCCCCTCAGAGCCCCCAACCTAGTCATCCAACAATCAGATGTAATTCCTCACTTCTTAAAAAGTCCAACCTCATGATAAATGCCCTTTTCTTTCCTATAAGTTCAGAAAAGCCTTAAGCATTCCTGAGGATGGGCAGAAAAGACATGATAAAATACTTAAAATGTGTGTACTAGTGGTCTGCAAGTCTGTTTCCAGTGCAAAAGGTGCCCTGTCTTAGGCTGTTTTTATAGCATGGGAAGAGAGAGACTTTGGTCAATCGTAATTCAAGCCATCTATGACCTCCTAAATGTGAGAATCTGTGTTTCACTCCCTAGGCAGCCAGAACAGTCATGTTACTGCCATGTCAGGACAGCTGCATAGAGCTGGAAAAGGTCTCCTTAGCTCTTGAGCCCAGTGCCCTGTGCTTGCAGGCATACAATCCCTTGAATTTATCAGGCTCTGACTGAATCTGTTAAATTTGTTTCCCAGTAATTTCTGTTGGGGAGCAGTTTCAGCATCTTGTTCCTTGGTAAGAAATATTCAACTTTGCAACCTGGATTTCTTGTCAATTCATACCCATTTGTCATGGTGTTAAGCCTCCCTTGAAACAAAGGTTGCTCTTCTTCACATGTGTGTGTTTTTCTGTCTCACAAGAAAGGTACTCTCTTCTTCTGGTCAACACACTAGCCTGTCTTTAAATTTGTTCAAGTTTAAGTTTGTCCTCTTTGAACCCGTCTTGTGCATAATGATGCAGAGTGGTTGAGACAAGGCCTCACCAGCACCTAGTGCAGGGCATTACAGTGTTTGTCTCTGCTGGAAGTGCATTTCTGGATATGTGTAGGAGTAGAACTGCACTCCTCAGCCCTTCATGTTGGTAGCTTGTCACCTTGTCATCTGATCATGATATTTTGTTTGCAGCTGATGAGCTCTCAGCTTGCCATGGAAATAAATCCCCAAATTCCTGACCCTATGGCTTGCATTGTTTAATTTCATCTTGTGTTTATTATCTGTTCTTGTTTTTATCCCATTCTTTGTGTGCAGTCTGATACTCCTCTGTATTTACACATCCCAACTTTCTGCCATTAGCAGTTTCATTATCAAGCAATTATGTCCAGGTTTGTTTCTTATGTCCAGGTCACACAGAAAAACAAAGAATTATTCTCTAAACTGATGTCTACAGAATTCAAGCAGTAATTTTTTCTCAGACCAGTACTTTCTCCAATTGTATCTTGTTTGCCAGATCTTTGATGTGAAATAGAAAAGAAATTTAATTTAAATTCAATTTCTTTACGGGTTCCCACCTATTTCCTTCACTTTTAATTTTTTTAATACAAAGTTGTATTAAGTACTCTACTGAAATGTTCCTAAGCTAGCTCCATCAGCTTGGGGATTTTTTTTGTCTGAGCTACTTTATCTTAAATGGTATCAGACTTATCTGACAGGATCTGGAGGTAAATGCATGATGCATGTTTCGCACTGATCTTTCTCCTCCCTTTCAATATTTCTTGTACAGCTTTCCAATTGGAAAGGCAGAGAATGGCCCTTTAGGACAGCTCAGGCTCAGTCATCAGTAAAAATGTGGCTCAGTCACATGATAGAGGCTTGACAGCTCATAAACTCAGTGCTTCAGATCCTGCCTGGGGAATGGGGGAATGAGTGAGGAGGCACATTGTGCAATTAGCTGAGGAGATGAAACAGCTTCTTGTAGAGTCTAAGGCTGATGATGTCCACGGTTAGGGTGTCAAAAGTACAGCTGGTGTGCTAGAGAAATGCCAGTGAACTGCTGAGGGTATGGAAGGTACAGTTCTGCTTCCTGCTGGGTTGGGATGTACCTAGCACAAGCTGTGACTGCTTTTGCTTCTTGGTTTTTATAGATCTTCTGTTTCTGCCTTCTTTTTCTATCTCTTTGGTACTGCAATAATTGTTACATTATGTCTTGTGTGTTGCTCCTGCAAGATAAACTGTTATTGAGAGGGAAGAAGGGAATTGACATAGACCTTTGGAACTAACATTTCAAGATTGCTGAAACAGGGAAGGGCCTTTCCTGGGCACGTCTTTTTACAAAATGGGAATTGTGTGGCTGTTATCTGTGTTGCCTGTAAGAATTAATTGGATATCAGTGCAAATATCCTGATTTCCCTCGGCTGGGGATGTTGATGAGTGCTAAAACCGTGGGCTCATCTCCCTGGGAGGAGGAGCAGGGGCAGCACAGAGAAGGATATCCCTTTGCAGGGTACCACAGTCTGTGCTTAGAGCAGGAGAAATGGTCTCTGAGGCAGTGGTACCAGTCTTCATAACAAAATCTTTCCTGGGTGGTCATGGAGGAGGAGGTCAGGTGGCCCTGCAGGTAGGCTGATCCTACCCCAGACCTGTGAGTCTGTGTCTTAGTTCTCTGTATAGTTATTTCTTGTATTTGTATAGGATAAATGTGTCTTATCTGCTTTGTTCCAGTTATAAGCTCTGCAGAGCTGCCTTTGGATGCTGATGTGCAAACGAGCAACCTGCTGATAACCTTCTTGAAGTACAGCTCAATTGTGATGCAGGACACAAAAGGTAAGTGAAGTCTGTGGATGCAGCCAACAGTGCTTCTGAAGTCAGGAGGGCACAAGAACATGCCTAGTGACTCCAGAAATAGAAGTGGAGTCTCTTTATAAAAAGATTGAAGATTTCACCTTTTGAAAAAAATTAAGTGATTTCTTATTGTGAGATAAGACTTATGAAAGTAGGAGAGAGCTAATACTGGCAGGAGAGATGTCAGGTATGGAAAGAATGTAATAATAAAAGATAATACCTAATAACCAAGCCTGTCTATGTGCCAAAGGTGTGAGTATATCTGATTCACAACTATCTGTCAGAGAGGGCAAGTCTGACACCAGAGCTGTATTTCTAAGAACACTTAGAAACTGACACAGAGGGCAAAGCTCAGCATTAGAAGGAAATATTTCCTTTGTCCTTTGGTTAAACAGGTTGTTCTGTTATTATAAATAGGGCAGCAGCAACTTAGACTGCACTGGCAGTAATTTGCTTGAGAAAGTATCTGTCTGTGTTGTGCTTTTTGTTGCTCCTGTAGTTCTGTGGGGGTTAATTTCAGCTTGCTGGAGCTGAAGTATTGCTTAATCTCCTGCTCAGGGTACCCAAGGGTGCTGTTTTGCCCAGTGGTTATAAGGGCAGGACCACAGTGTGAACATAACAAGTGATCTTTGTGCCGTATTTCAGGCTGTTACTGACTTTTGTCGTTAAGTTAGATATAACAATAGAAATATGAAGATATCTGCAGAGCTATGATACATCAATTACTGAATTTCATGAATGCTTAGCATTGAATAAGAGAGCGGGCGGTTTCTTTTTATCTAGCTTGCAGTGAAATTGTGTTTGGCTATCTGGCACTTGTTCAGTAAGTAAGCTAGTTGAAGAAAAAGTAATAATTGAAATTAGGACTGAAAGGAACTTCATGCACCCCTATCTGGTTTTGGCTGGGACAGAGTTAATTTTCTTCTTAGTATCTGGTACAGTGTTGTGGTTGTGGATTCAGGATGAGAATGATATTGATAACACACTGATATTTTGGCTCTGGCTAAGTAGTGCTAATCCTGCGTCAAGGACTTTTCAGTGCTTTGTCAGTGGGGAGGTGCACAAAAAGCAGGGAGGAAGCAGGGCCAGGATAGGTGACCTGAACTGGCCAGAGGGATATTCCACACCACAGAATGTCATGCCCCGTATATAAACGGCAAGAATTACCCAGAAGGGGATGATTGTTGTTTGGAGATGGGATGGGCAGCAGGCAGTGAGAAATTGTATCATGAACTGTATTGTGCATCACTTGTTTCTCTTTGGTTGTGTTACCCTCTCTCACTCTGCTGATGATTATTATGATGATCAGGATTATGATGATGAGGTTTCAGTTATTAAATTGTTCTTATCTCAACCCACATGATTTACCTTTTATTTCCAATTCTTCTCCCCTCTGTGGGGAGAGGAGAAGCATTGTGAGTGATTGAGCAGCTGCCTGGTACTTAGTTGCTGTCTGGGGTTAAACCATAACTCCTTGGAACCCAGGCAGGTGTACCTGTATCTTTTCTCAGGTTTTGCTGACAGGTTGGATGAAGATACTGTGATAATGGAGCACCATTTTCAGACTATCCATTCCAGTGTTTAACTGTCCTTACTGTGAGAAAGCCTTGTGTGCTTCCTAAATTCTTTGCTGTGATTTAAATTAATTACTAGTTATCTTCTCCAAAATAGATATTGAGAATGGATTATTTCTTTTTTCTATATGTCATCCCTTACATATTTGAAGACTGCTTTCATGTTTCCTTTTACTTTCGTCTTTTGAACTAAACCACATCAGTCTTGGCTCAGTCATTTTAATAGATTACACATGTGAGGAGGACTTACCAGCTCTCTAATTTGCTCATTCTCATTTGCTTTTCTCAGGGTCTGTCTTGCTGATCCAAGACTCTTGTGGAACAATTTTATATTTTTCAATTTAACTTCTGCCCTTATTAGCCACTGTAATATGGAAAGTCTGCACAGGGCCTTGGAAGCTGCCACACAGGATTAGTTTCAGATAGAATGAAATCTGATAGAAGGGATTCCTTACTAAACAAGCCAGCGAGAGACGATTTGTGTTATGAGACAAAAGTTGATGTTTCTTTCTTTCTTTACTTTGGTTCTAGCTTGTATAAGGTCTGAAATTTGTGTAGCTGATAGACCTCCTTCCCACTACAGTAGTTCATGGCAGTGAGCTCCACTGATTGATCATTTAAAAAGTGTGCCTTCCAAACTAATACTTATTAATTCTAGTGGGTATGTTCCTGTCCTTCTCTTTTGATTATAGATGCAGCACTGCCTTATTTTTTTTTCTTGTATAAGATCAATCATGGAACAGACTGCCCAGGGAAGTACTCGAGTTACAATCCCTGAAGATATTTAAAAGACATGTAGATGTGGCAGTTAGGGACATGGTTTACTGGGAGGTTTGCAGTGCTGGATTAACACTTGGACTCCGTGATCTTAAAGGTCTGTTCTAACCTAAATGATTCTGTGCTTCTATGTGACACCAATATAGCAAGAAGAATGAATAATTCTCATTTGCTCCTTGTGTCTTGAGACTGGTGGGAACACTTGGAGGGGAAACTGGTTTCTTCCACATCCAGGACTAGACAGTTGTTTTGGTCCTATCCCAGAGAGCCTAATTTAATTGGTTGTGTTTGCTAGATCCTTCTCTTGTTATCCTCCCTTGTGTCAGCTAGAGGCAGCTGCCTTGGGAGAAACAAAACCTCTGTGCCATTTTCTCCCATCTGCAAAACAGGTTTTGTGGTGCTATTCCTCCCTGTAGAAATTGGTCTGCTTTGTTGCTTTAATGAAGGTTTCTGTGAAAGTGTGAAGTGTGTGTGCAAGTAACTGCTTGCATAGCTGTCCCACAGCTCCTGAAAATGGTCTGATGTTCACAATACACTGGCAGAGGGCAGAGTCCATGGTGTGGCACAGGAGCCTTTAAAGCATGATCCCCAGAGAGAGAAGTGGTAGCAACACCTACAGAAATATACAGGGAGGCCTTACAATATAAAAATAACAAGGCTCCTGCGTATCAGTTTTATTCTAGGTCATTTCTCCTTCTTGCTGAAGTACAAAACTTCACACTTAAACGTTTTAGCTGAGGTAAGGAGATGGGAGAGGCTTTTAACTCTTCCATTCCAAAATTCCTCTTCATCTTACTTAGTGCTGCAAGATGAAATCAGCACACTTCAGGGCACATCTTGTTAGTAAATATCTGTCCCTGAGCAGCATAGAAAAGCAAACAAAACAGGTGTCAAACTAAACAGAACAGCTAGCTAAGCCCATTCTATCTGCTTTTATAATTACCATATACACACCAGCTAGCAAAGTGTTTGTCAAAGTCACCTGCTAAGAAGGAATTTGGCTGGTGCTGTCTTCTGCTTTATATGAAAATGTGTCTGACTGTTTCAGATATCCCTCTCCTTGGAGTTTGAGTCTAAGGCAGAAGTCTACGATGGCACGTTTAGTACTCCTGTGCTTTAGAGCAGCTTTTGGAAATCTTGGGAATGTGCAATGTGGAGCCTTCTCAGAACTTAGTTATGAGTGTGTTGTTTTTTGTTGGTTTATTTTTGGGGGTTTTGGGGGTGTGTGGTCCAGGCATGTTATTTTTTAGAATGAAGGTTTTTAAATGTGCTTAATTTGACAGTACCTTCTACAACATGATCTTACCTGATCCTGCTTTGAGCAAGGATTGAACCAGAGATTTCTTCTATCCCGTGTTACTCCATGACTATATGTATCTTGGGATTTTTTTTATATTCAAGGTTAAAATTGAGAGGAGTTTTAAATAATCCAAATAAAAATTGCATTCTTTTGCCTTAGCCCCTCTGTTTTGCTCTAGCTGTCATTCAAGGCAAAAGCTGTTTGAAGTTGTGAGATGAATAACAAGTTGTGGAACATGATCAGGGTGAAACTCTTGGCTTAAAATGCTAAGTCTTTGCAGAGTCCCTTCTTTCATGGTTTTGCAAAGAGCAAAGTAGGTCGTGTCTCTCAATTTTGG